>NC_086444.1:1180890941-1181214691 GCF_028390025.1 Pseudophryne corroboree
CACCCTGTACCACCTAATACACCCACACCACCAGCCTGCCACCATGTACCACCTAACACACCCACTCCACCAGCCTGCCACCCTGTACCACCTAACACACCCACTCCACCAGCCTGCCACCCCGTACCACCTAACAGACCCACTCCACCAGCCTGCCACCCTGGACCACCTAACACACCCACTCCACCAGACTGACACCCTGTACCACCTAACACACCCACTCCACCAGCCTGCCACCCTGTACCACCTAACACACCCACTCCACCAGCCTGCCACCCTGTACCATCTAACACACCAACTCCACTAGCCTGCCACCCTGGACCACCTAACACACCCACTCCACCAGCCTGACACCCTGTACCACCTAACACACCCACTCCACCAGCCTGCCACCCTGTACCACCTAACACACCCACTCCACCTGCCTGCCACCCTGTACCACCTAATACACCCACACCGCCAGCCTGCCACCATGTACCACCTAACACACCCACTCCACCAGCCTGCCACCCTGGACCACCTAACACACCCACTCCACCAGCCTGACACCCTGTACCACCTAACACACCCACTCCACCAGCCTGCCACCCTGTACCACCTAACACACCCACTCCACCAGCCTGCCACCCTGTACCACCTAACACACCCACACCACCAGCCTGCCACCCTGTACCACCTAACACACTCACTCCACCAGCATGCCACCCCGTACCACCTAACATACCCACTCCACCAGCCTGCCACCCTGTACCACCTAACACACCCACACCACCAGTCTGCCACCCTGTACCACCTAACATACCCACTCCACCAGCCTGCCACCCTGTACCACTTAACACACCCACACCACCAGCCTGCCACCCTGTACCACCTAACACACCCACTCCACCATCCTGCCACCCTGTACCACCTAACACACCCACTCCACCAGCCTGCCACCCTGTACCACCTAACACACCCACTCCACCAGCCTGCCACCCTGTACCACCTAACACGCCCACTCCACCAGCCTGCCACCCTGTACCATCTAACGCACCCACACCACCAGCCTGCCACCCTGTACCATCTAACACACCCACACCACCAGCCTGCCACCCTGTACCACCTAACACACCCACTCCACCAGCCTGCCACCCTGTACCACCTAACACACCCACTACACCAGCCTGCCACCCTGTACCACCTAACACGCCCACTCCACCAGCCTGCCACCCTGTACCATCTAACACACCCACACCACCAGCCTGCCACCCTGTACCATCTAACACACCCACACCACCAGCCTGCCACCCTGTACCACCTAACACACCCACTCCACCAGCCTGCCACCCTGTACCACCTAACACACCCACTCCACCAGCCTGCCACCCTGTACCACCTAACACACCCACACCACCAGCCTGCCACCATGTACCACCTAACACACCCACTCCAACAGCCTGCCTACTTGTACCCCCTAGCACACCCACACCACCAGCCTGCCACCCTGGACCATCTAACGCACCCACTCCACCAGCCTGCCATCTTGTACCCCCTAGCACACCCACACCACCAGCCTGCCACCCTGTACCACCTAACACACCCACTACACCAGCCTGCCACCCTGTACCACCTAACACACTCACTCCACCAGCCTGCCACCCTGGACCATCTAACACACCCACTCCACCAGCCTGCCATCCTGTACCACCTAACACACCCACTCCACCAGCCTGCCACCCTGGACCACCTAACACACCCACTCCACCAGCCTGCCACCCTGTACCCCTAGCACACCCACTCTACCAGCCTGCCACCCTGGACCATCTAACACACCCACTCCACCAGCCTGCCACCCTGTACCACCTAACACACCCACTCCACCAGCCTGCCACCCTGTACCACCTAACACACCCACTCCACCAGCCTGCCACCCTGTACCATCTAACACACCCACTCCACCAGCCTGCCACCCTGGACCCTCTAACACACCCACTCCACCAGCCTGCCATCTTGTACCCCCTAGCACACCCACACCACCAGCCTGCCACACAGTACCCCCTAGCACACAGCCAACCTGCCACCCTATAACCCTTAGCACACCCACGGCACCACCCTGCCACTTTGTACCCCTTAACACACCCACACAACCAGCCTGCCACCCTGTACACCCTAGCACACTCAAACCACCAGCCTGCTACCCTGTACCCCTTAGCACCCCCACTCCACCAGCCTGCCACCCTGTACCATCTAACACACCCACACCACCTGCCTGCCACCCTGTACCACCTAACACACCCACTCCACCAGCCAGCCACCCTGTACCACCTAACACACCCACACCACCAGCCTGCCACCCTGTACCACCTAACACACCCACTCCACCAGCCTGCCACCCTGTACCACCTAACACACCCACTCCACCAGCCTGCCACCCTGTACCATCTAACACACCCACTCCACCAGCCTGCCACCCTGGACCCTCTAACACACCCACTCCACCAGCCTGCCATCTTGTACCATCTAACACATCCACACAACCAGCCTGCCACACAGTACCCCCTAGCACACAGCCAACCTGCCACCCTATAACCCTTAGCACACCCACTCCACCAGCCTGCCATCTTGTACCATCTAACACACCCACACCACCAGCCTGCCACCCTGTACCACCTAACACACCCACTCCACCAGCCTGCCACCCTGTACCACCTAACACACCCACACCACCAGCCTGCCACCCTGTACCACCTAACACACCCACTCCACCAGCCTGCCACCCTGTACCACCTAACACGCCCACTCCACCAGCCTGCCACCCTGTACCACCTAACACACCCACTCCACCAGCCTGCCACCCTGGACCACCTAACACACCCACTCCACCAGCCTGCCACCCTGTACCACCTAACACACCGACTCCACCAGCCTGCCACCCTGTACCACTTAACACACCCACTCCACCAGCCTGCCACCCTGTACCACCTAACACACCCACTCCAACAGCCTGCCACCATGTACCACCTAACACACCCACTCCACCAGCCTGCCACCCTGTACTACCTAACACACCCACACCACCAGCCTGCCACCCTGTACCACCTAACACACCCACTCCACCAGCCTGCCACCCTGTACCACCTAACACACCCACTCCACCAGCCTGCCACCCTGTACCACCTAACACACCCACTCCACCAGCCTGCCACCCTGTACCATCTAACACACCCACTCCACTAGCCTGCCACCCTGGACCACCTAACACACCCACTCCACCAGATTGACACCCTGTACCACCTAACACACCCACTCCACCAGCCTGCCACCCTGTACCACCTAACACACCCACTCCACCAGCCTGCCACCCTGTACCACCTAATACACCCACACCACCAGCCTGCCACCATGTACCACCTAACACACCCACTCCACCAGCCTGCCACCCTGTACCACCTAACACACCCACTCCACCAGCCTGCCACCCCGTACCACCTAACAGACCCACTCCACCAGCCTGCCACCCTGGACCACCTAACACACCCACTCCACCAGACTGACACCCTGTACCACCTAACACACCCACTCCACCAGCCTGCCACCCTGTACCACCTAACACACCCACTCCACCAGCCTGCCACCCTGTACCATCTAACACACCAACTCCACTAGCCTGCCACCCTGGACCACCTAACACACCCACTCCACCAGCCTGACACCCTGTACCACCTAACACACCCACTCCACCAGCCTGCCACCCTGTACCACCTAACACACCCACTCCACCTGCCTGCCACCTTGTACCACCTAATACACCCACACCGCCAGCCTGCCACCATGTACCACCTAACACACCCACTCCACCAGCCTGCCACCCTGGACCACCTAACACACCCACTCCACCAGCCTGACACCCTGTACCACCTAACACACCCACTCCACCAGCCTGCCACCCTGTACCACCTAACACACCCACTCCACCAGCCTGCCACCCTGTACCACCTAACACACCCACACCACCAGCCTGCCACCCTGTACCACCTAACACACTCACTCCACCAGCATGCCACCCCGTACCACCTAACATACCCACTCCACCAGCCTGCCACCCTGTACCACCTAACACACCCACACCACCAGTCTGCCACCCTGTACCACCTAACATACCCACTCCACCAGCCTGCCACCCTGTACCTCTTAACACACCCACACCACCAGCCTGCCACCCTGTACCACCTAACACACCCACTCCACCATCCTGCCACCCTGTACCACCTAACACACCCACTCCACCAGCCTGCCACCCTGTACCACCTAACACACCCACTCCACCAGCCTGCCACCCTGTACCACCTAACACGCCCACTCCACCAGCCTGCCACCCTGTACCATCTAACACACCCACACCACCAGCCTGCCACCCTGTACCATCTAACACACCCACTCCACCAGCCTGCCACCCTGTACCACCTAACACACCCACTCCACCAGCCTGCCACCCTGTACCACCTAACACACCCACTCCACCAGCCTGCCACCCTGTACCACCTAACACGCCCACTCCACCAGCCTGCCACCCTGTACCATCTAACACACCCACACCACCAGCCTGCCACCCTGTACCATCTAACACACCCACACCACCAGCCTGCCACCCTGTACCACCTAACACACCCACTCCACCAGCCTGCCACCCTGTACCACCTAACACACCCACTCCACCAGCCTGCCACCCTGTACCACCTAACACACCCACACCACCAGCCTGCCACCCTGTACCACCTAACACACCCACTCCAACAGCCTGCCTACTTGTACCCCCTAGCACACCCACACCACCAGCCTGCCACCCTGGACCATCTAACGCACCCACTCCACCAGCCTGCCATCTTGTACCCCCTAGCACACCCACACCACCAGCCTGCCACCCTGTACCACCTAACACACCCACTACACCAGCCTGCCACCCTGTACCACCTAACACACTCACTCCACCAGCCTGCCACCCTGGACCATCTAACACACCCACTCCACCAGCCTGCCATCCTGTACCACCTAACACACCCACTCCACCAGCCTGCCACCCTGGACCACCTAACACACCCACTCCACTAGCCTGCCACCCTGGACCACCTAACACACCCACTCCACCAGCCTGACACCCTGTACCACCTAACACACCCACTCCACCAGCCTGCCACCCTGTACCACCTAACACACCCACTCCACCAGCCTGCCACCCTGTACCACCTAACACACCCACTCCACCAGCCTGCCACCCTGTACCATCTAACACACCCACTCCACCAGCCTGCCACCCTGGACCCTCTAACACACCCACTCCACCAGCCTGCCATCTTGTACCCCCTAGCACACCCACACCACCAGCCTGCCACACAGTACCCCCTAGCACACAGCCAACCTGCCACCCTATAACCCTTAGCACACCCACGGCACCACCCTGCCACTTTGTACCCCTTAACACACCCACACAACCAGCCTGCCACCCTGTACACCCTAGCACACTCAAACCACCAGCCTGCTACCCTGTACCCCTTAGCACCCCCACTCCACCAGCCTGCCACCCTGTACCATCTAACACACCCACACCACCTGCCTGCCACCCTGTACCACCTAACACACCCACTCCACCAGCCTGCCACCCTGTACCACCTAACACACCCACACCACCAGCCTGCCACCCTGTACCACCTAACACACCCACTCCACCAGCCTGCCACCCTGTACCACCTAACACACCCACTCCACCAGCCTGCCACCCTGTACCATCTAACACACCCACTCCACCAGCCTGCCACCCTGGACCCTCTAACACACCCACTCCACCAGCCTGCCATCTTGTACCATCTAACACATCCACACAACCAGCCTGCCACACAGTACCCCCTAGCACACAGCCAACCTGCCACCCTATAACCCTTAGCACACCCACTCCACCAGCCTGCCATCTTGTACCATCTAACACACCCACACCACCAGCCTGCCACCCTGTACCACCTAACACACCCACTCCACCAGCCTGCCACCCTGTACCACCTAACACACCCACACCACCAGCCTGCCACCCTGTACCACCTAACACACCCACTCCACCAGCCTGCCACCCTGTACCACCTAACACGCCCACTCCACCAGCCTGCCACCCTGTACCACCTAACACACCCACTCCACCAGCCTGCCACCCTGGACCACCTAACACACCCACTCCACCAGCCTGCCACCCTGTACCACCTAACACACCGACTCCACCAGCCTGCCACCCTGTACCACTTAACACACCCACTCCACCAGCCTGCCACCCTGTACCACCTAACACACCCACTCCAACAGCCTGCCACCATGTACCACCTAACACACCCACTCCACCAGCCTGCCACCCTGTACTACCTAACACACCCACACCACCAGCCTGCCACCCTGTACCACCTAACACACCCACTCCACCAGCCTGCCACCCTGTACCACCTAACACACCCACTCCACCAGCCTGCCACCCTGTACCACCTAACACACCCACTCCACCAGCCTGCCACCCTGTACCATCTAACACACCCACTCCACTAGCCTGCCACCCTGGACCACCTAACACACCCACTCCACCAGCCTGACACCCTGTACCACCTAACACACCCACTCCACCAGCCTGCCACCCTGTACCACCTAACACACCCACTCCACCAGCCTGCCACCCTGTACCACCTAATACACCCACACCACCAGCCTGCCACCATGTACCACCTAACACACCCACTCCACCAGCCTGCCACCCTGTACCACCTAACACACCCACTCCACCAGCCTGCCACCCCGTACCACCTAACAGACCCACTCCACCAGCCTGCCACCCTGGACCACCTAACACACCCACTCCACCAGACTGACACCCTGTACCACCTAACACACCCACTCCACCAGCCTGCCACCCTGTACCACCTAACACACCCACTCCACCAGCCTGCCACCCTGTACCATCTAACACACCAACTCCACTAGCCTGCCACCCTGGACCACCTAACACACCCACTCCACCAGCCTGACACCCTGTACCACCTAACACACCCACTCCACCAGCCTGCCACCCTGTACCACCTAACACACCCACTCCACCTGCCTGCCACCTTGTACCACCTAATACACCCACACCGCCAGCCTGCCACCATGTACCACCTAACACACCCACTCCACCAGCCTGCCACCCTGGACCACCTAACACACCCACTCCACCAGCCTGACACCCTGTACCACCTAACACACCCACTCCACCAGCCTGCCACCCTGTACCACCTAACACACCCACTCCACCAGCCTGCCACCCTGTACCACCTAACACACCCACACCACCAGCCTGCCACCCTGTACCACCTAACACACTCACTCCACCAGCATGCCACCCCGTACCACCTAACATACCCACTCCACCAGCCTGCCACCCTGTACCACCTAACACACCCACACCACCAGTCTGCCACCCTGTACCACCTAACATACCCACTCCACCAGCCTGCCACCCTGTACCTCTTAACACACCCACACCACCAGCCTGCCACCCTGTACCACCTAACACACCCACTCCACCATCCTGCCACCCTGTACCACCTAACACACCCACTCCACCAGCCTGCCACCCTGTACCACCTAACACACCCACTCCACCAGCCTGCCACCCTGTACCACCTAACACGCCCACTCCACCAGCCTGCCACCCTGTACCATCTAACACACCCACACCACCAGCCTGCCACCCTGTACCATCTAACACACCCACTCCACCAGCCTGCCACCCTGTACCACCTAACACACCCACTCCACCAGCCTGCCACCCTGTACCACCTAACACACCCACTCCACCAGCCTGCCACCCTGTACCACCTAACACGCCCACTCCACCAGCCTGCCACCCTGTACCATCTAACACACCCACACCACCAGCCTGCCACCCTGTACCATCTAACACACCCACACCACCAGCCTGCCACCCTGTACCACCTAACACACCCACTCCACCAGCCTGCCACCCTGTACCACCTAACACACCCACTCCACCAGCCTGCCACCCTGTACCACCTAACACACCCACACCACCAGCCTGCCACCCTGTACCACCTAACACACCCACTCCAACAGCCTGCCTACTTGTACCCCCTAGCACACCCACACCACCAGCCTGCCACCCTGGACCATCTAACGCACCCACTCCACCAGCCTGCCATCTTGTACCCCCTAGCACACCCACACCACCAGCCTGCCACCCTGTACCACCTAACACACCCACTACACCAGCCTGCCACCCTGTACCACCTAACACACTCACTCCACCAGCCTGCCACCCTGGACCATCTAACACACCCACTCCACCAGCCTGCCATCCTGTACCACCTAACACACCCACTCCACCAGCCTGCCACCCTGGACCACCTAACACACCCACTCCACCAGCCTGCCACCCTGTACCCCTAGCACACCCACTCTACCAGCCTGCCACCCTGGACCATCTAACACACCCACTCCACCAGCCTGCCACCCTGTACCACCTAACACACCCACTCCACCAGCCTGCCACCCTGTACCACCTAACACACCCACTCCACCAGCCTGCCACCCTGTACCATCTAACACACCCACTCCACCAGCCTGCCACCCTGGACCCTCTAACACACCCACTCCACCAGCCTGCCATCTTGTACCCCCTAGCACACCCACACCACCAGCCTGCCACACAGTACCCCCTAGCACACAGCCAACCTGCCACCCTATAACCCTTAGCACACCCACGGCACCACCCTGCCACTTTGTACCCCTTAACACACCCACACAACCAGCCTGCCACCCTGTACACCCTAGCACACTCAAACCACCAGCCTGCTACCCTGTACCCCTTAGCACCCCCACTCCACCAGCCTGCCACCCTGTACCATCTAACACACCCACACCACCAGCCTGCCACCCTGTACCACCTAACACACCCACTCCACCAGCCTGCCACCCTGTACCACCTAACACACCCACACCACCAGCCTGCCACCCTGTACCACCTAACACACCCACTCCACCAGCCTGCCACCCTGTACCACCTAACACACCCACTCCACCAGCCTGCCACCCTGTACCATCTAACACACCCACTCCACCAGCCTGCCACCCTGGACCCTCTAACACACCCACTCCACCAGCCTGCCATCTTGTACCATCTAACACATCCACACAACCAGCCTGCCACACAGTACCCCCTAGCACACAGCCAACCTGCCACCCTATAACCCTTAGCACACCCACTCCACCAGCCTGCCATCTTGTACCATCTAACACACCCACACCACCAGCCTGCCACCCTGTACCACCTAACACACCCACTCCACCAGCCTGCCACCCTGTACCACCTAACACACCCACACCACCAGCCTGCCACCCTGTACCACCTAACACACCCACTCCACCAGCCTGCCACCCTGTACCACCTAACACACCCACTTCACCAGCCTGCCACCCTGTACCACCTAACACACCCACACCACCAGCCTGCCACCCTGTACCACCTAACACACCCACTCCAACAGCCTGCCTACTTGTACCCCCTAGCACACCCACACCACCAGCCTGCCACCCTGGACCATCTAACACACCCACTCCACCAGCCTGCCATCTTGTACCCCCTAGCACACCCACACCACCAGCCTGCCACCCTGTACCATCTAACACACCCACTCCACCAGCCTGCCACCCTGTACCACCTAACACACTCACTCCACCAGCCTGCCACCCTGGACCATCTAACACACCCACTCCACCAGCCTGCCACCCTGTACCACCTAACACACCCACTCCACCAGCCTGCCACCCTGGACCACCTAACACACCCACTCCACCAGCCTGCCACCATGTACCCCTAGCACACCCACTCTACCAGCCTGCCACCCTGGACCATCTAACACACCCACTCCACCAGCCTGCCACCCTGTACCACCTAACACACCCACTCCACCAGCCTGCCACCATGTACCCCTAGCACACCCACTCTACCAGCCTGCCACCCTGGACCATCTAACACACCCACTCCACCAGCCTGCCACCCTGTACCACCTAACACACCCACTCCACCAGCCTGCCACCCTGTACCATCTAACACACCCACTCCAGCAGCCTGCCACCCTGGACCATCTAACACACCCACTCCACCAGCCTGCCACCCTGTACCACCTAACACACCCACTCCACCAGCCTGCCACCCTGTACCACCTAACACACCCACTCCACCAGCCTGCCACCCTGGACCCTCTAACACACCCACTCCACCAGCCTGCCATCTTGTACCATCTAACACATCCACACAACCAGCCTGCCACACAGTACCCCCTAGCACACAGCCAACCTGCCACCCTATAACCCTTAGCACACCCACTCCACCAGCCTGCCATCTTGTACCATCTAATACACCCACACCACCAGCCTGCCACCCTGTACCACCTAACACACCCACTCCACCAGCCTGCCACCCTGTACCACCTAACACACCCACACCACCAGCCTGCCACCCTGTACCACCTAACACACCCACTCCACCAGCCTGCCACCCTGTACCACCTAACACACCCACTTCACCAGCCTGCCACCCTGTACCACCTAACACACCCACACCACCAGCCTGCCACCCTGTACCACCTAACACACCCACTCCAACAGCCTGCCTACTTGTACCCCCTAGCACACCCACACCACCAGCCTGCCACCCTGGACCATCTAACACACCCACTCCACCAGCCTGCCATCTTGTACCCCCTAGCACACCCACACCACCAGCCTGCCACCCTGTACCATCTAACACACCCACTCCACCAGCCTGCCACCCTGTACCACCTAACACACTCACTCCACCAGCCTGCCACCCTGGACCATCTAACACACCCACTCCACCAGCCTGCCACCCTGTACCACCTAACACACCCACTCCACCAGCCTGCCACCCTGGACCACCTAACACACCCACTCCACCAGCCTGCCACCATGTACCCCTAGCACACCCACTCTACCAGCCTGCCACCTTGGACCATCTAACACACCCACTCCACCAGCCTGCCACCCTGTACCACCTAACACACACACTCCACCAGCCTGCCACCATGTACCCCTAGCACACCCACTCTACCAGCCTGCCACCCTGGACCATCTAACACACCCACTCCACCAGCCTGCCACCCTGTACCACCTAACACACCCACTCCACCAGCCTGCCACCCTGTACCATCTAACACACCCACTCCAGCAGCCTGCCACCCTGGACCATCTAACACACCCACTCCACCAGCCTGCCACCCTGTACCACCTAACACACCCACTCCACCAGCCTGCCACCCTGGACCCTCTAACACACCCACTCCACCAGCCTGCCATCTTGTACCATCTAACACATCCACACAACCAGCCTGCCACACAGTACCCCCTAGCACACAGCCAACCTGCCACCCTATAACCCTTAGCACACCCACTCCACCAGCCTGCCATCTTGTACCATCTAATACACCCACACCACCAGCCTGCCACCCTGTACCACCTAACACACCCACTCCACCAGCCTGCCACCCTGTACCACCTAACACACCCACACCACCAGCCTGCCACCCTGTACCACCTAACACACCCACTCCACCAGCCTGCCACCCTGTACCACCTAACACACCCACTTCACCAGCCTGCCACCCTGTACCACCTAACACACCCACACCACCAGCCTGCCACCCTGTACCACCTAACACACCCACTCCAACAGCCTGCCTACTTGTACCCCCTAGCACACCCACACCACCAGCCTGCCACCCTGGACCATCTAACACACCCACTCCACCAGCCTGCCATCTTGTACCCCCTAGCACACCCACACCACCAGCCTGCCACCCTGTACCATCTAACACACCCACTCCACCAGCCTGCCACCCTGTACCACCTAACACACTCACTCCACCAGCCTGCCACCCTGGACCATCTAACACACCCACTCCACCAGCCTGCCACCCTGTACCACCTAACACACCCACTCCACCAGCCTGCCACCCTGGACCACCTAACACACCCACTCCACCAGCCTGCCACCATGTACCCCTAGCACACCCACTCTACCAGCCTGCCACCTTGGACCATCTAACACACCCACTCCACCAGCCTGCCACCCTGTACCACCTAACACACACACTCCACCAGCCTGCCACCATGTACCCCTAGCACACCCACTCTACCAGCCTGCCACCCTGGACCATCTAACACACCCACTCCACCAGCCTGCCACCCTGTACCACCTAACACACCCACTCCACCAGCCTGCCACCCTGTACCATCTAACACACCCACTCCAGCAGCCTGCCACCCTGGACCATCTAACACACCCACTCCACCAGCCTGCCACCCTGTACCACCTAACACACCCACTCCACCAGCCTGCCATCTTGTACTCCCTAGCACACCCACACCACCAGCCTGCCACACAGTACCCCCTAGCACACAGCCAACCTGCCACCCTATAACCCTTAGCACACCCACGGCACCACCCTGCCACCTTGTACCCCTTAACACACCCACACAACCAGCCTGCCACCCTGTACACCCTAGCACACTCAAACCACCAGCCTGCTACCCTGTACCCCTTAGCACCCCCACTCCACCAGCCTGCTACCCTGTACCCCTTAGCACCCCCACACCACCAGCCTGCTACCCTGTACCCCTTAGCAGCCCCACCCCACCAGCCTGCCACCCTGTACCACCTAACACATCCACACTACCAGCCATCCATTACCACCAGCCTGCCATCTTCTATCCCAGTACAGAAATGATTACCCGGACTCACCGGTATCCACAAGACACCAGTCACACTCTGACAGCATGTTCCACAGGGCAGAGAAAACCCTTGCAGTCTCGTTGCAGCCAGCAGGAACACTGTCCTCCAGCTCTGCGGCCACATGCCCAGAATTTTTTTTTCCCAGCACTGGGAGGGCGGGGGCGGTTAGGGTACGCTTGACGGCGGTGACAGCGGTTTAACTTACCTGCAGGCAGGAGGAGGGGTTCTGCACAAGGAAGCCGCTGATAGCACCGAATCACATCCCCACTATCCTGCTGCAGGGCGCTTTACGTGGCCGCATTCCTGGAGTAATGGTCGGGTCGGTCCTGAATATACTGCAACGAGGCAGCCTCAGCAGGCCCCCCTTCAGGTCCCCCACCCATAGGCAGCTGCCTAGTGGAAGCGCCGACCCTGCAGATGGGTACTGTATGAGTAACCTGCATATAGGAGTAATGCAGTGAGTGCCTCACGAAGCTGGCGAGTACATCATACACGGATGTTTAGGCCTATAGGGACTATTTATAAAGCAGTGTAGAAGTGAGCAAGTGGAGAAGTTGCCCATGACAACCAATCAGTGTTGAGGTAACATTTATAAAGTTCATTGTATAAAATTATGCGTAGCAGCTGTTTGGTTGCCATGGGCAACTTCTCTACTCGCTCACTTCTCCACACTTTTCACTGCTTCATGAATGGACCCCATATCTATGTATAAAACTGTGACACATTCAATGACTCTGAGACAGTCGTTTGGTTATTTTGTGTGGGAATGTTGCCATACTTTATGCTATTATATAAAGGCTGTTGCTTCATTAAATTTGCATTACAGTATATGTTTGTGTTACTAAAAATACTACGGCTATACCGATCCAGCATCGTACAGTGGCCCTCATTCAGAGTTGATCGCACCAAGCAACTTTTTGCTGCTGGTGCGATCAACTAATCTCTGCCTATGGGGGAGTTTATTTTAGCATAGCAGGGGTGCGATCGCTTGTGCAGCCCTGCTATGCTAAAAAAGTTTCACACAAAACAAGACCAGGGTCAGACCTACTTACCCTGTGCGATGGAAACAGCGATGAAGGTCCCGGCTGTGACGTCAGACATCCGCCCTCCGTTCGCCTGGACACACCTGCGTTTTTCTTACCACTCCCCGAAAATGTCTTAAAACGGTCATTTGACGCCTGGGAACGCCTTCCTGCTGTCAATCTTCTTGCGGTCGCCGCTGCCACCGCTTTCTTCGCTGACAGCGTCGTTGCCGTCGCCGGGCAACGCCGCCCATGCGCAATGCGCACGCCGCGCATGCCAGGCCCGATCGCACCACTGCGAAGAAGTGCAGCGTGTGATCGGGTCAGAATGAGGGCCAGTGGGGGTTATTCAGAGTTGATCACAGCAGCAAGTTTGTTAGCAGTTGGGCAAAACCATGTGCACTGCAGGGGGGCAGATATAACATATGCAGAAAGAGTTAGATTTGGGTGGGTTATATTGTTTCTGTGCAGGGTAAATACTGGCTGCTTTATTTATACACTGCAAATTAGATTTCAGTTTGAACACACCCCACCCAAATCTAACTCTCTCTGCACATGTTATATCTGGCACACCTGCACTGCACATGTGGGGTCATTCTGACCCGATCGCACGCTGCAGTTTATCGCAGCGGTGCGATCGGGTCAGAACTGCGCATGCACTGGCACCACAGTGCGCCAGCGCATGCCAGTACGATGCAGTACGATCGCCTCTGCCTGATTGACAGGCAGAAGCGGTCGCTGGGCGGGGGGGATGACACATCAGTGTTTGGCCGCCGTTTCGTGGGTGCGGTCCATCCAATGCAGGCATGGCCGGACCGTGCGGGGGGTGGATCGTGGTTGCGTGACGTCACACACAGCCGCTGCGGGACGGGGAGCTACTCCTAAAGTGCAAAAGCATCGCCGCTGTGCGATGCTTTTGCACTTCTGCTGGGGGGGGGGGGGGGGGGGGAGCGGCACTGACATGCCGGGCGGGATGGCTCTGTGCTGGGCGTCCCCCCGCATGTCCATGGTCATGATCGTAGCCCTGCAAAATTTTGCAGGGCTACGATCAACTCGGAGTGACCCCCATGGTTTTGCCCAACTGCTAACAAATTTGCTGCTGCGATCAACTCTGAATTAGGCCCATTGTACGTGTATCTGAATATTGGGCCTAATTCAGACCTGATCGCTAGGGTGCGTTTTTTGCATCCCTGCGTTCAGGTAGTCGCCGCCTACAGGGGGAGGGGGTAGTCGCTGTGCAGGGCTGCGATCGCATGTGCAGGAGAGCTGCACAAACAGAAGTTTATGCAGTCTCTGCACAGACCAGGACTTACTCTTCCAGTGCGATGATCGGGGCCGGAGCTGACGTCAGAATCCCTCCCTCCAAACGCCTGGTCCCGCCTACGTTTTTGTGGACACGCCCACAAACGGCCTCTTCTTGTCAGTCACCTTGCGACTGCCCGTGCGATCGTTTTTCTTGCACATCCCGTCGCTGCCCGGCGATCCCTATCGTTGCGGACCAATGCGCCTGTGCATTGCGGTGCATACGCATGCGCAGTTCTGACCTGATCACAGGCTGTACGAAAACGCAGCCTAGCGATCAGGTCTGAATTAGGCCCATAGATCGGCTACAAAGAGAGGCTGAATCTACGGGTTCTCCAGGACATTCCTGGCCCCTCTTACATGTATCTCAGAATGTCTTTTCCGAGAATTCAGGTTTCCGGTGCATGCAGATTACCCGGATTAGTCAGAATAGATTTCTATTTCCATTTTATTGAATCTGGCAGCCATAAGGAAACTTGGGATGGCTATCAAGGATTAAGCCAAGGCCATGAGAGATGGGTGTCCTGTTGTATTGGAGTCCTAAACTTACTCCCTCTTCTCTGGATCTCTGTTTTTTTGGGAACACTGAAAATAATTCATTTCACTGTTTTACACGGTGCAGTCTGTGGGGGTGATTCCGACCTGATCGTAGCGGTGCTAAATTTAACACAGCTACGAACACTGACACAGACATGCGGGGGGGCACACGCCCAGCACAGGGCTAGTCACCCCGCATGTCTGGCCCGGCCCCACCGCACAAGTACAAAATCATCACCCAGCGGCGATGCTTTTGTACTTGTAGAGTAACTCCCAGCCAGCGCACCTCCTGGGGCTGGCCGGGAGTTACTTGTCGCTGCCAGGGTCGCAGCGGCTGTGTGTGACATCACACAGCCGCTGCAGCCTGCCCCCCCACCCCGCACGGACCGGCCACGCCTGCTTTGGCCGGACCGCGCCCCGAAAACGCCGGCCAAACGCCACCGTGCCGCCCCCTCCCGCCCAGCGACCTCCTCTGCCTGTCAGTCAGGCAGAGGCAATCACTAGGCAACGACGACCGTCAGTTGTCTTGCGGTTCCACACAGGGCCGGCCCACAGGGGAAACCCCCGGTGGGCCCCACAGCCTGTGAGCCCTCCTCCACCTCTAGGGATCAGGTTCCAGACTCTATCCTAGTGCACCTGAATTATGCATAATACATGGTATAGCTCATAGACAGTTAAAAGATAGACAGTCATTAGTCAGACACTATATGGTCGACAGTCAAAAGTCAGACAAGGTCAAAAGTCAGACAGTCAAATGTTAGACAGGGTCATAAGTCACACACAAAAAATGTTTTTTTTATTTTTTTTGTGTTTTTATTTTTAAACCTTTTTAACCCAAATTTGGTGAAATCCGTCCCCTCGCAGGCTCGCTTCGCTCGCCGCAACTTTGCTAAAAGGTAATGGTTTGTGACATGGATAGTAAATGAGGCAAAAGTTGTAAAAAACTAGTGATGAGCGGATTCGGTTGTACTCGGTTTTACTCGGTTCTCAAAACGGCATCTTATTGGCTATCCAAAACACGTGACATCCGTGAGCCAATAAGATGCCGTTTTGAGAACCGAGTAAAACCGAGTAAAACAAAATCCGCTCATCACTATAAAAAACACAAAAAATACACAAAAAAACATTTTTTTTTGGTGTCTAACTTTTGACCCTGTCTGACTTTTGACTGTCAACCATATGGTGTCTAACTAATGACTGTCTATCTTTTAACTGTCTATAGTCACTAACCCATTATACATATGTTACATTCAACTTCACAGGAATGTGGTTTATTATATATTTACCAAGGGGCACAGAACATGTACTCTGTAAATGGTTATCCAAGTGGCTGGCCACACCCCAGTGCAGACTGGCCACACCCTTAAGCATGTGACCATCCAACAGCATTTCCCGGTGGGCCCTTCATGCCCTAGCCCGACACTGTACACGCACACTCGTCAGGTGCCAATTAACCTACCAGTATATTTTTGGACTGCATGAGGAAACCGGTGCACCCGGAGGAAACCCACGCAAGCGCAGGGAGAATATACAAACTCCACACAGTTAGGGCCATATTGGGAATTAAAACAAAAGAGTACATTTAGCATATGTCTATATGGAACACTAATTCATTGTGTGATGAAACATGTTTTAGCATAAATCTGGCGCCATTTGACTAGCCATTGGCTACTTCTAGGTGCACACAACAGAGAAATATTGTATATATTGGTATACAGGGGGTCATTCCGAGTTGTTCGCTCGCAAGCCGTTTTTAGCAGCTTTGCACACGCTAAGCCGCCGCCTACTGGGAGTGAATCTTAGCTTCTTAAAATTGCGAACGAGAGATTCGCAATATTGCGAAAAGACATCTCTGTGCAGTTTCTGAGTAGCTCCAGACTTACTCGGCATCTGCGATCAGTTCAGTGCTTGTCGTTCCTGGTTTGACGTCACAAACACACCCAGCGTTCGCCCAGCCACTCCTCCGTTTCTCCAGCCACTCCCGCGTTTTTCCCAGAAACGGTAGCGTTTTTTCACACACTCCCATAAAATGGCCTGTTTCCGCCCAGAAACACCCACTTCCTGTCAATCACATTACGATCGCCTGAACGAAGAAAAAGCCGTGAGTAAAATACCTAACTTCATAGCAAATTTACTTGGCGCAGTCGCAGTGCGAACATTGCGCATGCGCACTAAGCGGAAAAGCGCTGCGATGCGATAAAACTTACCGAGCGAACAACTCGGAATGACCCCCACAGTGTTTCAGCAGTGATTACTGTGAGATAAGAGCCAGCGTCACTTTTGTATACAGATGTGAGCCTGAGTGTAATGAGGGCCCTGCTCGTCGTCAGAGCTTACAGTCTAAAGGGAGGGGGCAATGCTGAGACAATAGGATCTGGGGTACAGGGGCTGGCAGGACACCCTGAAGCAGTAGTATTAGGTGGGACCTACCTTAGTGAAGAGGTGTGTTCTGCAAGAGCGCTTGCTGGACTGAAGGTTGGGCGAGCGTCTGCCAGGTGGGTAGGGAGTGTCAGAGGAGCGGAGCAGCACGGGAGACGTCTTTATACCTTACTCTGTGAAAATGAATAGGCCATCACCAATGCATTTTCAGAGGCTCAGCATGCTGCAGGGCAGATGGCCTTGGGGTTCAGGCAGCCGGCCCTTTGGCCATAGGACCAGGTATCTTCAGAGATGTAAGAACTATGATCTACAGTATATTAATGTTACTTGCGATAAACCTTTCCAGCGATGATATCAGTGTTCTCTCTGCTCCCGCCACATTCCCCGTTCCTATAGTGGTGATATACGGTGATCATCGTGGAACCTGGATGATAAATATGTCATACAGTATGTGACACGAAATGCATAACAGCAGCTCTTTGTTTTCGGAGGACTCAGACTAAATAATTCCTTTTACTGTTACGTCACCGTATTGATATTTTTTTTATTATTTATTTTTTAGGTTTTTGTGTCTAGCACCAGCATAAACCGCAGGGAACAGAGTCATACAAATGTTAAACAAATCAGTGAGAGCTTTGCTCCATAAATCAGCCGTCCCTCGGCTTCCGCACATGAGCTCGCTCGGAATATCTCCATGAGCGGTCAGCGTGGTTAGCTGTACTAAATAATGTTTTCTGGACACGGCAGCCGGCAGTGAGGTTGGGATGACATCATGTGTGCTGAAACATTTACGGAGCACGACGTTGTGTTTATTACACCACTGCAATAAGTCAATAGATTACACCGCTGTTTACATTTTACAGTGCAGTATGTGTCATTGTTTATAGTAAACGGGGTAACGAGTTGAAATCTTACAGTAGTAATCCCTGATGCAACATAATGTTTCTTTCAAAATGTCATCAGTTTAAGAAATAAATTCTATTTTGAAAGACCGGAAACTTTGATCATTCGCACCAATAACAAATATTTATATCATCCCGGCTGAGCAGATGTTGACCAACTGCCTAGTGGAAGACACTTATTGCATGCATACCATAAAGACGAACACCCTTTACCGCCATTGGTGTCATGGAAAAGGAGTGCAATAATTAAAGTATACAACCAACCCCCCCATCCCGTTCGTGGGATTTAATTGTTTGAAAGACATTCTAAAAAAATGAGCATCCTGTAGCTTTATCTGATCTTCAGAGCTGCTACTGGTTCGGGCTTAATTGCTGTCTGCTTTTAGGGGGGTAGAAGAGGATTGGACGTAGCCCAGGGCATCTAACGCACTAGGTAGATACCCCGATTTGGCATGGTCATGCTCAGACGTTGGGTGGTGCCGTATAATTTACCACCAGTCAGCTGACTAATGTCCAGCTGCCCCAGGGATATTTGGTTGATGGATGGCAGTGGTGAGAGATTTTGAGAAAGCGGGTGACTAGCCTCTATGACGCTTATCACCATTAGATATATTACTTTTCTTCAGGGGTGCCCTTCATCTTATTGGCATGAGATACATGACGTGGCTTACACGCTCCGCCCTCGTTTTTTCATTATAGCCGCATACAAAGTCTCTTATAGTCTACTAGCAGTGTCGTACTGGAGCATGAAGGGCCCACCAGGGGAATGCAGTGATAGCGGCCCATGGTTAAGGGGTGTGGCCAGTTAGCACAGGGGTGGGGCCCAGCAGGGATTTTCCGCGGTGGCCCAGTCCAACCCTGCATACTAGGCATTTAGGATTAGTACTTTTGTTGCACAGGAATTGGTATATATCCTGTGAGGCAGCAGGAGGAAGAACCTGGCAGCCAGAATGCCAGCAGGATACACAGAGCTTCCCATCCAGGGGAGAGCTAGGATGTGGAGAGGGCTGTAAGTGAACCAGGGATCCCAGTTTTTTTACCCCTCCCCATATACAGCAGACAAGAAAGACACACAGAGGGCACTCCTGAGTCCTGTCCCAGTGTGTAATTAGCACAGAGACTGCTGCTATTCTTGCATGTGACAAGATAGATGATATAACCAATATATAACATTGGTTTAAATCTGCTATACCCATTCTAATATACACTCTTCCCCGGAGCACACTGCCATGTGGCAGGCAGGATGACAAGTGGGGCCAGAGGGGAGCAGTCTTAAGTTCCCTGAGCTCCACCAAGGCTTAGGGGGAGATGTATTAAGCCTTGGTGGTGTAGAAATACTTACCCTCTCCGATGTTGAGATCTTCATAGTCGGGATGCCACAGTCGGTCATCCTCACCACCGGAATTTTGTATGTATTCCTTGCAGAGATCTACTGCGGTACCCAGTAATACACTAGATTAGAGTAACACTAAATATTTGTGGTTAACCCCTGAAAACGGGTGTTTTTGGGAATAAAGATGCAAATGTTCCATGATAAATGGGCCCCTATAGGAGGTAAGTACCTTCCCAGCAACTATTGCTTAATATTACACTACCATATCTGCAACAATAACCACACAGGGCTAAGGTAACAGTCTTCAGTTCCTGCTCTGGAACATTCTGTGAATTCCTCTTTAGGGATTAGGCACAGAATTAAACCACAATATATGTATATTTTATGAGCAGTGTTAGAAGGAAATGGATCTTGATTTACAGTATGTGAGACTGATATGATTAATTACATTTGCTGCGCATTTGATGCCTTTCATCATGATGGCTAATTGGCCGTTACGGATTGATTTGAAGCAGATATTTCAGAGTACAGTGAGCAGGTCCTGTGAAACCTAGCCCCCAGTTATCTGCATTCACAGTGTGCATCTGACGTCTTTCATTGGGATTGTCACTACAACGACATGCAGGTCACAGTTGTGTTCCGTGACAGCACTAGGGGTTTGCTGATTCAGATCCGGGCCCCTTGGGCTACCTGTATGGGCTGGACTGTGACCGAAGCTAGGTGGCTCAATAATGCTGTTCTCATGCAGAGACTGAGGCTGCAGAATAGTACATGAGCCAGAAAAAGTATATTACACAATTTTTTTTCAATAAGTATGCATAAATTTAAGTTAGTAACACCTCTTTAGTAACACTGCCCACTTACCTCTGTAGTAACAAATCCCCCACCACCTCTGTAGTTACACATCACCCTATCACCTCTGTAGTAACAAATCCCCCACCACCTCTGTAGTAACACATCACCCAGTGCCGGTTCAAGGGCGCAGAGCGCCCCGGGCAGGAAAGGGGCGTGGCCTAATACAGGGGGCGTGGTGAGTCACGCCCCCTGTACATTGAAAGCGCCGCTTGAATGCTGAGCGGTGCGCGATGACGTCATCGCGCACCGCACAGCAAAAGGTCCTCTCCACGAAGAGAAACTAGACGCTATGCGTCTAGTTCCCTTCTTGGAGAGGACCTTTGCTGTGCGGTGCGCGATGACGTCATCGCGCACCGCTCAGCAGTTACTCTCCACGAAGGGAAACTAGACGCATAGCGTCTAGTTCCCTTCACAGGAGGCGCCGAGGACGGGGACGGCAGCGGAGGCGGACGGGGGACACAGCGGGCAGCAGTGGCGGATCTTGCCACGGTGCGGCGCCCTCCGGATGGCGCCAGCGCCCTCCGGAAGGCGGCGCCCCGGGCAAAAGTCCTGCTTGCCCGTGGCAAGAACCGCCACTGACATCACCCTATCACCTCTGTAGTAACAAATCCCCCACCACCTCTGTAGTAACACATCCCCCACCATCTCTGTAGTAACACATCACCCTATCACCTATGTAGTAACAAATCCCCCACCACCTCTGTAGTAACACATCACCCTATCACCTATGTAGTAACACATACCCCCCATTACCTCTGTAGTAACAAATCCCCAACCACCTCTGTAGTAACACATCCCCCACCATCTCTGTAGTAACACATCACCCTATCACCTCTGTAGTAACTAGAGATGAGCGGGTTCGGTTCCTCGGAATCCGAACCCACCCGAACTTCAGCTTTTTTTACACGGATCCGAGCGACTCGGATCTTCCCGCCTTGCTCGGTTAACCCGAGCGCGCCCGAACGTCATCATGACGCTGTCGGATTCTCGCGAGGCTCGGATTCTATCGCGAGACTCGGATTCTATATAAGGAGCCGCGCGTCGCCGCCATTTTACACGTGCATTGAGATTGATAGTGAGAGGACGTGGCTGGCGTCCTCTCCGTTTAGAGAAGAAATAGATAGGAGAGTGAGAGTGAGACAGTGACACTTCATTTACTGGAGCTTAGGAGGAGTACTCAGACAGAGAGTGCAGAATTTTGCTGATAGTATTAGTTAGTTATACTAGTGACAGAGTGAGACAGTGACACTTCATTTACTGGAGCTTAGGAGGAGTACTCAGACAGAGAGTGCAGAATTTTGCTGATAGTATTAGTTAGTTATACTAGTGACTGACCAGTGACCACCAGTGCAGTTTTATATTATTTAATATAATCCGTTCTCTGCCTGAAAAAACGATACACAGTGACTCAGTCACATACCATATCTGTGCTCAGCCCAGTGTGCTGCTGCATCATCTATGTATAATATCTGACTGTGCTCACACAGCTTAATTGTGGGGGAGACTGGGGAGCAGTTAGGTTATAGCAGGAGCCAGGAGTACATATTAAAAAATTAAACAGTGCACACTTTTTTTCTGCAGGAGTGCCACTGCCAGAGACTGACCAGTGACCTGACCACCAGTATATAGTATACTATATTGTATTGTGAATGTCTGCCTGTAAAAGTTAAACACACGTCGTGTGACTTGTGTGGTGTTTTTTTATTCTATAAAATAAAAAACTCATTCTGCTGACAGACAGTGTCCAGCAGGTCAGTCATTATATAATATATACCTGTCCGGCTGCAGTAGTGATATATATATATTTTTTATATCATTATTTATCATCCAGTCGCAGCATACACAGTACGGTAGTTCACGGCTGTAGCTACCTCTGTGTCGGCACTCGGCAGTCCATCCATAATTGTATACCACCTACCCGTGGTTTTTTTTTTCTTTCTTCTTTATACATACTACATCTCATTATCATCCAGTCTATATTAGCAGCAGACACAGTACAGTACGGTAGTCCACGGCTGTAGCTACCTCTGTGTCGGCACTCGGCAGTCCATCCATAATTGTATACCACCTACCCGTGGTTTTTTTTTTTCTTTCTTCTTTATACATACTACATCTCATTATCAACCAGTCTATATTAGCAGCAGACACAGTACGGTAGTCCACGGCTGTAGCTACCTCTGTGTCGGCACTCGGCAGTCCGTCCATAATTGTATACCACCTACCCGTGGTTTTTTTTTCTTTCTTCTTTATACATACTACATCTCATTATCATCCAGTCTATATTAGCAGCAGACACAGTACAGTACGGTAGTCCACGGCTGTAGCTACCTCTGTGTCGGCACTCGGCAGTCCGTCCATAATTGTATACCACCTACCCGTGGTTTTTTTTTTCTTTCTTCTTTATACATACTACATCTCATTATCAACCAGTCTATATTAGCAGCAGACACAGTACGGTAGTCCACGGCTGTAGCTACCTCTGTGTCGGCACTCGGCAGTCCATCCATAATTGTATACCACCTACCCGTGGTTTTTTTTCTTTCTTCTTTATACATACTACATCTCATTATCATCCAGTCTATATTAGCAGCAGACACAGTACAGTACGGTAGTCCACGGCTGTAGCTACCTCTGTGTCGGCACTCGGCAGTCCGTCCATAATTGTATACCACCTACCCGTGGTTTTTTTTTTCTTTCTTCTTTATACATACTACATCTCATTATCATCCAGTCTATATTAGCAGCAGACACAGTACAGTACGGTAGTCCACGGCTGTAGTTACCTCTGTGTCGGCACTCGGCTGTCCATCCATAATTGTATACCACCTACCCGTGGTTTTTTTTTCTTTCTTCTTTATACATACTACATCTCATTATCATCCAGTCTATATTAGCAGCAGACACAGTACAGTACAATAGTCCACGGCTGTAGCTACCTCTGTGTCGGCACTCGGCAGTCCGTCCATAATTGTATACCACCTACCCGTGGTTTTTTTTTCTTTCTTCTTTATACATACTACATCTCATTATCATCCAGTCTATATTAGCAGCAGACACAGTACAGTACGGTAGTCCACGGCTGTAGCTACCTCTGTGTCGGCACTCGGCAGTCCGTCCATAATTGTATACCACCTACCCGTGGTTTTTTTTTTCTTTCTTCTTTATACATACTACATCTCATTATCAACCAGTCTATATTAGCAGCAGACACAGTACGGTAGTCCACGGCTGTAGCTACCTCTGTGTCGGCACTCGGCAGTCCATCCATAATTGTATACCACCTACCCGTGGTTTTTTTTTCTTTCTTCTTTATACATACTACATCTCATTATCATCCAGTCTATATTAGCAGCAGACACAGTACAGTACAATAGTCCATGGCTGTAGCTACCTCTGTGTCGGCACTCGGCAGTCCGTCCATAATTGTATACCACCTACCCGTGGTTTTTTTTTCTTTCTTCTTTATACATACTACATCTCATTATCATCCAGTCTATATTAGCAGCAGACACAGTACAGTACGGTAGTCCACGGCTGTAGCTACCTCTGTGTCGGCACTCGGCAGTCCGTCCATAATTGTATACCACCTACCCGTGGTTTTTTTTTCTTTCTTCTTTATACATACTACATCTCATTATCAACCAGTCTATATTAGCAGCAGACCCAGTACGGTAGTCCACGGCTGTAGCTACCTCTGTGTCGGCACTCGGCAGTCCATCCATAATTGTATACCACCTACCCGTGGTTTTTTTTTCTTTCTTCTTTATACATACATACTACATCTCATTATCATCCAGTCTATATTAGCAGCAGACACAGTACAGTACAATAGTCCACGGCTGTAGCTACCTCTGTGTCGGCACTCGGCAGTCCATCCATAATTGTATACTAGTATCCATCCATCTCCATTGTTTACCTGAGGTGCCTTTTAGTTGTGCCTATTAAAATATGGAGAACAAAAATGTTGAGGTTCCAAAATTAGGGAAAGATCAAGATCCACTTCCACCTCGTGCTGAAGCTGCTGGCACTAGTCATGGCCGAGACGATGAAATGCCAGCAACGTCGTCTGCCAAGGCCGATGCCCAATGTCATAGTACAGAGCATGTCAAATCCAAAACACCAAATATCAGTAAAAAAAGGACTCCAAAACCTAAAATAAAATTGTCGGAGAAGCGTAAACTTGCCAATATGCCATTTACCACACGGAGTGGCAAGGAACGGCTGAGGCCCTGGCCTATGTTCATGGCTAGTGGTTCAGCTTCACATGAGGATGGAAGCACTCAGCCTCTCGCTAGAAAACTGAAAAGACTCAAGCTGGCAAAAGCACCGCAAAGAACTGTGCGTTCTTCGAAATCCCAAATCCACAAGGAGAGTCCAATTGTGTCGGTTGCGATGCCTGACCTTCCCAACACTGGACGTGAAGAGCATGCGCCTTCCACCATTTGCACGCCCCCTGCAAGTGCTGGAAGGAGCACCCGCAGTCCAGTTCCTGATATTCAGATTGAAGATGTCAGTGTTGAAGTACACCAGGATGAGGAGGATATGGGTGTTGCTGGCGCTGGGGAGGAAATTGACCAGGAGGATTCTGATGGTGAGGTGGTTTGTTTAAGTCAGGCACCCTGGGAGACACCTGTTGTCCGTGGGAGGAATATGGCCACTGACATGCCTGGTGAAAATACCAAAAAAATCAGCTCTTCGGTGTGGAAGTATTTCAACAGAAATGCGGACAACAGGTGTCAAGCCGTGTGTTGCGTTTGTCAAGCTGTAATAAGTAGGGGTAAGGACGTTAACCACCTCGGAACATCCTCCCTTATACGTCACCTGCAGCGCATTCATAATAAGTCAGTGACAAGTTCAAAAACTTTGGGCGACAGCGGAAGCAGTCCACTGACCAGTAAATCCCTTCCTCTTGTAACCAAGCTCACGCAAACCACCCCACCAACTCCCTCAGTGTCAATTTCCTCCTTCCCCAGGAATGCCAATAGTCCTGCAGGCCATGTCACTGGCAATTCTGACGAGTCCTCTCCTGCCTGGGATTCCTCCGATGCATCCTTGCGTGTAACGCCTACTGCTGCTGGCGCTGCTGTTGTTGCTGCTGGGAGTCGATGGTCATCCCAGAGGGGAAGTCGTAAGCCCACTTGTACTACTTCCAGTAAGCAATTGACTGTTCAACAGTCCTTTGCGAGGAAGATGAAATATCACAGCAGTCATCCTGCTGCAAAGCGGATAACTGAGGCCTTGACAACTATGTTGGTGTTAGACGTGCGTCCGGTATCCGCCGTTAGTTCATGACTGTGACAGCCCACTGGGTAGATGTATGGACTCCCGCCGCAAGAACAGCAGCGGCGGCACCAGTAGCAGCATCTCGCAAACGCCAACTCTTTCCTAGGCAGGCTACGCTTTGTATCACCGCTTTCCAGAATACGCACATAGCTGAAAACCTCTTACGGCAACTGAGGAAGATCATCGCGGAATGGCTTACCCCAATTGGACTCTCCTGTGGATTTGTGGCATCGGACAACGCCAGCAATATTGTGTGTGCATTAAATATGGGCAAATTCCAGCACGTCCCATGTTTTGCACATACCTTGAATTTGGTGGTGCAGAATTTTTTAAAAAACGACAGGGGCGTGCAAGAGATGCTGTCGGTGGCCAGAAGAATTGCGGGACACTTTCGGCGTACAGGCACCACGTACAGAAGACTGGAGCACCACCAAAAACTACTGAACCTGCCCTGCCATCATCTGAAGCAAGAAGTGGTAACGAGGTGGAATTCAACCCTCTATATGCTTCAGAGGTTGGAGGAGCAGCAAAAGACCATTCAAGCCTATACAATTGAGCACGATATAGGAGGTGGAATGCACCTGTCTCAAGCGCAGTGGAGAATGATTTCAACGTTGTGCAAGGTTCTGATGCCCTTTGAACTTGCCACACGTGAAGTCAGTTCAGACACTGCCAGCCTGAGTCAGGTCATTCCCCTCATCAGGCTTTTGCAGAAGAAGCTGGAGACATTGAAGGAGGAGCTAACACGGAGCGATTCCGCTAGGCATGTGGGACTTGTGGATGGAGCCCTTAATTCGCTTAACAAGGATTCACGGGTGGTCAATCTGTTGAAATCAGAGCACTACATTTTGGCCACCGTGCTCGATCCTAGATTTAAAGCCTACCTTGGATCTCTCTTTCCGGCAGACACAAGTCTGCTGGGGTTGAAAGACCTGCTGGTGACAAAATTGTCAAGTCAAGCGGAACGCGACCTGTCAACATCTCCTCCTTCACATTCTCCCGCAACTGGGGGTGCGAGGAAAAGGCTCAGAATTCCGAGCCCACCCGCTGGCGGTGATGCAGGGCAGTCTGGAGCGACTGCTGATGCTGACATCTGGTCCGGACTGAAGGACCTGACAACGATTACGGACATGTCGTCTACTGTCACTGCATATGATTCTCTCCCCATTGAAAGAATGGTGGAGGATTATATGAGTGACCGCATCCAAGTAGGCACGTCACACAGTCCGTACTTATACTGGCAGGAAAAAGAGGCAATTTGGAGGCCCTTGCACAAACTGGCTTTATTCTACCTAAGTTGCCCTCCCACAAGTGTGTACTCCGAAAGAGTGTTTAGTGCCGCCGCTCACCTTGTCAGCAATCGGTGTACGAGGTTACATCCAGAAAATGTGGAGAAGATGATGTTCATTAAAATGAATTATAATCAATTCCTCCGCGGAGACATTGACCAGCAGCAATTGCCTCCACAAAGTACACAGGGAGCTGAGATGGTGGATTCCAGTGGGGACGAATTGATAATCTGTGAGGAGGGGGATGTACACGGTGATATATCGGAGGATGATGATGAGGTGGACATCTTGCCTCTGTAGAGCCAGTTTGTGCAAGGAGAGATTAATTGCTTCTTTTTTTGGGGGGGTCCAAACCAACCCGTCATATCAGTCACAGTCGTGTGGCAGACCATGTCACTGAAATGATGGGTTGGTTAAAGTGTGCATGTCCTGTTTATACAACATAAGGGTGGGTGGGAGGGCCCAAGGACAATTCCATCTTGCACCTCTTTTTTCTTTTATTTTTCTTTGCGTCATGTGCTGTTTGGGGAGGGTTTTTTGGAAGGGCCATCCTGCGTGACACTGCAGTGCCACTCCTAGATGGGCCCGGTGTTTGTGTCGGCCACTAGGGTCGCTTATCTTACTCACACAGTCAGCTACCTCATTGCGCCTCTTTTTTTCTTTGCGTCATGTGCTGTTTGGGGAGGGTTTTTTGGAAGGGCCATCCTGCGTGACACTGCAGTGCCACTCCTAGATGAGCCCGGTGTTTGTGTCGGCCACTAGGGTCGCTTATCTTACTCACACAGTCAGCTACCTCATTGCGCCTCTTTTTTTCTTTGCGTCATGTGCTGTTTGGGGAGGGTTTTTTGGAAGGGCCATCCTGCGTGACACTGCAGTGCCACTCCTAGATGGGCCCGGTGTTTGTGTCGGCCACTAGGGTCGCTTATCTTACTCACACAGTCAGCTACCTAATTGCGCCTCTTTTTTTCTTTGCGTCATGTGCTTTTTGGGTAGGGTTTTTTGGAAGGGCCATCCTGCGTGACACTGCAGTGCCACTCCTAGATGGGCCCGGTGTTTGTGTCGGCCACTAGGGTCGCTTATCTTACTCACACAGTCAGCTACCTCATTGCGCCTCTTTTTTTCTTTGCGTCATGTGCTGTTTGGGGAGGGTTTTTTGGAAGGGCCATCCTGCGTGACACTGCAGTGCCACTCATAGATGGGCCCGGTGTTTGTGTCGGCCACTAGGGTCGCTTATCTTACTCACACAGTCAGCTACCTCATTGCGCCTCTTTTTTTCTTTGCGTCATGTGCTGTTTGGGGAGGGTTTTTTGGAAGGGCCATCCTGCGTGACACTGCAGTGCCACTCCTAGATGGGCCCGGTGTTTGTGTCGGCCACTAGGGTCGCTTATCTTACTCACACAGTCAACTACCTCATTGCGCCTCTTTTTTTCTTTGCGTCATGTGCTGTTTGGGGAGGGTTTTTTGGAAGGGCCATCCTGCGTGACACTGCAGTGCCACTCCTAGATGGGCCCGGTGTTTGTGTCGGCCACTAGGGTCGCTTATCTTACTCACACAGTCAGCTACCTCATTGCGCCTCTTTTTTTCTTTGCGTCATGTGCTGTTTGGGGAGGGTTTTTTGGAAGGGCCATCCTGCGTGACACTGCAGTGCCACTCCTAGATGGGCCCGGTGTTTGTGTCGGCCACTAGGGTCGCTTATCTTACTCACACAGCTACCTCATTGCGCCTCTTTTTTTCTTTGCGTCATGTGCTGTTTGGGGAGTGTTTTTTGGAAGGGCCATCCTGCGTGACACTGCAGTGCCACTCCTAGATGGGCCCGGTGTTTGTGTCGGCCACTAGGGTCGCTTATCTTACTCACACAGCGACCTCGGTGCAAATTTTAGGACTAAAAATAATATTGTGAGGTGTGAGGTATTCAGAATAGACTGAAAATGAGTGTAAATTATGGTTTTTGAGGTTAATAATACTTTGGGATCAAAATGACCCCCAAATTC
The DNA here is from genome assembly GCF_028390025.1 of Pseudophryne corroboree. Classification (NCBI taxonomy): domain Eukaryota; kingdom Metazoa; phylum Chordata; class Amphibia; order Anura; family Myobatrachidae; genus Pseudophryne; species Pseudophryne corroboree. Next base: position 1,180,920,652 of record NC_086444.1, read on the forward strand.
TATGATTTAAGCTGTTTTTTAGGGTTTTTTGAAAAAAACACCCGAATCCAAAACACACCCGAATCTGACAAAAAAAATTCGGTGAGGTTTTGCCAAAACGCGGTCGAACCCAAAACACGGCCGCGGAACCGAACCCAAAACCAAAACACAAAACCCGAAAAATTTCCGGCGCTCATCTCTAGTAGTAACACATACCCCCCATCACCTCTGTAGTACACATACCCCCCATCACCTCTGTAGTAACAAATCCCCAACCACCTCTGTAGTAACACATCCCCCACCATCTCTGTAGTAACACATCACCCTATCACCTCTGTAGTAACACATACCCCCCATCACCTCTGTAGTACACATCCCCCCATTCACCTCTGTAGTAACACATCCCCCATCCCCTCTGTAGTAACACATCCCCCCATCACCTCTGTAGTACACATCCCCCATTACCTCTGTAGTAACACATACCCCCCATCACCTCTGTAGTAACAAATCCCCAACCACCTCTGTAGTAACACATCCCCCACCATCTCTGTAGTAACACATCACCCTATCACCTCTGTAGTAACACATACCCCCCATCACCTCTGTAGTACACATCCCCCCATTCACCTCTGTAGTAACACATCCCCCATCCCCTCTGTAGTAACACATCCCCCCATCACCTCTGTAGTACACATCCCCCATTACCTCTGTAGTAACACATACCCCCCATCACCTCTGTAGTAACAAATCCCCAACCACCTCTGTAGTAACACATCCCCCACCATCTCTGTAGTAACACATCACCCTATCACCTCTGTAGTAACACATACCCCCCATCACCTCTGTAGTACACATCCCCCCATTCACCTCTGTAGTAACACATCCCCCATCCCCTCTGTAGTAACACATCCCCCCATCACCTCTGTAGTACACATCCCCCATTACCTCTGTAGTAACACATACCCCCATCACCTCTGTAGTAACACATCCCCCCATCACCTCTGTAGTAACATATACCCCCATCACCTCTGTAGCAACACATTCCCCCATCACCTCTGTAGCAACACATCCCCATCACCTCTGTAGTAACACATCCCCATCACCTCTGTAGTAACACATCCCCATCACCTCTGTAGTAACACATCCCCCATCACCTCTGTAGTAACATATACCCCCATCACCTCTGTAGTAACATATACCCCCATCACCTCTGTAGTAACATATACCCCCATCACCTCTGTAGTAACATATACCCCCATCACCTCTGTAGTAACATATACCCCCATCACCTCTGTAGCAACACATCCCCATCACCTCTTTAGTAATGCATCCCCCATCATCTCTGTAGTAACACATCCCCATCACCTCTGTAGTAACACATACCCAATCACCTCTGTAGTAACACATACCCCACCACCTCTGTAGTAACACATACCCAATCACCTCTGTAGTAACACATACCCAATCACCTCTGTAGTAACACATACCCCACCACCTCTGTAGCAACACATTCCCCCATTACCTCTGTAGCATCACATCCCCGTCACCTCTGTAGTAACACATACCCCCATCACCTCTGTAGCAACACATCCCCCATCACCTCTGTAGCAACACATACCCCCATCACCTCTGTAGTAACACATACCCCCATCACCTCTGTAGCAACACAAACCCCCATCACCTCTGTAGCAACACATTCCCCCATCACCTCTGTAGTAACACATCCCCATCACCTTTTTAGTAACACATCACCTATCACCTCTGTAGTAACACCCCCCCATCACCTCTGTAGTAACACCCCCATCACCTCTGTAGTAACACATACCCCCATCACCTCTTTATTAACACATCACCCCATTATTATTTTTTATTATTACATTTTATTTATAAGGCGCCACATGTGTTTCGCAGCGCCGTACAAAGGACAGTACAGGGGACAAAACATTGCATTACAGTAAATAAATAACAGAAATAGAGTACAGGTAACAGAGCACCACACATTCTCAAGACATAATACAGCTAAGATGTAAGTATTGAGGGAGTGATCATCGTACTACTAGAGACTGGTGGCCATAGATGGAGATGAGCCTTTACTAGCAGGATAAAGATGGTCGTTGAGTAGGGGAGAGCTGCGAGTGAAATGTGTTGAGACGAGGGCTTAGATATCAAGAGGAAATAGGGCCCTGCTCTAAAGAGCTAACAATCTAGTGGGGAGGGTCGACAGACAGATGACAAGAGGTGCAGGCAAGTGGGAGGTAGCCTGATGGCAGTATGCAAGCAAAGCTGAGATGTTCACGGCATGAGGCAGGGGGGTGGAGGCGCGGCTTCAGCACTGGGTTATGCATCGGGAGGGTATGCTTTGATGAATAGGTGGGTTTTTAGTAGTTATGAGCGGGTTCGGTTTCTCGGAAACCGAACCCCCCCGAACTTCACCCTTTTTACACGGGTCCGAGGCAGGTTCGAACCTTCCCGCCTTGCTCGGCTAACCCGAGCGCGCCCGAACGTCATCATCCCGCTGTCGGATTCTCGCGAGATTCGGATTCTATATAAGCAGCCGCGCGTCACCGCCATTTTCACTCGTGCATTGGAGATGATAGGGAGAGGACGTGGCTGGCGTCCTCTCCGTTTATTGTAGAAGTTGATTGGTTTATTGCTTAATTGTGGGGAGGATTGGGGAGCAGCTGTTAGGAGGAGTACAGTGCAGAGTTTTGCTGATAAGTGACCACCAGTTTTTATCCGTTCTCTGCCTGAAAAAAACGCTCCATATACCATATCTGTGCTCAATGTGCTGCATAATATATCTGTGCTGAGTGCTCACACTGCTTAATTGTGGGGACTGGGGAGCAGCTATAGCAGGAGTACAGTGCAGAGTTTTGCTGACAGTGACCACCAGTATACGTTGTCTACCTGAAAAACACTCCATATCTCTGCTCAGTGTGCTGCTTTATTGTGGGGACTGGGGACCACCAGTATAATTAATATTATATAGGAGGAGTACAGTGCAGAGTGCACTGCTGTACCTACCTCTGTGTCGTCATCCATTAAGTATACTATCCATCTACATTCTATACCTGTGGTGCATTTTAGTTTTGCAGTTTGCTGACACAGTGTCCACCAGTATACCATATATAGCAGTACGGTAGGCCACTGCTGTACCTACCTCTGTGTCGTCACTCGTCATCCATTACGTATACTATCCATCTACATTCTATACCTGTGGTGCATTTTAGTTTTGCAATTTGCTGACAGTGTCTACCAGTATACTATATATAGCAGTACGGTAGGCCACTGCTGTACCTACCTCTGTGTCGTCACTCGTCATCATTTAAGTATACTATCCATCTACATTCTATACCTGTGGTGCATTTTAGTTTTGCAGTTTGCTGACAGTGTCCACCAGTAAACTATATATAGCAGTACGGTAGGCCACTGCTGTACCTACCTCTGTGTCGTCACTCGTCATCCATTAAGTATACTATGCATCTACATTCTATACCTGTGGTGCATTTTAGTTTTGCAGTTTGCTGACAGTGTCCACCAGTATACTATATATAGCAGTACGGTAGGCCACTGCTGTACCTACTTCTGTGTCGTCACTCGTCATCCATTAAGTATACTATCCATCTACATTCTATACCTATGGTGCATTTTAGTTTTGCAGTTTGCTGACAGTGTCCACCAGTTTACTATATATAGCAGTACGGTAGGCCACTGCTGTACCTACCTCTGTGTCGTCACTCGTCATCCATTAAGTATACTATCCATCTACATTCTATACCTGTGGTGCATTTTAGTTTTGCAGTTTGCTGACACAGTGTCCACCAGTATACTATATATAGCAGTACGGTAGGCCACTGCTGTACCTACCTCTGTGTCGTCACTCGTCATCCATTAAGTATACTATCCATCTACATTCTATACCTGTGGTGCATTTTAGTTTTGCTGCTTGCTGACAGTGTCCACCAGTATACTATATATAGCAGTACGGTAGGCCACTGCTGTACCTACCTCTGTGTCGTCATCCATTAAGTATACTATCCATCTACATTCTATACCTGTGGTGCATTTTAGTTTTGCAGTTTGCTGACAGTGTCCACCAGTATACTATATATAGCAGTACGGTAGGCCACTGCTGTACCTACCTCTGTGTCGTCATCCATTAAGTATACTATCCATCTACATTCTATACCTGTGGTGCATTTTAGTTTTGCAGTTTGCTGACACAGTGTCCACCAGTATACTATATATAGCAGTACGGTAGGTCACTGCTGTACCTACCTCTGTGTCGTCACTCGTCATCCATTAAGTATACTATCCATCTACATTCTATACCTGTGGTGCATTTTAGTTTTGCAGTTTGCTGACAGTGTCCACCAGTATACTATATATAGCAGTACGGTAGGTCACTGCTGTACCTACCTCTGTGTCGTCACTCGTCATCCATTAAGTATACTATCCATCTACATTCTATACCTGTGGTGCATTTTAGTTTTGCAGTTTGCTGACAGTGTCCACCAGTATACTATATATAGCAGTACGGTAGGCCACTGCTGTACCTACCTCTGTGTCGTAACTAGTCATCCATTAAGCATACTATCCATCTACATTCTATACCTGTGGTGCATTTTAGTTTTGCAGTTTGCTGACAGTGTCCACCAGTATACTATATATAGCAGTACGGTAGGCCACTGCTGTACCTACCTCTGTGTCGTCACTCATCATCCATTAAGTATACTATCCATCTACATTCTATACCTGTGGTGCATTTTAGTTTTGCAGTTTGCTGACAGTGTCCACCAGTATACTATATATAGCAGTATGGTAGGCCACTGCTGTACCTACCTCTGTGTCGTCACTCGTCATCCATTAAGTATACTATCCATCTACATTCTATACCTGTGGTGCATTTTAGTTTTGCAGTTTGCTGACAGTGTCCACCAGTATACTATATATAGCAGTACGGTAGGCCACTGCTGTACCTACCTCTGTGTCGTCACTCGTCATCCATTAAGTATACTATCCATCTACATTCTATACCTGTGGTGCATTTTAGTTTTGCAGTTTGCTGACAGTGTCCACCAGTATACTATATATAGCAGTACGGTAGGCCACTGCTGTACCTACCTCTGTGTCGTCATCCATTAAGTATACTATCCATCTACATTCTATACCTGTGGTGCATTTTAGTTTTGCAGTTTGCTGACACAGTGTCCACCAGTATACTATATATAGCAGTACGGTAGGCCACTGCTGTACCTACCTCTGTGTGTCGTCACTCGTCATCCATTAAGTATACTATCCATCTACATTCTATACCTGTGGTGCATTTTAGTTTTGCAGTTTGCTGACAGTGTCCACCAGTATACTATATATAGCAGTACGGTAGGCCACTGCTGTACCTACCTCTGTGTCGTCATCCATTAAGTATACTATGCATCTACATTCTATACCTGTGGTGCATTTTAGTTTTGCAGTTTGCTGACAGTGTCCACCAGTATACTATATATAACAGTACGATAGGCCACTGCTGTACCTACCTCTGTGTCGTCACTCGTCATCCATTAAGTATACTATCCATCTACATTCTATACCTGTGGTGCATTTTAGTTTTGCCGTTTGCTGACAGTGTCCACCAGTATACTATATATAGCAGTACGGTAGGCCACTGCTGTACCTACCTCTGTGTCGTCATTTATTAAGTATACTATCCATCTACATTCTATACCTGTGGTGCATTTTAGTTTTGCAGTTTGCTGACACAGTGTCCACCAGTATACTATATATAGCAGTACGGTAGGCCACTGCTGTACCTACCTCTGTGTCGTCATCCATTAAGTATACTATCCATCTACATTCTATACCTGTGGTGCATTTCAGTTGTGCGCAGTAAATATAGTAGTAGGCCATTGCTATTGATACTGGCATATAATTCCACACATTAAAAAATGGAGGACAAAAATGTGGAGGTTAAAATAGGGAAAGATCAAGATCCACTTCCACCTCGTGCTGAAGCTGCTGCCACTAGTCATGGCCGAGACAATGAAATGCCATCAACGTCGTCTGCCAAGGCCGATGCCCAATGTCATAGTAGAGAGCATGTAAAATCCAAAACACAAAAGTTCAGTAAAATGACCCAAAAATCAAAATTAAAAGCGTCTGAGGAGAAGCGTAAACTTGCCAATATGCCATTTACGACACGGAGTGGCAAGGAACGGCTGAGGCCCTGGCCTATGTTCATGGCTAGTGGTTCAGCTTCACATGAGGATGGAAGCACTCATCCTCTCGCTAGAAAAAAGAAAAGACTTAAGCTAGCAAAAGCAAAGCAAAGAACTGTGCGTTCTTCTAAATCACAAATCCCCAAGGAGAGTCCAATTGTGTCGGTTGCGATGCCTGACCTTCCCAACACTGGACGGGAAGAGCTTGCGCCTTCCACCATTTGCACGCCCCCTGCAAGTGCTGGAAGGAGCACCCGCAGTCCAGTTCCTGATAGTCAAATTGAAGATGTCACTGTTGAAGTACACCAGGATGAGGATATGGGTGTTGCTGGCACTGGGGAGGAAATTGACAAGGAGGATTCTGATGGTGAGGTGGTTTGTTTAAGTCAGGCACCCGGGGTGACACCTGTTGTCCGTGGGAGGAATATGGCCATTGACATGCCTGGTCAAAATACAAAAAAAATCAGCTCTTCGGTGTGGAATTATTTCAACACAAATGCGGACAACAGGTGTCAAGCCGTGTGTTGCCTTTGTCAAGCTGTAATAAGTAGGGGTAAGGACGTTAACCACCTCGGAACATCCTCCCTTATACGTCACCTGCAGCACATTCATCATAAGTCAGTGACAAGTTCAAAAACTTTGGGTGACAGCGGAAGCAGTCCACTGACCACTAAATCCCTTCCTCTTGTAACCAAGCTCCTGCAAACCACACCACCAACTCCCTCAGTGTCAATTTCCTCCCCCCAGGAAAGCCAATAGTCCTGCAGGCCATGTCACTTTCAAGTCTGACGAGTCCTCTCCTGCCTGGGATTCCTCCGATGCATCCTTGAGTGTAACGCCTACTGCTGCTGGCGCTGCTGTTGTTGCTGCTGGGAGTCGATCGTCATCCAAGAGGGGAAGTCGGAAGACCACTTGTACTACTTCCAGTAAACAATTGACTGTCCAACAGTCCTTTGCGAGGAAGATGAAATATCACAGCAGTCATCCTGCTGCAAAGCAGATAACTCAGGCCTTGGCAGCCTGGGCGGTGAGAAACGTGGTTCTGGTATCCATCGTTAATTCAGAGGCAACTAGAGACTTGATTGAGGTACTGTGTCCCCGGTACCAAATACCATCTAGGTTCCATTTCTCTAGGCAGGCGATACCGAAAATGTACACAGACCTCAGAAAAAGAGTCACCAGTGTCCTAAAAAATGCAGTTGTACCCAATGTCCACTTAACCACGGACATGTGGACAAGTGGAGCAGGGCAGACTCAGGACTATATGACTGTGACAGCCCACTGGGTAGATGTATTGCCTCCCGCAGCAAGAACAGCAGCGGCGGCACCAGTAGCAGCATCTCGCAAACGCCAACTCGTTCCTAGGCAGGCTACGCTTTGTATCACTGCTTTCCAGAATAGGCACACAGCAGACAACCTCTTACGGCAACTGAGGAAGATCATCGCAGAATGGCTTACCCCAATTGGACTCTCCTGGGGATTTGTGACATCGGACAACGCCAGCAATATTGTGCGTGCATTACATCTGGGCAAATTCCAGCACGTCCCATGTTTTGCACATACATTGAATTTGGTGGTGCAGAATTATTTAAAAAACGACAGGGGCGTGCAAGAGATGCTGTCGGTGGCCCGAAGAATTGCGGGCCACTTTCGGCATTCAGGCACCGCGTACAGAAGACTGGAGCACCACCAAACATTCCTGAACCTGCCCTGCCATCATCTGAAGCAAGAGGTGGTAACGAGGTGGAATTCAACCCTCTATATGCTTCAGAGGATGGAGGAGCAGCAAAAGGCCATTCAAGCCTATACATCTGCCCACGATATAGGCAAAGGAGGGGGAATGCACCTGACTCAAGCGCAGTGGAGAATGATTTCAACGTTGTGCAAGGTTCTGCAACCCTTTGAACTTGCCACACGTGAAGTCAGTTCAGACACTGCCAGCCTGAGTCAGGTCATTCCCCTCATCAGGCTTTTGCAGAAGAAGCTGGAGACATTGAAGGAGGAGCTAAAACAGAGCGATTCCGCTAGGCATGTGGGACTTGTGGATGGAGCCCTTAATTCGCTTAACCAGGATTCACGGGTGGTCAATCTGTTGAAATCAGAGCACTACATTTTGGCCACCGTGCTCGATCCTAGATTTAAAATCTACGTTGTATCTCTCTTTCTGGCAGACACAAGTCTGCAGAGGTTCAAAGACCTGCTGGTGAGAAAATTGTCAAGTCAAGCGGAACGTGACCCGTCAACATCTCCTCCTTCACATTCTCCCGCAACTGGGGGTGCGAGGAAAAGGCTAAGAATTCCTAGCCCACCCGCTGACGGTGATGCAGGGCAGTCTGGAGCGAGTGCTGACATCTGGTCCGGACTGAAGGACCTGCCAATGATTACTGACATGTCGTCTACTGTCACTGCATATGAATCTCTCACCATGGAAAGAATGGTGGAGGATTATATGAGTGACCGCATCCAAGTAGGCACGTCAGACAGTCCGTACATATACTGGCAGGAAAAAGAGGCAATTTGGAGGCCCTTGCACAAACTGGCTTTATTCTACCTAAGTTGCCCTCCCTCCAGTGTGTACTCCGAAAGAGTGTTTAGTGCAGCCGCTCACCTTGTCAGCAATCGGCGTACGAGGTTACTTCCAGAAAATGTGGAGAAGATGATGTTCATCAAAATTAATTATAATCAATTCCTCCATGGAGACATTCACCAGCAGCAATTGCCTCCAGAAAGTACACAGGGACCTGAGATGCTGGATTCCAGTGGGGACGAATTAATAATCTGTGAGGAGGGGGATGTACACAGTGAAAGGGGTGAGGAATCGGAGGATGATAATGAGGTGGACATCTTCCTCTGTAGAGCCAGTTTGCAAGGAGAGATTGATTGCTTCTTTTTTTGGTGGGGGCCCAAACCAACCAGTCATTTCAGTCACAGTCGTGTGGCAGACCCTGTCGCTGAAATGATGGGTTCGTTAAAGTGTGCATGTCCTGTTTATACAACATAAGGGTGGGTGGGAGGGCCCAAGGACAATTCCATCTTGCACCTCTTTTTTCTTTCATTTTTCTTTGCATCATGTGCTGTTTGGGGACAATTTTTTGGAAGTGCCATCCTGTCTTGATTGACACTGCAGTGCCACTCCTAGATGGGCCAGGTGTTTGTGTCGGCCACTTGTGTCGCTTAGCTTAGTCACACAGCGACCTTGGTGCGCCTCTTTTTTTCTTTGCATCATGTGCTGTTTGGGGACAATTTTTTGGAAGTGCCATCCTGTCTTGATTGACACTGCAGTGCCACTCCTAGATGGGCCAGGTGTTTGTGTCGGCTACTTGTGTCGCTTAGCTTAGTCACACAGCCACCTTGGTGCGCCTCTTTTTTTCTTTGCATCATGTGCTGTTTGGGGACAATTTTTTTGAAGTGCCATCCTGCCTGACACTGCAGTGCCACTCCTAGATGGGCCAGGTGTTTGTGTCGGCCACTTGTGTCGCTTAGCTTAGTCACACAGCGACCTTGGTGCGCCTCTTTTTTTCTTTGCATCATGTGCTGTTTGGGGACAATTTTTTGGAAGTGCCATCCTGTCTTGATTGACACTGCAGTGCCACTCCTAGATGGGCCAGGTGCATAGGCGTGCGCACGGGGGGTGCCTGGTGCGCACAGGCACCCCCTAATGTCCGGCACCCCCCGCACATCACACCTGCAATCCGATCATCGCTGTCTGTGTGCTGCTGTTGTAGCAGTGCTACTGCTACTACAGCAGCGCACTGATAGCGATGATCGGATAACCTGAGTCCTGCATCCAGCATTCACCCCTTCCCGCTGCGCCGCCGCCGGTCACACTCACACAACTCCCTGTCAGCTGCACATAACATAAGCAGCTTCTTCGTGGACGGGTGGGCTGGCCGCACAGCCCAGCCCACCCACCGTCATAATCTGATTGCCTCGCGTGTGACTTCAGCACGTCACACCGCGCGCCCTCCCTCCCTTCCTGCCCTGCTTTGTCGGCTGTCCTCCGAGTCCCGGCTCCCGCCCGTGCTCACTTCTAGACAGTGGCAGTGAGTAGTGTGTGCCCTGCCGCCCTGCCATTTTCGACCGCTGGAGGAGAACAGTATCCTGCCTGAGCCTTCAGAATGTGAGTGAGAGACTCACTCACTCACTGTCTTTGTGTGCACCAGGGCACAGTTCAGGCCAGGCAGGGGGTGGGGGTGTATAAGAAAATAAAGGGTTATTATTATTATTACTATATATATATATATATATATATATATATCTTGTAGAAGGTGGCACTCCCAGGACTTATATTTATATATATATATATATATATATATATATATATATATATATATATATATATATATATATATAGTGTAAAGAGCTGGCACTCAATGGATGATCCGTTAGTTGCCTTCCCAAAAACGCCTTGCAGCGAATTAAAGACAGCTTGTAAAAGGCGGCACTCCTAGGACTTACTTATAGATAATATAAATGGGTGACGAGCAACACAATAACCTGTTAACGTTTCAGTTTTATTACAAATACTTTCGTCAGTTTTTGTAATAAAACTGAAACGTTAACAGCTTATTGTGTTGCTCGTCACCCATTTATATTATGTATAAGTAAGTCCTAGGAGTGCCGCCTTTTACAAGCTGTCTTTAATTCGCTGCAAGGCGTTTTTGGGAAGGCAACTAACGGATCATCCATTGAGTGCCAGCTCTTTACACCTTTTATATATATATATATATATATATATATATATATATATATATATACACATACACACTGCTCAGAAAAATAAAGGGAACACTAAAATAACTTATCCTAGATCTGAATGAATGAAATATTCTTATTACATACTTTGTTCTTTACATAGTTGAATGTGCTGACAACAAAATCACAAAAAAATTATCAATGGAAATCAAATTTATTAACCCATGGAGGTCTGGATTTGGAGTCACCCTCAAAATTAAAGTGGAAAAACACACTACAGGCTGATCCAACTTTGATGTAATGTCCTTAAAACAAATCAAAATGAGACTCAGTAGTGTGTGTGGCCTCCACGTGCCTGTATGACCTCCCTACAACGCCTGGGCATGCTCCTGATGAGGTGGCGGATGGTCTCCTGAGGGATCTCCTCCCAGACCTGGACTAAAGCATCCGCCAACTCCTGGACAGTCTGTGGTGCAACGTGGCGTTGGTGGATGGAGCGAGACATGATGTCCCAGATGTGCTCAATTGGATTCAGGTCTGGGGAACGGGCGGGCCAGTCCATAGCATCAATGCCTTCATCTTGCAGGAACTGCTGACACACTCCAGCCACATGAGGTCTAGCATTGTCTTGCATTAGGAGGAACCCAGGGCCAACCGCACCAGCATATGGTCTCACAAGGGGTCTGAGGATCTCATCTCGGTACCTAATGGCAGTCAGGCTACCTCTAGCGAGCACATGGAGGGCTGTGCGACCCCCCAAAGAAATGCCACCCCACACCATTACTGACTCACTGCCAAACCGGTCATGCTGGAGGATGTTGCAGGCAGCAGAACGTTCTCCTTGGCGTCTCCAGACTCTGTCACGTCTGTCACATGTGCTCAGTGAGAACCTGCTTTCATCTGTGAAGAGCACAGGGCGCCAGTGGCGAATTTGCCAATCTTGGTGTTCTCTGGCAAATGCCAAACGTCCTCCACGGTGTTGGGCTGTAAGCACAACCCCCACCTGTGGACGTCGGGCCCTCATACCACCCTCATAGAGTCTGTTTCTGATCGTTTGAGTAGACACATGCACATTTGTGGCTTGCTGGAGGTCATTTTGCAGGGCTCTGGCAGTGCTCCTCCTGTTCCTCCTTGCACAAAGGCAGAGGTAGCGGTCCTGCTGCTGGGTTGTTGCCCTCCTACGGCCTCCTCCACGTCTCCTGATGTACTGGCCTGTCTCCTGGTAGCGCCTCCATGCTCTGGACACTACGCTGACAGACACAGCAAACCTTCTTGCCACAGCTCGCATTGACGTGCTATCCTGGATGATCTGCACTACCTGAGCCACTTCTGTGGGTTGTAGGGAGGTCATACAGGCACGTGGAGGCCACACACACTACTGAGCCTCATTTTGACTTGTTTTAAGGACATTACATCAAAGTTGGATCAGCCTGTAGTGTGTTTTTCCACTTTCATTTTGAGTGTGACTCCAAATCCAGACCTCCATGGGTTAATAAATTTAATTTCCATTGATAATTTATGTGTGATTTTGTTGTCAGCACATTCAACTATGTAAAGAACAAAGTATTTAATAAGAATATTTCATTCATTCAGATCTAGGATGTGTTATTTTAGTGTTCCCTTTATTTTTTTGAGCAGTGTATATATATAATCTATCCTTACAGCAGCAGCCGGCACTCCCATAAAAGCACAACTTGCTCAGGTGCTCAGAAAGATAGATATATAAAGGTCCATAAAAAACTGGCACTCAGAGACAGCAAAATGATTAAAAAGCAATATGTAATATCCATGTCAAGAAAATATGGGGCTAGGCACACCCAGTGGGCGGGGCTAGGCACACCATTCCAGTCGTGCACCCCCTAATAAAATGTGCTGCGCACGCCTATGGCCAGGTGTTTGTGTCGGACACTTGTGTCGCTTAGCTTAGTCACACAGCCACCTTGGTGCGCCTCTTTTTTTCTTTGCATCATGTGCTGTTTGGGGACAATTTTTTGGAAGTGCCATCCTGTCTTGATTGACACTGCAGTGCCACTCCTAGATGGGCCAGGTGTTTGTGTCGGCCACTTGTGTCGCTTAGCTTAGTCACACAGCCACCTTGGTGCGCCTCTTTTTTTCTTTGCATCATGTGCTGTTTGGGGACAATTTTTTTGAAGTGCTATCCTGCCTGACACTGCAGTGCCACTCCTAGATGGGCCAGGTGTTTGTGTCGGCCACTTGTGTCGCTTAGCTTAGTCACACAGCGACCTTGGTGCGCCTCTTTTTTTCTTTGCATCATGTGCTGTTTGGGGACAATTTTTTGGAAGTGCCATCCTGTCTTGATTGACACTGCAGTGCCACTCATAGATGGGCCAGGTGTTTGTGTCGGACACTTGTGTCGCTTAGCTTAGTCACACAGCCACCTTGGTGCGCCTCTTTTTTTCTTTGCATCATGTGCTGTTTGGGGACAATTTTTTGGAAGTGCCATCCTGTCTTGATTGACACTGCAGTGCCACTCCTAGATGGGCCAGGTGTTTGTGTCGGCCACTTGTGTCGCTTAGCTTAGTCAAACAGCCACCTTGGTGCGCCTCTTTTTTTCTTTGCATCATATGCTGTTTGGGGACTATTTTTTAAATCGGCCATCCTGTCTGACACTGCAGTGCCACTCCTAGATGGGCCAGGTGTTTGTGTCGGCCCCTTGGGTCGCTTAGCTTAGTCATCCAGCGACCTTGGTGCAAATTGTAGGACTAAAAATAATATTGTGAGGTGTGAGGTGTTCAGAATAGACTGGAAATGAGTGGAAATTATGGTAATTGAGGTTAATAATACTATGGGATCAAAATGACCCCCAAATTCTATGATTTAAGCTGTTTTTTAGGGGTTTTTGTAAAAAAAACACCCGAATCCAAAACACACCCGAATCCGACAAAAAATTTTCGGTGAGGTTTTGCCAAAACGCGTCCGAATCCAAAACACGGCCGCGGAACCGAATCCAAAACCAAAACACAAAACCCGAAAAATTTCCGGTGCACATCACTAGTTATTAGTGCCCGTTTGAAGCTTTGCAAGGTCGGGGAGAGTCTAATGGAGCGGGGGAGTGCGTTTCACTGAAGGGGTGCAGCACAGGCAAAATCCTGAACTCGTGCATGGGAAGCAGTGACCAGGGCGGTGGAGAGGCGACGGTCATTAGTCGACCGTAGGGGGCGGGAGGGAGTATGAAGGGAAAGGAGGTTGGAGATGTAGGGAGCAGTGGAATTAGAGATGGCCTTGTATGTGAGGGTGAGGAGTTTGAAGAGGATTCTGTAAGGGAATGCCTCTGTATTAACACCCCCCCCATCACCTCTGTAGTAACACATCCCCCATCACCTCTGTGGTAACACATCCCCCATCACCTCTGTAGTAACACATCCCCCATCACCTCTGTAGTAACACATCCCCCATCACCTCTGTAGTAACACCCCCCATCACCTCTGTAGTAACACATCCCCCATCACCTCTGTAGTAACACATTCCCCATCACCTCTGTAGTAACACCCCCCATCACCTCTGTAGTAACACATCCCCCATCACCTCTGTAGTAACACATTCCCCATCACCTCTGTAGTAACACCCCCCATCACCTCTGTAGTAACACATCCCCCATCACCTCTGTAGTAACCCATTCCCCATCACCTCTGTAGTAACACATCCCCCATCCCCCCTGTAGTAACCCATTCCCCATCACCTCTGTAGTAACACATTCCCCATCACCTCTGTAGTAACACATTCCCCATCACCTCTGTAGTAACACATCCCCCATCACCTCTGTAGTAACACGTTCCCCATCACCTCTGTAGTAACACATCCCCTCATCACCTCTGTAGTAACACATCCCCTCCCCCCCATCACCTCTGTAGTAACCCATTCCCCATCACCTCTGTAGTAACACATCCCCCATCCCCCTGTAGTAACCCATTCCCCATCACCTCTGTAGTAACACGTTCCCCGTCACCTCTGTAGTAACACATCCCCCATCACCTCTGTAGTAACACATCCCCCCATCACCTCTGTAGTAACACATACCCCCATCACTTCTGTAGTAAAACATTCTCCGTCACCTCTGTTGTGCACATACCCCCATCACCTCTGTAGTAACACATACCCCCATCACCTCTGTAGTAACATATACCCCCATCACTTCTGTAGTAAAACATTCTCCGTCACCTCTGTTGTGCACATACCCCCATCACCTCTGTAATAACACATACCCCCATCACCTCTGTAATAACACATACCCCCATCACCTCTGTAGTTACACATCCCCCATCACCTCTGTGGTAACACATCCCCCATCACCTCTTTAGTAACACATCCCCCATCATCTCTGTAGTAACACATCCCCATCACCTCTGTAGTAACACATCCCCATCACCTCTGTAGTAACACATCCCCCATCACCTCTGTAGTAACACATCCCCATCACCTCTGTAGTAACACATCCCCCCATCACCTCTGTAGTAACACATACCCCACCACCTCTGTAGTAACCTCCCCATCATCTCTGTAGTAACACATCCCCCATCACCTCTGTAGCAACACATTCCCCGTTACTTCTGTAGCAACACATCCTTGTCACCTCTGTAGTAACACATCCCCCATCACCTCTGTAGTAACACATCCCCATCACCTCTGTAGTAACACATCCCCCCATCACCTCTGTAGTAACACATACCCCATCACCTCTGTAGTAACACATACCCCACCACCTCTGTAGTAACCTCCCCATCATCTCTGTAGTAACACATCCCCCATCACCTCTGTAGCAACACATTCCCCGTTACTTCTGTAGCAACACATCCTTGTCACCTCTGTAGTAACACATCCCCCATCACCTCTGTAGTAACACATCCCCATCACCTCTGTAGTAACACATCCCCCCATCACCTCTGTAGTAACACATCCCCCATCACCTCTGTAGCAACACATTCCCCGTTACTTCTGTAGCAACACATCCTTGTCACCTCTGTAGTAACACATCCCCCATCACCTCTGTAGTAACACGTTCCCCGTCACCTCTGTAGTAACACATCCCCCATCACCTCTGTAGTAACACATCCCCCCATCACCTCTGTAGAAACACATACCCCCATCACTTCTGTAGTAAAACATTCTCCGTCACCTCTGTTGTGCACATACCCCCATCACCTCTGTAATAACACATACCCCCATCACCTCTGTAGTAACACATCACCTTATCACCTCTGTAGTAACACATACCCCCATCACCTCTGTAGTAACACATACCCCACCACCTCTGTAGTAACCTCCCCATCATCTCTGTAGTAACACATCCCCCATCACCTCTGTAATAACACATCCCCCCATCACCTCTGTAGTAACACATACCCCCATCACTTCTGTAGTAAAACATTCTCCGTCACCTCTGTTGTGCACATAGTACCCCCATCACCTCTGTAGTAACACATACCCCACCACCTCTGTAGTAACCTCCCCATCATCTCTGTAGTAACACATCCCCCATCACCTCTGTAGTAACACATCCCCCATCACCTCTGTAATAACACATCACCTTATCACCTCTGTAGTAACACCCCCCATCACCTCTGTAGTAACACATCCCCATCACCTCTTTAGTAACACATCCCCCATCACCTCTGTAGTAACACCCCCCCATCACCTCTGTAGTAACACATTCCCCATCACCTCTGTAGTAACACATTCCCCATCACCTCTGTAGTAACACATCCCATCCCCCCCATCACCTCTGTAGTAACACATTCCCCATCACCTCTGTAGTAACACATCCCCCCATCACCTCTGTAGTAACACGTTCCCCGTCACCTCTGTAGTAACACATCCCCCATCACCTCTGTAGTAACACATCCCCCATCACCCCTGTAGTAACACATCCCCCCATCACCTCTGTAGTAACACATACCCCATCACTTCTGTAGTAACACATTCTCCGTCACCTCTGTTGTGCACATACCCCCATCACCTCTGTAGTAACACATCCCCCATCACCTCTGTAGTAACACATACCCCCATCACCTCTGTAGTAACACATTCCCCGTCACCTCTGTAGTAACACAACCCCCGTCACCTCTGTAGTAACACATTCCCCATCACCTCTGTAGTAACACATTCTCCGTCACCTCTGCTGTGCACATACCCCCATCACCTCTGTAGTAGCAAATTCCCCATCACCTCTGTAGTAACACATCCCCCGTCACCTCTGTAGTAACACATACCCCATCACCTCTGTAGTAACACATCCCCCCATCACCTCTGTAGTAACACATTCCCCGTCACATCTGTAGTATCACATCCCCCATCACCTCTGTAGTAACACATTCCCCATCACCTCTGTAGTAACACATTCCCCATCACCTCTGTAGTAACACATACCCCCATCACCTCTGTAGTAACACATACCCCCATCACCTCTGTAGTAACACATTCCCCCATCACCTCTGTCGTAACACATTCCCCCATCACCTCTGTAGTAACACATTCCCCATCACCTCTCTAGTACTAGTAACACATCCCCCATCACCTCTGTAGTAACACATTCCCCATCACCTCTGTAGTAACACATTCCCCATCACCTCTGTAGTAACACATTCCCCATCACCTCTGTAGTAACACATACCCCCATCACCTCTGTAGTAACACATACCCCCATCACCTCTGTAGTAACACATTCCCCCATCACCTCTGTCGTAACACATTCCCCCATCACCTCTGTAGTAACACATTCCCCATCACCTCTCTAGTACTAGTAACACATCCCCCATCACCTCTGTAGTAACACATTCCCCCATCACCTCTGTAGTAACACATTCCCCCATCACCTCTGTAGTAACACATTCTCCATCACCTCTGTTATGCACATACCCCCATCAGTACAAGAGATAATGTAAATTAATGACATGCAAAATTGTACATTAATTATCACGAGTTCGGAACCCATACCAAATTTATGATCATTAGGCCCCTGTAATAGAGTTTTCCGAGTGGCCAGCATTAAGCTTAAACATTTTTTAGTGCAACAAACACTGAGTAACAGTCAGTAAGGACAATACTATAACCGAGAAACCTATATGTCATAAATATGATTAATACCATAGATGACAACCACTGGGAGCCCTGCGCCAGGTCAAATGCTGGTCAAGAATTTTAGCTCGTTATTGGGAAAATATCGCTGATCAGCGCGACCCAGATAAAACCGGCCAGTTCATGGTAAATTAAAACCTTACGTTTTTCAGTAAAAGAATATGTCTCTCAGTCAGAAGACAAACAGATAAAACAAACCGATTTGACTCAATTTATTCAATAATGCAATATATTTCTAAAGGCCTGAACTTTGCTGGCTCTGAGCCCAGAAATAGCTTTTGCTGATCAATTAGTCCCAACAGAGATAAACGTTCAGGGCACGAAGGATTCGCAGCCTGTAAAGTCTCCGAGGCTCTTCAAGATTTTCCAGATTTCTACATTTGATTTGAACTGAAGCAGATCATTGGAGAAATCTAAGTAAAGAAAGGCTTCATTTGCTGCTGCGAGTCCTGGGGTTAGCGTGGGCCAGTCCAGCTGCGCACCCCCGCCAAGGAGCCATTTGTTTTGCTGGGCAAAGGCGGAGAATAGACAGAGAGAGGTTACCAAGACTCTTTCCTGCATTGTTATTTGTCATAACATGCAGCGCGTGGAAGGAGTGAGGAACGGAATTACAAATTGTTGACATGTTCCAGACCCCCCTCCCAAAAAAGAATAATTTTTAATATTATCTTTATAAATACAGCTCGAAAAGATAAATAGTAAAAGGTCAGATTTCCTTTTCCCCAGGACATTGTAAACAGTGGGTTTATGCAGAGTTAAGATAGACTAGCGCACGCTCCCTCTCTGGTGCTGGGTGTCCCGGCAGCCTGCGGCTCGCATTCCGCGTCTTTGCCAAGTTTTTCATTGTTAAGATTCTTAATGTAAATTGCTGATGGTTCTATTCTTTTCTAGCTCACTGTACAGGAATACGAGCAGTCTGAGAAGACTTTTATCATGGCTTCATAGCGAGGACTGTCACACGCCAGGGGCAGCGGCTGCCGCGCTTACCCCTGCGTGGCTGCTGGTCCGTTTGGCGGTCCTCGTCTCCGGCGGTCCTCGGGTCCCGGCGTCTGGCTGGCGCGGCTCCCGGCGGTTCCCCGGAGCGTGGGCGCCACCATGACAGCCGGCGTCACGTGGGCGGGGAGCAAGTGATGTCACAAACCCGCTTCACCAATCCAATAGAGGCGGGAGATTTAAAACCGGACGCCGGGCAGAGCCTCGGCGCCTGAGTATCGTCTCTTTTCTGAAGTGGATGCCAGAGCTCCCGTACGCAGTGTGTTTCCCAGCAGCTATACTCCAGTGCATCTAGCATTCAGGGTGCCTTCCTGCAGCACAGTCTCCAGTGATCCGAGCAACTAGTGTGTTCCTCTGCAGTGCAGTTGCCAGCGCTTCCTGGATTCAGCTAGGCCTGCGGGCCGAACCAACTTTAGTGTTTCCAGCGTTCAGTGTCATTCACCATCGCTCACAAGTTCCTCATTCATCAGTGTCCTTATACATCGCTCACCAATTCTTCAGTGTCTTTCACCATCGCTCACAAGTTCCTCATTCATCAGTGTCCTTATACATCGCTCACCAATTCTTCAGTGTCTTTCACCATCGCTCACAAGTTCTTCATTCATCAGTGTCTTTAAACATCGCTCACAAATTCTTCAGTGTCTTTCATCATTGCTCACAAGTTCTTCATTCATCTGTGTCTTTAAAACATCGCTCACAAATTCTTCAGTGTCTTTCATCATCGCTCACAAGTTCTTCATTCATCAGTGTCTTTAAACATCGCTCACAAATTCTTCAGTGTCTTTCACCATCGCTCACAAGTTCTTCATTCATCTGTGTCTTCTAAACATCGCTCACAAATTCTTCAGTGTCTTTCATCATCGCTCACAAGTTCTTCATTCATCAGTGTCTTAAAAACATCGCTCACAAATTCTTCAGTGTCATTTACCATCGCTCACAAGTTCTTCATTCATCAGTGTCTTTAAACATCGCTCACAAATTCTTCATTCATCAGTTGAACATTGCTCACGAATTCTCCAGTAACTTTTTGACATTGCCCACAAGTTCACTTTCTTTCATGTGCTGCTGTATTTCTCCCTTCCCTTAATAAAGTTCCTCAGCATTCTTTCACCAAACCTAACTATCAGAGTCTTGTATGAGGAAATCCTATATCCGACCATCCCTGCTCCGACCCACCTGTGGTTCCCTTTCCTGACCATCGGAAGAACCCCCGAGTCCACAACATCCCCCACCCAGGTCAGTGACAGTATACTCAGGCCACATGGACCCGGGGGATCGGAACCCAGAGGCAAGCGCCATCCAGGATCTGGTTTCCCGAGTTCTAAGTCACTAGACGGCACAAAGCCAAGTGATGCAGTATCTCCAGGAGTTATCTGGTCGGCTGGATCAAATTCAGGCTTCTCTGGCTTCAGTAGTTCCAGCTCCAGTACCCGTTAGTAATGTTCAATCCCTGTCTAGAACCAGGTCACGCCTTCAGCTTCCCACTCCTTCTCGCTATAATGGGAATCCAAAGAATTGCCGTGGTTTTCTCAACCAATGCGAGGTACATTTTGAACTTCTCTCACACAACTTCCCCACAGATCGGTCCAAGGTGGCGTACATTATTTTCTTGCTTGAAGGTTCAGCGTTGGATTGGGTGTCTCCGTTATGGGAGCGATCTGACCCGTTGGTTTACAGTTACACCAATTTCATCACGTCATTCCGTAGGATCTTTGATGAGCCCGGCAGAACGACCGCTGCTTCTTCCGATTTGCTCCGAGTCCGTCAAGGCTCCCGTTCAGTGGGACAGTATGTGATTCATTTCCAAACCATAGCCTCGGAACTGCGCTGGAATAATGATGCTCTTCGGGCCGCTTTCTGGAATGGGCTCTCTGACCGTCTAAAGGACGAACTGATCACTAGGGACTTGCCAGATTACTTAGAAGAGTTGATCTCACTCTGTGTAAAGGTGGATCTTCGTATGCAGGAACGAAGTGGTGAACGTAGTCGGACAGAACGATCCAGATTCCGGTCTCTCCCGACTAAGCAAATGATCACCCCAAGTCCAGACGAACCTATGCAAATTAATTGATCTCGGCTGTCCCCGGAAGAACGACAGCGCCGTCTTGAGGGTAGACACTGCCTCTACTGTGGAGCTGCGGATCACTTTCTCAAGTTTTGTAAATCCCGTCCGTCGAGTTAGGGGTTACATCTAAACCTTCTCCGACAGTGGACTGTTTACTCCCCGTGTCTCTGTTTTCTGGGTCTATAGCCAAACCTGTTAAGGCCCTGCTGGGAATTTTGTTTCTCTTTCTTGCGTCCAAAAACTGGGTTTACAGTTACAATCCGTCGAACGACCTATTACGCTGACTGACATCAATGGTACCCAAATTTCTAATGGTCTTATTTCAAGTCGCACAGTGCCAATCAAACTGCAGGTTGGAGCTCTACATCAAGAACATCTGGAGTTCCTAGTGATTCGGGAGATGCCTCACGATCTGGTTCTTGGTCTTCCTTGGCTTAAAGTACACAACCCTCACGTCGACTGGAAGTCGTCTCAAATAGTATCTTGGAGTTCATTCTGTCATTCTAATTGTCTAACTCCTGTCTACCCGCTCCGTGTATCTTCCAAGTCGGATGAGGAGCTCATTCCGGAGGTCTATCGGGAGTTTGCAGACGTGTTTTCGGAACAGGCGGCCGATCACTTACCACCCCATAGACCCTGGGACTGTCCCATTGAGCTCATCCCAGGGAAGATGCCACCCCGGGGGCGCATTTATCCTTTGTCATTGCCCGAGACTCAAGCCATGTCGGACTATATCAAGTCTAATCTGCAGAAAGGATTAATTCGCCCCTCTACTTCCCCGGCGGGAGCAGGCTTCTTTTTTGTGAAGAAGAAGGACGGAGGGTTGAGACCATGCATTGACTACCGCGGCTTAAATGAGATCACCATTAAGAACAAATATCCTTTGCCGCTCATCACGGAACTATTTGATAGGGTTCGCGGAGCCCATGTCTTCACGAAGCTCGACTTAAGGGGAGCTTATAATTTGATTCGTATTCGACAGGGGGACGAATGGAAGACGGCCTTCAATACCAGGGACGGGCATTATGAATATCTGGTAATGCCGTTTGGGCTCAGTAATGCCCCTGCCGTCTTCCAAGGTTTTGTGAATGAAATCTTCCGAGATATGTTATACCTAAGTGTAGTGGTATACTTGGATGACATTCTGATATTTTCTAAGGATCTCATAGAGCATAGAATTCAGGTCAAGGAGGTACTTCTTCGTCTACGAAGGAATCATCTCTACGGTAAGATCTCCAAATGTACCTTTGAGGTTCCTTCAATTCCATTTCTTGGTTATGTCATCTCAGGTACGGAGCTTCGCATGGATCCGGAAAAACTCACTGCTATTCGGGACTGGACTCAGCCTCTTTCTTTGAAAGCGGTACAAAGATTTCTGGGTTTTGCGAATTACTACCGGAAATTCATAAAGGGATTTTCTACCATTGTGGCACCTATTACTGCTCTAACCAAAAAGGGGTCTGACCCAAGTCACTGGTCTTCTGAAGCTGTAGCAGCATTCGCCCAGTTGAAAGCAGCCTTTATGTCCGCTCCGGTACTCCAGCAACCGAATTTTTCAAAACCATTCTTCTTGGAGGTCGATGCCATCGGTCGGCATCGGTGCCGTGCTTTCACAGTACTCCTCTGATGGGAAGTTACATCCATGTGGTTTCCATTCTCGCAAGTTCTCTCCTGCTGAACGAAACTACACCATCGGAGACCAGGAACTCTTGGCAATAAAATCTGCCCTGGAATAATGGAGATATCTATTGGAAGGTGCTAAACACCTAATTACGATTTATACCGATAACAAGAACTTGCTGTATCTCAAGACAGCCCAGTGCTTGAATCCCCGTCAAGCTAGATGGGCGCTCTTCTTCACTCGATTCTCGTTTGTCATTAAGTACCGGTCCAGGACGCTTAACACCAAAGCTGATGCTTTATCTCGTTCCTTGACGGCTTCAGATGAGGAGAACTGCGTTGGAAAGGCTTTGATTCTCAGTCCAGTTTCTATTTCGGCAGCTCCCACCGCTTTGGGTCCCCCTCCTGGGAGAATGTATGCACCAGCTGAATTTCGACCGAAGTTGTTGCAAGGGGCTCATACCTCCAAGTTTTCCGGTCATCCTGGAGTTCAAAAAATGTGGGAGTTTCTACAAAGGTCATACTGGTGGGACACTATGAAGAAGGACATACAAGATTATGTCAACTCATGTCCTCAATGTGCTCAGCACAAAATTCTTCGTCTGCCTCCTGCAGGGTTGCTTCATCCACTGTCCATTCCTGAGAGGCCTTGGACCCATATCTCTATGGACTTTGTCACCGAACTGCCCCTCTCCAAGGGTCACAATACCGTGTGGGTGATTATTGACCGCTTTTCTAAAATGGCACATTTTGTTCCTTTGACCGGGTTACCGTCAGCTCCCAAATTGGCTTTATTATTTATCCGTGAACACTTCCGCCTGCATGGGTTACCCCAGGAAATAGTCTCTGTTCGGGGGGTGCAGTTCACTGCAAGATTCTGGAGGGCTCTCTGTTCAGCCTTACAAATAAAACTTAAATTTTCATCTGCCTACCATCCTCAGACCAATGGGCAAACTGAACGCGTTAATCAAGATTTAGAGACTTTTCTCCGCATTTATCTCTCTCCTTCGCAAGATGATTGGGTGGAACTGTTGCCCTGGGCCGAGTTTGCCCATAATCATTTGTACCACTCTTCCACTGGTGAGTCCCCATTCTTCATTAATTATGGATTCCATCCTCAAGTTCCAAAATTACCCCTCTGTCCTCCAGAAGATGTTCCTGCTGCAGCTTCTACTCTTCGGCACTTCAGTCAAATCTGGAGTAGGGTTCACGTTAACCTCAAGAAAATCTCCAGCCGCTACAAATTCTTTGTGGATAGGAAGCGACGGGCAGCTCCCCAATACAAAGTTGGTGATAGAGTATGGCTCTCTACCCGCAATCTCCGTTTAAGAGTGCCCGCTATGAAGTTTGCCCCGAGGTTCATTGGTCTTTATCCCGTATTGCAAGTTCTGAACCCGGTCGTCTGCAAATTGGGTTTGCCTTCCCACTTTCGGGTACCAAATTCCTTCCATGTTTCTCTTCTTCGTCCCCTTATTTTAAATCGGTTCCATTCAGAGTCACCTAGGCCAACCTCTGTAGAGACTGAAGCCGGAACGGAATTTGAAATTAAAGCTATTCTTGACTCTCGTTATCTTCACAAGAATCTGCAGTACTTGGTGGAATAGAAGGGTTATGGCCCTGAGGAGAGGAGCTGGGTCAAAGCTACTGATGTTAAGGCCCCCCGACTGGTGCGGATCTTCCACTCCAGACATCCAACAAAGCCCGGGAAGTGTCCAGGGGCCACTCCTGGAGGAGGGGGTACTGTCACACGCCAGAGGCAGCGGCTGCCGCGCTTACCCCTGCGTGGCTGCTGGTCCGTTTGGCGGTCCTCTGGTCCCGGCGTCTGGCTGGCGCGGCTCCCGGCGGTTCCCCGGAGCATGGGCGCCGCCATGACAGCCGGCGTCACGTGGGCGGGGAGCAGGTGATGTCACAAACCCGCTTCACCAATTCAATAGAGGCGGGAGATTCAAAACCGGACGCCAGGCAGAGCCTCGGCGCCTGAGTATCGTCTCTTTTCTGAAGTGGATGCCAGAGCTCCCGTACGCAGTGTGTTCCCCAGCAGCTATACTCCAGTGCATCTAGCATTCAGGGTGCCTTCCTGCAGCACAGTCTCCAGTGATCCGAGCAACTAGTGTGTTCCTCTGCAGTGCAGTTGCCAGCGCTCCCTGGATTCAGCTAGGCTTGCGGGCCGAACCAACTTTAGTGTTTCCAGCGTTCAGTGTCATTCACCATCGCTCACAAGTTCCTCATTCATCAGTGTCCTTATACATCGCTCACCAATTCTTCAGTGTCATTCACCATCGCTCACAAGTTCCTCATTCATCAGTGTCTTTAAACATCGCTCACAAATTCTTCAGTGTCTTTCACCATCGCTCACAAGTTCTTCATTCATCTGTGTCTTTAAAACATCGCTCACAAATTCTTCAGTGTCTTTCATCATCGCTCACAAGTTCTTCATTCATCTGTGTCTTTAAAACATCGCTCACAAATTCTTCAGTGTCTTTCATCATCGCTCACAAATTCTTCAGTGTCTTTCACCATCGCTCACAAGTTCTTCATTCATCTGTGTCTTCTAAACATCGCTCACAAATTCTTCAGTGTCTTTCATCATCGCTCACAAGTTCTTCATTCATCAGTGTCTTAAAAACATCGCTCACAAATTCTTCAGTGTCATTTACCATCGCTCACAAGTTCTTCATTCATCAGTGTCTTTAAACATCGCTCACAAATTCTTCATTCATCAGTTGAATATTGCTCACGAATTCTCCAGTAACTTTTTGACATTGCCCACAAGTTCACTTTCTTTCATGTGCCGCTGTATTTCTCCCTTCCCTTAATAAAGTTCCTCAGCATTCTTTCACCAAACCTAACTGTCAGAGTCTTGTATGAGGAAATCCTATATCCGACCATCCCTGCTCCGACCCACCTGTGGTTCCCTTTCCCGACCATCGGAAGAACCCCCGAGTCCACAACATCCCCAACCCAGGTCAGTGACAGAGGACTTGACATGGAATGATGGACTTGTCATGGGACTTCTGTCTCCACAGCAGTTATTGTTTATTGTGACTACATCTCCCAGCATGCTTCTTTTGGATTTCCTATTTCTTTAGCATTACTACCCACTAGGACTACATCCAGGGGCGCTTTAAGTGAGGAGGAGGCCCGTGTTCAACCTCCTCCGTTCGGGACCCCTCCTCTCTGCTCAGAGCGCTGTAGAGTCTGAGCGCTAGAGGGCTCAGACTCTACTGCGCATGCGCAGATCTCCGGGAAAATGGCGCGGCGGCCATTTTCCCTGAGATTTCTCTACTGCGCATGCGCAAAACTCAGTGAAAATGGCCGCTGAGCCATTTTCACTGTTTCACAGCGCTGCGGATGCCAGCGCTGGACTCCGTAGGGGTGAGTATTTTAAAAATGGGTGCAGTGTGTGCGGTGGGGGCCCCCCTCTGTACTCAGTGGCCCGTGTGCACCGCACACACTGCACCCATTATAGAAACGCCAGTGACTACATCTCCTAGCATGGCACGCTCCTCTGGGGTTTCCCATTTTGTTGGCCCTGTGAAATGATCACACCCCTAGTCATGTTTTCAAGGTGTTTTTTTAAAGGGAACAGGGTATAGTTGCTGGTACCCCACCATGTTGGTGAAGCACAGTGGCCAAGTGGTCGGGACCCTGAAGAGCCTCCTGGAGTCATTTACCTGAGCTCCTGGTAGGAGCTGTGTTATACTGGGATAATTGCCTCTGATGAGTGTTGGGGACTCTGCTGGGTCTTCTGTGGAGACTGGTGTTCAGTCTGATAATAATTAGATGTTGTTAAAAGCCTTTTGGTGGTTGTGTGATGTTATATTACCTAGGGGGCTTCTGTTTTTTTATACTCTCCTTATCTGTGTGAGAGCTGTATTTTAAGGGTAGGGGGTCTGAGAATAAAGGGGGGCTTTATGTCCTAAATCCGGTACCCTCACACTCAGTAGAAAGGGCTCCAGCAGCCATGCTGCATGAACTCAGAACTCTGAGATAAGCGAATGATCTGCGACAGGTGCTGCATTTTTGTACGAAGATTTGTAAGGTGGGGGTATTAATACAAATCCAGGGTGCGCAGTATTAGCATATTTTTGCACATTGACTGTGTACAAATCCGCAAATGCGAAGGCGTTAGCATATTAGTGTACATCTCTGAGTCTCTTACCTACTGTAAAAGGGGTTTAACTGGTGGTAGATTTTTTTAAACTTTAACCACTGGTTGCCGCTGGTGATAACACCTGTTATGGTGAAGTGTATTTAATATATATTGAGGCAGTATTTGCACCTCTACAACACAGCGTATTTATATATTAATTGGGTTTTAGACTATAAGATTTTAGAAGCCGGCGGGATGTGACATTAACCACTTCCAGGGATAGAGGCCCCAATAAGGCTTATTTTATTTTCTCCCGTGGGTGCTGGTGGCACTACTGCGCATGTGTGATCAGTTGTTGCTGGGGAGCTCTCCCGGTAAGTCTTGCGTTAAGTAGCCCATAGGCTACAATGGAAAGCAGTTAGCTTCCCAACGGACGGGATCCCAGCGGTCGATATACAGACGCCAGGATCCCGAAGGAGGACGCAATCCCGGCGTCTAGATACTGATGCCGAACTGAATACCGGCGTCACAATATCGACAGCCGACCGCAATCGTCCAGATAGCGGGACGCGCTGGCGTCCTGTCGCGCGGGGGGAGGTTAGGTTTAGGCAGGAGAAGGGGCGTTAGGGTTAGGGGGCAGGGCCAGGAAGGTTAGGGATCGGGGAGGGAGAGTTAGGGTTTGGCACATAGAAGGGGATGTTAAGGTTAGGCATCAAGCGGGGAGGGTTAGGTTTAGGCTGTACGAAAGGGAGGGTTAGGGTTAGTCACCAACCGGAAGGGTTAGGCACCCACAAGGGAGGGTTAGGCACCCACAAGGGAGGGTTAGGGTTAGGCACCCACAAGGGAGGGTTAGGGTAGGGGGCAGATGAGGGTTATGGGACTTTAGAGGGAGCTGTTGTGATTCTGATGGACGGGATGCTGCTGTCAGTATTCTAACCACCAGCATCCCGTCCATCGGTAAATCATACTGAACCTGCTATAATGGCTAACACTATCTGCAGCAGGGAAAGCTCCGGAGGGCATAGCTTGATAAATATCATAACTCGCAGCACCCAGAGAAATGCTGGGTATGCTCTATACGGTGTGCGTACCCTCGATATAATTAGCGACGGGACCCGGATGCGGGGCCGGCGTCGGCAGGTGTGCATACAGCGACAGATGTTAGTGGGCAGGGGGTAGCCGGGTCCGTGTTGCATTCGGGAGCATGGCCCTCACTGGCAATATCTCTGGATTGACCTGCATGCACATCTGATGGTGATGTTGCTGACGACACGCGGGAGCGTGCATCGTTAGTGATAGTGCATACACACTAGACGATATCATCATCACCACAAGTCTTGTGTGTACCCAGCAAAACATGAAGTCTATTTAACATGTATTGAGCAAAGCTCCACCCCCCGACACACAATAAACCCTGCCCCCAGTCACTGATTGGCTGGCAGCCCACGCCATAGTAAAGAAGAGTGACCATCGATGGATAACACACTGATGGCCAACCTTAATGTAAAAAGACTCTTGTTGAAAACGTGACCAATTATGAACAGACAAAATCTGCTCTGCAGCTTGGAACACTACTGCAGCCCTGCAGGAGGGGCTTTCACACCAGCAAGGGGGCTGGATTGCATACAGGAAGCAGCTTTAGCCTGCCTAATGTGTATCCTGCCGACAGGGCTGGATCGTGCTTACCTACTTTCTTTTTCTTCTCTACATGTTATTAGGCCCTGCCCCAAGACAGGGAAATGCCAGCGATTCGCAGGTCCGCGGGTAGGCGGTGGGGCTAAACAACAGCATTCCCAGCTTTAGCCCCACCCCCACCAAGCTGTATCTATTGTTTCAGCGCTTTTTACCCTCATCCTACCCGCTCATTAGGAAGCGGGCAGGATGCGGAGAGCCACATACCCTTCCGGGGCTGCGTGGGACTACCCTAAAAATTGGGAACCTCCCGCAGCTTCCGGTAGGGTAGCCAAGTATGGGCTGGATTAAGGGCCACATGGGCCGGGGGCTGAAAATCTTCCCTCACCTATACTGAGAAGGGAAGGAGCTTTAACCATTGCAGTGTGGGTGTGGCCAGTGCAGTGTGGGTGTGGCTAGTGCACCCCCATCATTATCAGCGCCGCTAGTTGCACCTCTCACGGCATACTCTCAAACCGATTTAGCAGAGTCTTGCTTGCAGCTCCTATATCCTGTAGATGGTCTTATTATAATTATAACCAGCATAATAATACAGCCAATAAAATTAAACACTATTGCTGTTATGAAATTCTTTACCTACAGTATAATTATTTATACATTTTTAGCAACGTACGTCTCTCCAGAATCACGTCGCCTTAGTAGAATTCTGATCCCTGCAAAATGAATGGTTACAACTTGCATATCAGGTAGATAATCAGTCTAATACACGTCATTTTTTTTTAAATTTACCGTTCGGCCTGTACAGACTACAGATGCTCAGAGGGGACACGTCAGAAGTCCTCGCTTTCCGCGCCGCATGGCTGAGAAGGGAGTAGTAGGGCCTGTTGTGAACTCTGTACACATTGAACAGTTAAAACAGCGGGAAGTCTGCCTACAGAGAGCCAGGCTGGTAACTCTGACTGGGATGGCTGTTTGTTTAATGGAAAGGTTATGCTTATTATTGAATGTAAGATAAATTTCCTCCGAGTGTTTATGTTACAAGCCATAGGCGTCAAACCTCGCTGAAACATACAGCGTGCCATTTAAAAAAAAGCTGCTTATTTCGCTGCTGTCCCCAGTGGACCGTAGTGAGAAAAGTGCCACCCATTAAAATATGCAGCTCGATTCCTGTTTGTTTTTAGAAGACACTTTTTTAGCAGGAGAAGAACTATGATTTATGGGCCAGTTCATAAAATAAATGTATGACTCAGGTGTAGGCTACAAATCATAGAGTATTTAGTTGGGGTCAGGGAGGCTGCGAAATTCTTCTGGGTTCCCTCCTGTGCATATACTTTCCGGAGACCAAGCAGACAAGCCTTTCTTAGCAGTGCTCTCCTTTAAGCCTTTCCTATTTTCTTAACTTTAATCCTGTTTTATTCGTATATTTGTGGTCTGTTTTTCAAATCCCATTCACAGATCATATTGCTCCTCACATTTTTCACGTCTGCCAGTGTGGAATCGGGGGAGGACGGAGATGCGCGATAATTTGTGCTATTAAAAAAAGAAATCATTTTGATATTTTAGTAATCTGCCTGTATATTTGCTTTGTACTGTAAAACCGGTGAGGAAGCGACGGCCTCAGCATAATGGCCTGTGTAAATAAATAATGTGGAATAACGCGGGAAGAAAGGTTCCTCTTTACCATTTATGAAGCCTGATGTCCAACAAAATTATTATTTTTTTAATTCCAGAAAAAGGCTCTTTTACTGCTTTGTATTATTTAACAATGGGGTAAAACCACAGAAATCTTCTTAATCTAGGGCTGATGCTAACTAATTTCATTTATCAACAACAAAAAGTTTGACGGCGTTACTTAAGTTTTACATAAGGTCCAGCAGGACCAGAGATGCTTCTCCGGATCCCACCAAGGGTCACCTGACTAAGGACCAGATTCTGAAATGGATGCAATGGTGGCCATGTTTGAGTCTTGTGACGCATCCGCGCCTTCAACTTTCTGATAATGCGGCTACAAAGCTCTTTTCTGGTGTATAGTCGTGCATCCAAGTGTGCCAGAATTGAGATGGCCATTTTGAGCATCTAGACACTCAAATACTGCTTGGGGCTTAGTTTTGTATGCCGGCGGCCGGGCTCCCGGCGACCAGCATACTGGCGCCGGAATCCTGACCGCCGGTATACCGACAGCGTGGCGAGCACAAATGAGCTTCTTGCGGGCTCGCTGCGGGCACGGTGGTGCGCTACACTATTTATTCTCCCTGCAGGGGGGTTGTGGACCCCTAAGAGGGGGATAAAGTGTCGGTATGCCGGCTATCTGGATTCCGGCATCGGTGTACTGTGCGCCGGGATCCCGGCAGCTGGCAAACTGAAGACCACCCCTTTAGACTCCCACTCACTGCCCAGGAACATCCAGCCAGCGGCATAACAGGGCAGCAGTGCGCCTTGTGCTAGCCCCGTCCCCTTAGCTTATGATGGCAAGATGTTGCAAAAGGGGCGGAGCCGCCAGGATGCTTCAAGAAGTTGTACAGACTGCAGTGTGCATGCTTGGAGCATCCAAAGCATTTTTAGCAACCCCATTTGCACAAATAACGACATTGTGGTAAATTTACTAAGAATCGTATTTTCCCGTTTGAGGTCAAAGTTCAATCACGAATGACATCGAAAGTGTAAATATGCAACTTTTTTAATTGATTACGACTAATTTACTAAGCTGCCGTATTCTGCATTTTCGGTTTTTCCGATGTCGATGTCATTCGTTTTTTTAGGCAGTGTTTTACGTGAGTGACTTGTAAAACACTGCCGACTTTAATACAATGAATCTCGGCCGGATCTGAGAGATCCGTGCAGAGCTTCATTGTGCACCTTGTAAAAAAAATAAAAAATGTTTAAACTGAAAAAAAAATTGCGTGGGGTCCCCCCTCCTAAGCCAAACCAGCCTCGGGCTCTTTGAGCCGGCCCTGTTTGCAATAATATGGGAAAAAAATTGACAGGGGTTCCCCCATATTTAAGCAACCAGCACCGGGCTCTGCGCCTGGTCCTGGTTCCAAAAATACGGGGGACAAAAAGCGTAGGGGTCCCCCGTATTTTTGAAACCAGTACCGGGCTCCACTAGCTGGAC
This sequence comes from Pseudophryne corroboree, assembly GCF_028390025.1. NCBI lineage: Eukaryota > Metazoa > Chordata > Amphibia > Anura > Myobatrachidae > Pseudophryne > Pseudophryne corroboree. The sequence goes on from NC_086444.1 coordinate 1,180,952,148, forward strand.
AGATAATGCCACAGCCGGGGGTCACTTTTATACAGTGCCTTGCGGCCGTGGCATCAAATATCCAACTAGTCACCCCTGGCCGGGGTACCCTGGGGGAGTGGGGACCCCTTCAATCAAGGGGTCCCCCCCCAGCCACCCAAGGGCCAGGGGTGAAGCCCGAGGCTGTCCCCCCCATCCAATGGGCTGCGGATGGGAGGCTGATAGCCTTTGTTGAAAGTAATGAATATTGTTTTTAGTAGCAGTACTACAAGTCCCAGCAAGCCTCCCCCGCAAGCTGGTACTTGGAGAACCACAAGTACCAGCATGCGGAGGAAAACCGGGCCCGCTGGTACCTGTAGTACTACTACTAAAAAAATACCCCAATAAAGACATTACACACACACCTTGAAAGTATAACTTTAATGCATACATACACACCACCATATACACATACTTACCTTATGTTCACACGAGGGTCGGTCCTCTTCTCCAGTAGAATCCATGGTGTACCTGTTGAAAAAATCCTACTCACCAAATCCAGTGTAGAGGGCTCCTCGGATAATCCATTTGTAATCCACGTACTTGTAAAAATAAAAAAACGGGACACCCGACCACGAACTGAAAGGGGCCCCATGTTTTCACATGGGACCCCTCTCCCCTAATGCCAGAAACCCCCTCTGACTGATGTCTAAGTGGGTTTCTTCAGCCAATCAGGGAGCGCCACGTTGTGGCACCCTCCTGATCGGCTGTGTGCTCCTGTACTGTCCGACAGGCGGCACACGGCAGTGTTACAATGTAGCGCCTATTAGAGATGAGCGGGTTCGGTTTCTCTGAATCCGAACCCGCCCGAACTTCATGTTTTTTTACACGGGTCCGAGCGACTCGGATCTTCCCGCCTTGCTCGGTTAACCCGAGCGCGCCCGAACGTCATCATCACGCTGTCGGATTCTCGCGAGGCTCGGATTCTATCGCGAGACTCGGATTCTATATAAGGAGCCGCGCGTCGCGGCCATTTTCACACGTGCATTGAGATTGATAGGGAGAGGACGTGGCTGGCGTCCTCTCCGTTTAGAAATTAAAATTGATAGGAGAGTGAGAGTGAGACACTTCATTTACTTACTGGAGCTTAGGAGGAGTTATACTAGTGACTGATGACCAGTGACCTGACCCACCAGTGCAGTTTTATAATTTATTATTATTTAATAATCCGTTCTGTTCTTGTTCTCTGCCTGAAAAAAACGATACACAGTGACTCAGTCACACTCACATACCATATCTGTGCTCAGCCCAGTGTGCTGCATCATCTGTGTATAATATCTGACTGTGCTCACACAGCTTAATTGTGGGGGAGACTGGGGAGCAGTTATAGGTTATAGCAGGAGCCAGGAGTACATATTAAACAGTGCACACTTTTGCTGCCAGAGTGCCACTGCCAGTGTGACTGACCACTGACCACTGTGACCAGTGACCTGACCACACTGACCACCAGTATAGTATATTGTGATTGAATGTCTGCCTGAAAAAGTACACTCGTCGTGTGACTTGTGTGGTGTTTTTTTATTCTATAAAAATTAAAAAACTCATTCTGCTGACAGACAGTGTCCAGCAGGTCCCTCATTATATAATATATACCTGTCCGGCTGCAGTAGTGATATATATATATTTTTTATATCATTATTTATCATCCAGTCTATACTAGCAGCAGACACAGTATGGTAGTTCACGGCTGTAGCTACCTCTGTGTCGGCACTCGGCAGTCCATCCATAATTGTATACCACCTACCCGTGTTTTTTTTTTTCTTTCTTCTTTATACATACTACACCTCATTATCATCCAGTCTATATTAGCAGCAGACACAGTACAGTACGGTAGTCCACGGCTGTAGCTACCTCTGTGTCGGCACTCGGCAGTCCATCCATAATTGTATACCACCTACCCGTGTTTTTTTTTTTCTTTCTTCTTTATACATACTACATCTCATTATCATCCAGTCTATATTAGCAGCAGACACAGTACAGTACGGTAGTCCACGGCTGTAGCTACCTCTGTGTCGGCACTCGGCAGTCCATCCATAATTGTATACCACCTACCCGTGTTTTTTTTTTTCTTTCTTCTTTATACATACTACATCTCATTATCATCCAGTCTATATTAGCAGCAGACACAGTACAGTACGGTAGTCCACGGCTGTAGCTATCTCTGTGTCGGCACTCGGCAGTCCATCCATAATTGTATACCACCTACCCGTGGTTTTTTTTTTCTTTCTTCTTTATACATACTACATCTCATTATCAACCAGTCTATATTAGCAGCAGACACAGTACGGTAGTTCACGGCTGTAGCTACCTCTGTGTCGGCACTCGGCAGTCCATCCATAATTGTATACTAGTATCCATCCATCTCCATTGTTTACCTGAGGTGCCTTTTAGTTGTGCCTATTAAAATATGGAGAACAAAAATGTTGAGGTTCCAAAATTAGGGAAAGATCAAGATCCACTTCCACCTCGTGCTGAAGCTGCTGCCACTAGTCATGGCCGAGACGATGAAATGCCAGCAACGTCGTCTGCCAAGGCCGATGCCCAATGTCATAGTACAGAGCATGTCAAATCCAAAACACCAAATATCAGTAAAAAAAGGACTCCAAAACCTAAAATAAAATTGTCGGAGGAGAAGCGTAAACTTGCCAATATGCCATTTACCACACGGAGTGGCAAGGAACGGCTGAGGCCCTGGCCTATGTTCATGGCTAGTGGTTCAGCTTCACATGAGGATGGAAGCACTCAGCCTCTCGCTAGAAAACTGAAAAGACTCAAGCTGGCAAAAGCACCGCAAAGAACTGTGCGTTCTTCGAAATCCCAAATCCACAAGGAGAGTCCAATTGTGTCGGTTGCGATGCCTGACCTTCCCAACACTGGACGTGAAGAGCATGCGCCTTCCACCATTTGCACGCCCCCTGCAAGTGCTGGAAGGAGCACCCGCAGTCCAGTTCCTGATAGTCAGATTGAAGATGTCAGTGTTGAAGTACACCAGGATGAGGAGGATATGGGTGTTGCTGGCGCTGGGGAGGAAATTGACCAGGAGGATTCTGATGGTGAGGTGGTTTGTTTAAGTCAGGCACCCAGGGAGACACCTGTTGTCCGTGGGAGGAATATGGCCGTTGACATGCCTGGTGAAAATACCAAAAAAATCAGCTCTTCAGTGTGGAGGTATTTCAACAGAAAAGCGGACAACAGGTGTCAAGCCGTGTGTTGCCTTTGTCAAGCTGTAATAAGTAGGGGTAAGGACGTTAACCACCTCGGAACATCCTCCCTTATACGTCACCTGCAGCGCATTCATAATAAGTCAGTGACAAGTTCAAAAACTTTGGGCGACAGCGGAAGCAGTCCACTGACCAGTAAATCCCTTCCTCTTGTAACCAAGCTCACGCAAACCACCCCACCAACTCCCTCAGTGTCAATTTCCTCCTTCCCCAGGAATGCCAATAGTCCTGCAGGCCATGTCACTGGCAATTCTGACGAGTCCTCTCCTGCCTGGGATTCCTCCGATGCATCCTTGCGTGTAACGCCTACTGCTGCTGGCGCTGCTGTTGTTGCTGCTGGGAGTCGATGGTCATCCCAGAGGGGAAGTCGTAAGCCCACTTGTACTACTTCCAGTAAGCAATTGACTGTCCAACAGTCCTTTGCGAGGAAGATGAAATATCACAGCAGTCATCCTGCTGCAAAGCGGATAACTGAGGCCTTGACAACTATGTTGGTGTTAGACGTGCGTCCGGTATCCGCCGTTAGTTCACAGGGAACTAGACAATTTATTGAGGCAGTGTGCCCCCGTTACCAAATACCATCTAGGTTCCACTTCTCTAGGCAGGCGATACCGAGAATGTACACAGACCTCAGAAAAAGAGTCACCAGTGTCCTAAAAAATGCAGTTGTACCCAATGTCCACTTAACCACGGACATGTGGACAAGTGGAGCAGGGCAGGGTCAGGACTATATGACTGTGACAGCCCACTGGGTAGATGTATGGACTCCCGCCGCAAGAACAGCAGCGGCGGCACCAGTAGCAGCATCTCGCAAACGCCAACTCTTTCCTAGGCAGGCTACGCCTTGTATCACCGGTTTCCAGAATACGCACACAGCTGAAAACCTCTTACGGCAACTGAGGAAGATCATCGCGGAATGGCTTACCCCAATTGGACTCTCCTGTGGATTTGTGGCATCGGACAACGCCAGCAATATTGTGTGTGCATTAAATATGGGCAAATTCCAGCACGTCCCATGTTTTGCACATACCTTGAATTTGGTGGTGCAGAATTTTTTAAAAAACGACAGGGGCGTGCAAGAGATGCTGTCGGTGGCCAGAAGAATTGCGGGACACTTTCGGCGTACAGGCACCACGTACAGAAGACTGGAGCACCACCAAAAACTACTGAACCTGCCCTGCCATCATCTGAAGCAAGAAGTGGTAACGAGGTGGAATTCAACCCTCTATATGCTTCAGAGGTTGGAGGAGCAGCAAAAGGCCATTCAAGCCTATACAATTGAGCACGATATAGGAGGTGGAATGCACCTGTCTCAAGTGCAGTGGAGAATGATTTCAACGTTGTGCAAGGTTCTGATGCCCTTTGAACTTGCCACACGTGAAGTCAGTTCAGACACTGCCAGCCTGAGTCAGGTCATTCCCCTCATCAGGCTTTTGCAGAAGAAGCTGGAGACATTGAAGGAGGAGCTAACACGGAGCGATTCCGCTAGGCATGTGGGACTTGTGGATGGAGCCCTTAATTCGCTTAACAAGGATTCACGGGTGGTCAATCTGTTGAAATCAGAGCACTACATTTTGGCCACCATGCTCGATCCTAGATTTAAAGCCTACCTTGGATCTCTCTTTCCGGCAGACACAAGTCTGCTGGGGTTGAAAGACCTGCTGGTGAGAAAATTGTCAAGTCAAGCGGAACGCGACCTGTCAACATCTCCTCCTTCACATTCTCCCGCAACTGGGGGTGCGAGGAAAAGGCTCAGAATTCCGAGCCCACCCGCTGGCGGTGATGCAGGGCAGTCTGGAGCGACTGCTGGTGCTGACATCTGGTCCGGACTGAAGGACCTGACAACGATTACGGACATGTCGTCTACTGTCACTGCATATGATTCTCTCACCATTGAAAGAATGGTGGAGGATTATATGAGTGACCGCATCCAAGTAGGCACGTCACACAGTCCGTACTTATACTGGCAGGAAAAAGAGGCAATTTGGAGGCCCTTGCACAAACTGGCTTTATTCTACCTAAGTTGCCCTCCCACAAGTGTGTACTCCGAAAGAGTGTTTAGTGCCGCCGCTCACCTTGTCAGCAATCGGCGTACGAGGTTACATCCAGAAAATGTGGAGAAGATGATGTTCATTAAAATGAATTATAATCAATTCCTCCGTGGAGACATTGACCAGCAGCAATTGCCTCCACAAAGTACACAGGGAGCTGAGATGGTGGATTCCAGTGGGGACGAATTGATAATCTGTGAGGAGGGGGATGTACACGGTGATATATCGGAGGATGATGATGAGGTGGACATCTTGCCTCTGTAGAGCCAGTTTGTGCAAGGAGAGATTAATTGCTTCTTTTTTGGTGGGGGTCCAAACCAACCCGTCATTTCAGTCACAGTCGTGTGGCAGACCCTGTCACTGAAATGATGGGTTGGTTAAAGTGTGCATGTCCTGTTTATACAACATAAGGGTGGGTGGGAGGGCCCAAGGACAATTCCATCTTGCACCTCTTTTTTCTTTAATTTTTCTTTGCGTCATGTGCTGTTTGGGGAGGGTTTTTTGGAAGGGACATCCTGCGTGACACTGCAGTGCCACTCCTAGATGGGCCCGGTGTTTGTGTTGGCCACTAGGGTCGCTTATCTTACTCACACAGCTACCTCATTGCGCCTCTTTTTTTCTTTGCGTCATGTGCTGTTTGGGGAGGGTTTTTTGGAAGGGACATCCTGCGTGACACTGCAGTGCCACTCCTAGATGGGCCCGGTGTTTGTGTCGGCCACTAGGGTCGCTTATCTTACTCACACAGCTACCTCATTGCGCCTCTTTTTTTCTTTGCGTCATGTGCTGTTTGGGGAGGGTTTTTTGGAAGGGACATCCTGCGTGACACTGCAGTGACACTCCTAGATGGGCCCGGTGTTTGTGTCGGCCACTAGGGTCGCTTAGCTTAGTCATCCAGCGACCTAGGTGCAAATTTTAGGACTAAAAATAATATTGTGAGGTGTGAGGTATTCAGAATAGACTGAAAATGAGTGTAAATTATGGTTTTTGAGGTTAATAATACTTTGGGATCAAAATGACCCCCAAATTCTATGATTTAAGCTGTTTTTTAGTGTTTTTTGAAAAAAACACCCGAATCCAAAACACACCCGAATCCGACAAAAAAAATTCGGTTAGGTTTTGCCAAAACGCGGTCGAACCCAAAACACGGCCGCGGAACCGAACCCAAAACCAAAACACAAAACCCGAAAAATTTCCGGCGCTCATCTCTAGCGCCTATGCGCTCCATTGTAACCAATGGTGGGAACTTTGTGGTCAGCGGTTGACCGAAAGTGACCTCACCGCTGACTACAAAGTTCCCACCATTGGTTACAATGGAGCGCATAGGCGCTACATTGTAACACTGCCGTGTGCCGCCTGTCAGACAGTACAGGAGCACACAGCCGATCAGGAGGGTGCCACAACGTGGCACTCCCTGATTGGCTGAAGAAACCCACTTAGACATCAGTCAGAGGGGGTTTCTGGCATTCGGGGAAAGGGGTCCCATGTGAAAACATGGGGCCCCTTTCAGTTCGTGGGCGGGTGTCCCGTTTTTTTATTTTTACAAGTACGTGGATTACAAATGGATTATCCGAGGAGCCCTCTACACTGGATTTGGTGAGTAGGATTTTTTCAACAGGTACACCATGGATTCTACTGGAGAAGAGAACCGACCCTTGTGTGAACATAAGGTAAGTATGTGTATATGGTGGTGTGCATGTATGCATTAAAGTTATACTTTCAAGGTGTGTGTGTAATGTCTTTATTGGGGTATTTTTTTTGTAGTAGTACTACAGGTACCAGCGGGCCCGGTTTTCCTCCGCATGCTGGTACTTGTGGTTCTCCAAGTACCAGCTTGCGGGGGAGGCTTGCTGGGACTTGTAGTACTGCTACTAAAAACAATATTCATTACTTTCAACAAAGGCTATCAGCCTCCCATCCGCAGCCCATTGGATGGGGGGGACAGCCTCGGGCTTCACCCCTGGCCCTTGGGTGGCTGGGGGGGACACCCCTTGATTGAAGGGGTCCCCACTCCCCCAGGGAACCCCGGCCAGGGGTGACTAGTTGGATATTTGATGCCACGGCCGCAAGGCACTGTATAAAAGTGACCCCCGGCTGTGGCATTATCTGTCCAGCTAGTGGAGCCCGGTACTGGTTTCAAAAATACGGGGGACCCCTACGCTTTTTGTCCCCCGTATTTTTGGAACCAGGACCAGGCGCAGAGCCCGGTGCTGGTTGCTTAAATATGGGGGATCCCCTGTCAATTTTCCCCCCATATTTTTGCAACCAGGGCCGGCTCAAAGAGCCCGAGGCTGGTTTGGTTTAGGAGGGGGGACCCCGCGCATTTTTTTTTGGGGAAAAATTATAACATTTCCCACCCCTTCCCACTGAAAAACAGGCACGGATCTCATGGATCCGTGCATGCCTATACAAACACGGGATAAAAAAGCAGGTCTGTTTTTTTTTTAGCACTTTTTCACGATTTGGATTTCATCACGGCAGTGTTTGGCTGTTGTCGGCAGTGTTTGTGTTTTGCACTTTTTAGTAAATTCCCGATTTCTACCAAATTGCAGGCGTATTTGACCGATGGTGTATTGATTCGTGATTTTTTCCTAGGACTTCCAAAATATTACGAATGCCCTCATCACTGCCGTGATTTTTGCTTAGTAAATTACCAAAATGACACTTTGAAGAAAAAACGGCATCTCGGTCAAAATCGGGACCTTAGTAAATATACCCCATTGAGTGCAACTCTTAACCAGACCCATAATGATATTATAAGCAGGCTTACCGACTTTCCTACTGCCCAATGCAGGAGGGAGCATGGCCGAATTGCGGGTGGGCGGTACTGGAGCGTGGGTGCGAAATTGCATCATCGTGGCTCTGTCCCCAATGCCCTGATTACTGAATCGTGTCATCATCCTCCTTCGACCGCCCACTATGAAGGCAGGCTGCGGGTGGCTGCAGGGGGTGAGGCTGGATTCGGGAGACTTGCCTACCTTTTTGGGGGGCTGGTGTGTGCACAATTTTCAGATATCAGCGGGATCTGTCTGCATTTGCATGGGAATAAGCCACTATATCTGCCGGTTGGGTGGAGAGATGCTGCCACTTCCATTTCTGTGTGGGTGGACTCTTGCTGCATTTATCCCATTGCACCAAAACGCAGAGACTAGGAGGTGCCCTTATTTCCTTATTTTTTAATCAAGTATTTTTATCAAAAAGTTTTATTGTATTACCAATAATACAAGAAAACAATAAGAAATATAAAACAGCAAAGAAATAAAAGGCAAAAGAACTGAACAGAAATTGGAGGATACAGGAGCAGAAACAAAAAAACATTCTATAAAAGTTATTTACGCCTCCTGGTTGATAAAAACACTTTTAAAAATAATAATTTTGTAGCCTCAGAATAAACTTAAAATTTCCCTGACCTCCGAGGGATGCTGCATAGTACAACAACAGTTATCCGAGATGTGTAAAAGGCAGCAACTCACCGCAGTCCTCTCATATTTCCAGGTTCAGCACATCTCCTGGAGGCGTCATGTTTCATAGGCTACAGGACACAGGTCACATCAGAGGTCTATTGTTTGTTTATCTGCATATTTTTTTTACATTTCTCAATAGATTTCCCTGACAGTGTTCTGATGGATGGTATCCGTAATGTGTGTGGGGGGGGCCTGCAGAAGTATTTAAAAACTTCTCTTCTTTCCACCGTCAGGGGAGTCTCAATTAACGACTGGGGCCGACAGCCTGGGCCATCTTTTCATATGGGCTCAATGGGCAGTTGCCCAAGGGCCCCAGAATCCGAATCAGCTTTATTGGCCAGGTATACTTGCGTATACTAGGAATTTGTTTTCGGTTTACAGTGCAGCAGACACAAAGGGAACAAGTAAACAGGAAGGGGGGACATGTGCAGTCTTCAGATAAAGGAACCATAGGGACCAGAGTGATCATCATTACATGCAGAGAAATAGAGTAGAGCGACTGGGCGGTCTACCAGGGGGTCGGATGGTCAGGAGTTCAGCAGGTGGACTGCTTGAGGAAAGAAGCTTTTGAGGCTTCTGTTGGATCTGGTGGGGATGGCCCTGTATCATCTGCCAGATGGCAGCAGGTTGAGCATGCCATGACTAGGGTGAAGCGGGTCCTTAACTATTCTAGTTGCCCATTTTTTGGCTCTGGACAGATACAGATCATGGACAGGGGGAAGGTCCGCTCCGATGATCTTCTCAGCTGACCTTACCACTCTTTGGAGCCTGCGTTTATCTCTCTCACTGGCGGAACTTTACCAGACGATTATCGAGGAGCACAGCACAGATTCTACGATTGCGGAGTAGAAGAGGAGCAGGAGCTTCTGTGGGATATTGAACTTCTTAAGTTGCCTTAGGAAGAACAGCCTCTGCTGCGCCTTTCCAATGATGGCCTTTGCATTGAGCCCCCATTTGAGATCTCGGGAGATTGTGGTCCTCAGGAACTTGAAGGAGTCCACTAGCGACACCACGCTGTCGGCTATGATTAGTGGGGGAACTCCATCTGGCTTCTTCCTAAAGTCCACTACCATCTCAACAGTTTTGAGTGGGTTGAGCTCGAGGTTGTTGCAGCTACACCACCGGGCCAGCCGGTCCACTTCCTGTCTGTACGCCGATTCGTTCCCATCTTTTATGAGGGCCGATGACGGTGGTATCATCAGCAAATTTAATGATCTTAACTGACTGCGACTCGGAGGAGCAGTCGTTGGTATACAGAGAGAAGAGCAGGGGTGAGAGGACACAGCCCTGAGGGGCCCCAGTACTGATGGACATTGCTTCGGAGGAGAATTCTCCCGCTTTGACCACCTGTTTTCTATCTGTCAGAAAGTCAACAATCCAGGAACAGGTAGCTTCTGGTACCCCTTGGCGGAGAAGTTTGGGGTAGAGAGTGCTGGGGACGATTGTGTTGAAGGCTGAGCTGAAGTCGACAAACAGGACCCTCGCATAGGTACCGGGCGCATCCAGATGCTACAGAATGTAGTGCAGGCCCAGGTTGACAGCATCCTCAACGCACCGATTCGCTCGATAGGCGAACTGTAGGGGGTCTAATTGGGGGCCGGTCACAACTTTTAGGTGGTTCAGTACCAGGCGCTCGAACACTTTCATGACCACAGACGTCAGTGCTATCGGCCTGTAGTCATTTAGGCTTGTGATGGTAGGTTTCTTTGGGACCGGAACAATTGTGGAGCTTTTGAGGCAGGAGGGAACTTTGCACAGTTGTAGCGATTTGTTGAATATGCTGGCGAATATGGGGGCAAGCTGACCAGCGCAGGAGAGTAAAGGCTCTAGGCTCATAGCTGAAGGTCCCCTTTTTCCAGGGTTACCAAATTTTTTAAAATCGACCAAGGGAAAACGGAGATATCTGACTTATATATATATATATATATATATATATACATATTTCTGACATCTACTTAATTCAGCCCAATGGTGGTCATTCCGAGTTGATCGCTAGCTGCATTCGTTCGCTGTGCAGCGATGAGGCAAAGAAACGGCACTTCTGTACATGCGTATGCGGCGCAATGCGCACGCGCGATGTACTATTACAACGAACGATGTAGTTTCACACAGGGTCTAGCGAAGCATTTCAGTCGCACTGCTGGCCGCAGAGTGATTGACATGAAGTGGGCGTTTCTGGGTGTCAACTGACTGTTTTGAGGGAGTGTTCGAAAAAATGCAGGCATGCCAGGAAAAACGCAGGCGTGGTTGGGCGAACGCAGGGCGTGTTTGTGACGTCAAAACTAGAGATGAGCGGGTTCGGTTTCTCTGAATCCGAACCCGCACGAACTTCATGTTTTTTTTCACGGGTCCGAGCGACTCGGATCTTCCCGCCTTGCTCGGTTAACCCGAGCGCGCCCGAACGTCATCATGACGCTGTCGGATTCTCGCGAGACTCGGATTCTATATAAGGAGCCGCGCGTCGCCGCCATTTTCACACGTGCATTGAGATTGATAGGGAGAGGACGTGGCTGGCGTCCTCTCCGTTATAGTAGAAAAGAGTAAAGACTGAGTGACTTAGTTATAATTGTGGGGAGGATAGGGGACGGGGAGCAGCTGTTAGGGAGTACAGTGATTTAGATTAGGAGAGAGAGAGAGAGAGAGATTGACCTGATTTACTGGAGCTTAGGAGTACTGTAGAAGAGAGTGCAGAGTTTACTAGTGACTGACCACAGTGACCACCAGACAGTGCAGTTTTATTTAATATATCCGTTCTCTGCCTGAAAAAAACGATACACACAGTGACTCAGTCACATACCATATCTGTGTGCACTGCTCAGCCCAGTGTGCTGCATCATCTATGTATATATTATATATCTGACTGTGCTCAGCTCACACAGCTTATAATTGTGGGGGAGACTGGGGAGCACTGCAGTGCCAGTTATAGGTTATAGCAGGAGCCAGGAGTACAAGACAGTCACATACCATATCTGTGTGCACTGCTCAGCCCAGTGTGCTGCATCATCTATGTATATATTATATATCTGACTGTGCTCAGCTCACACAGCTTATAATTGTGGGGGAGACTGGGGAGCACTGCAGTGCCAGTTATAGGTTATAGCAGGAGCCAGGAGTACATATTATATTAAAATTAAACAGTGCACACTTTTGCTGCAGGAGTGCCACTGCCAGTGTGACTGACCAGTGACCTGACCACACTGACCACCAGTATAGTTAGTAGTATACTATATTGTGATTGCCTGAAAAAGTTAAACACTCGTCGTGTGACTTCACTTGTGTGGTGTTTTTTTTTTTATTCTATAAAAAACTCATTCTGCTGACAGACAGTGTCCAGCAGGTCCGTCATTATATAATATATATACCTGTCCGGCTGCAGTAGTGATATATATATATTTTTTATATCATTATTTATCATCCAGTCGCAGCAGACACAGTACGGTAGTTCACGGCTGTAGCTACCTCTGTGTCGGCACTCGGCAGTCCGTCCATAATTGTATACCACCTAACCGTGGTTTTTTTTTCTTTCTTCTTTATACATACATACTACGACATCTCTTTATCAACCAGTCTATATTAGCAGCAGACACAGTACAGTACGGTAATTCACGGCTGTGGCTACCTCTGTGTCGGCACTCGGCAGTCCGTCCATAATTGTATACCACCTAACCGTGGTTTTTTTTTCTTTCTTCTTTATACATACATACTACGACATCTCTTTATCAACCAGTCTATATTAGCAGCAGACACAGTACAGTACGGTAGTTCACGGCTGTGGCTACCTCTGTGTCGGCACTCGGCAGTACGTCCATAATTGTATACCACCTAACCGTGGTTTTTTTTTCTTTCTTCTTTATACGTACATACTACGACATCTCTTTATCAACCAGTCTATATTAGCAGCAGACACAGTACAGTACGGTAGTTCACGGCTGTGGCTACCTCTGTGTCGGCACTCGGCAGTCCGTCCATAATTGTATACCACCTAACCGTGGTTTTTTTTTCTTTCTTCTTTATACATACATACTACGACATCTCTTTATCAACCAGTCTATATTAGCAGCAGACACAGTACAGTACGGTAGTTCACGGCTGTGGCTACCTCTGTGTCGGCACTCGGCAGTCCGTCCATAATTGTATACCACCTAACCGTGTTTTTTTTTTCTTTCTTCTTTATACGTACATACTACGACATCTCTTTATCAACCAGTCTATATTAGCAGCAGACACAGTACAGTACGGTAGTTCACGGCTGTGGCTACCTCTGTGTCGGCACTCGGCAGTCCGTCCATAATTGTATACCACCTAACCGTGGTTTTTTTTTTCTTTCTTCTTTATACATACATACTACGACATCTCTTTATCAACCAGTCTATATTAGCAGCAGACACAGTACAGTACGGTAGTTCACGGCTGTGGCTACCTCTGTGTCGGCACTCGGCAGTCCGTCCATAATTGTATACCACCTACCCGTGGTTTTTTTTTCTTTCTTCTTTATACATACATACTACGACATCTCTTTATCAACCAGTCTATATTAGCAGCAGACACAGTACAGTACGGTAGTTCACGGCTGTGGCTACCTCTGTGTCGGCACTCGGCAGTCCGTCCATAATTGTATACCACCTAACCGTGGTTTTTTTTTCTTTCTTCTTTATACATACATACTACGACATCTCTTTATCAACCAGTCTATATTAGCAGCAGACACAGTACAGTACGGTAGTTCACGGCTGTGGCTACCTCTGTGTCGGCACTCGGCAGTCCGTCCATAATTGTATACCACCTACCCGTGGTTTTTTTTTCTTTCTTCTTTATACATACATACTACGACATCTCTTTATCAACCAGTCTATATTAGCAGCAGACACAGTACAGTACGGTAGTTCACGGCTGTGGCTACCTCTGTGTCGGCACTCGGCAGTCCGTCCATAATTGTATACCACCTAACCGTGGTTTTTTTTTCTTTCTTCTTTATACATACATACTACGACATCTCTTTATCAACCAGTCTATATTAGCAGCAGACACAGTACAGTACGGTAGTTCACGGCTGTGGCTACCTCTGTGTCGGCACTCGGCAGTCCGTCCATAATTGTATACTAGTATCCATCCATCTCCATTGTTTACCTGAGGTGCCTTTTAGTTGTGCCTATTAAAATATGGAGAACAAAAATGTTGAGGTTCCAAAATTAGGGAACGATCAAGATCCACTTCCACCTCGTGCTGAAGCTGCTGCCACTAGTCATGGCCGAGACGATGAAATGCCAGCAACGTTGTCTGCCAAGGCCGATGCCCAATGTCATAGTACAGAGCATGTCAAATCCAAAACACCAAATATCAGTAAAAAAAGGACTCCAAAACCTAAAATAAAATTGTCGGAGGAGAAGCGTAAACTTGCCAATATGCCATTTACCACACGGAGTGGCAAGGAACGGCTGAGGCCCTGGCCTATGTTCATGGCTAGTGGTTCAGCTTCACATGAGGATGGAAGCAATCAGCCTCTCGCTAGAAAAATGAAAAGACTCAAGCTGGCAAAAGCACAGCAAAGAACTGTGCATTCTTCGAAATCCCAAATCCACAAGGAGAGTCCAATTGTGTCGGTTGCGATGCCTGACCTTCCCAACACTGGACGTGAAGAGCATGCGCCTTCCACCATTTGCACGCCCCCTGCAAGTGCTGGAAGGAGCACCCGCAGTCCAGTTCCTGATAGTCAGATTGAAGATGTCAGTGTTAAAGTACACCAGGATGAGGAGGATATGGGTGTTGCTGGCGCTGGGGAGGAAATTGACCAGGAGGATTCTGATGGTGAGGTGGTTTGTTTAAGTCAGGCACCCGGGGAGACACCTGTTGTCCGTGGGAGGAATAGGGCCGTTGACATGCCTGGTGAAAATACCAAAAAAATCAGCTCTTCGGTGTGGAGGTATTTCACCAGAAATGCGGACAACAGGTGTCAAGCCGTGTGTTCCCTTTGTCAAGCTGTAATAAGTAGGGGTAAGGACGTTAACCACCTCGGAACATCCTCCCTTATACGTCACCTGCAGCGCATTCATAATAAGTCAGTGACAAGTTCAAAAACTTTTGGTGACAGCGGAAGCAGTCCACTGACCAGTAAATCCCTTCCTCTTGTAACCAAGCTCACGCAAACCACCCCACCAACTCCCTCAGTGTCAATTTCCTCCTTCCCCAGGAATGCCAATAGTCCTGCAGGCCATGTCACTGGCAATTCTGACGATTCCTCTCCTGCCTGGGATTCCTCCGATGCATCCTTGCGTGTAACGCCTACTGCTGCTGGCATCCTGCGTGACACTGCAGTGCCACTCCTAAATGGGCCCGGTGTTTGTGTCGGCCACTAGGGTCGCTTATCTTACTCACACAGTCAGCTACCTCATTGCGCCTCTTTTTTTCTTTGCGTCATGTGCTGTTTGGGGAGGGTTTTTTGGAAGGGACATCCTGCGTGACACTGCAGTGCCACTCCTAAATGGGCCCGGTGTTTGTGTCGGCCACTAGGGTCGCTTATCTTACTCACACAGTCAGCTACCTCATTGCGCCTCTTTTTTTCTTTGCGTCATGTGCTGTTTGGGGAGGGTTTTTTGGAAGGGACATCCTGCGTGACACTGCAGTGCCACTCCTAAATGGGCCCGGTGTTTGTGTCGGCCACTAGGGTCGCTTATCTTACTCACACAGTCAGCTACCTCATTGCGCCTCTTTTTTTCTTTGCGTCATGTGCTGTTTGGGGAGGGTTTTTTGGAAGGGACATCCTGCGTGACACTGCAGTGCCACTCCTAAATGGGCCCGGTGTTTGTGTCGGCCACTAGGGTCGCTAATCTTACTCACACAGCTACCTCATTGCGCCTCTTTTTTTCTTTGCGTCATGTGCTGATTGGGGAGGGTTTTTTGGAAGGGACATCCTGCGTGACACTGCAGTGCCACTCCTAAATGGGCCCGGTGTTTGTGTCGGCCACTAGGGTCGCTTATCTTACTCACACAGTCAGATACCTCATTGCGCCTCTTTTTTTCTTTGCGTCATGTGCTGTTTGGGGAGGGTTTTTTGGAAGGGACATCCTGCGTGACACTGCAGTGCCACTCCTAAATGGGCCCGGTGTTTGTGTCGGCCACTAGGGTCGCTTATCTTACTCACACAGTCAGCTACCTCATTGCGCCTCTTTTTTTCTTTGCGTCATGTGCTGTTTGGGGAGGGTTTTTTGGAAGGGACATCCTGCGTGACACTGCAGTGCCACTCCTAAATGGGCCCGGTGTTTGTGTCGGCCACTAGGGTCGCTTATCTTACTCACACAGTCAGCTACCTCATTGCGCCTCTTTTTTTCTTTGCGTCATGTGCTGTTTGGGGAGGGTTTTTTGGAAGGGACATCCTGCGTGACACTGCAGTGCCACTCCTAAATGGGCCCGGTGTTTGTGTCGGCCACTAGGGTCGCTTATCTTACTCACACAGTCAGCTACCTCATTGCGCCTCTTTTTTTCTTTGCGTCATGTGCTGTTTGGGGAGGGTTTTTTGGAAGGGACATCCTGCGTGACACTGCAGTGCCACTCCTAGATGGGCCAGGTGTTTGTGTCGGCCACTAGGGTCGCTTAGCTTAGTCATCCAGCGACCTCGGTGCAAATTTTAGGACTAAAAATAATATTGTGAGGTGTGAGGTATTCAGAATAGACTGAAAATGAGTGGAAATTATGGTTTTTGAGGTTAATAATAATATGGGATCAAAATGACCCCCAAATTCTATGATTTAAGCTGTTTTTTAGGGTTTTTTGAAAAAAACACCCGAATCCAAAACACACCCGAATCCGACAAAAAAAATTCGGTGAGGTTTTGCCAAAACGCGGTCGAACCCAAAACACGGCCGCGGAACCGAACCCAAAACCAAAACACAAAACCCGAAAAATTTCAGGCGCTCATCTCTAGTCAAAACAGGAACTGAACAGTCTGAAGTCATCGCAAGCGCTGAGTAGGTACTGAGCTACTCTAAAACTGCACAGAAAAATGTTGCCACCGCTCTGCGATCCTTTTGTTCGCACTTCTGCTAAGCTAAAATACACAAAAAACAGCTAGCAAGCGAGCAACTCGGAATGACCACCAATGTCCCCTTATACACTTTAGTGTTCTCTCTCCCACCATCTGTACAGTAAAGGAGTTAGGGCGGGATGTACTAACCTCCGCCACCACGTTAACTGCCTTTTTGTCTGCGATCTGTGTTAGCTTCGCGGTTACTGGTCACCGCTTCGCTGCCCGCCGCTTCCCCTTAGCTCCCCGTCTGCATGCTCTTCTCACTCCTCATCACCGCCGCGGCCACTGAGTTCTCCTATCACCGTAGAGCTCGGTCTGCGCTGCGCTCCCCCTGGCTATTTGCGCATGCGCACCTGTCACAGCTATCGGCCATGTGCACACTGGCTTGTGGGACGCCGGATCCTGGAACTATGAACTAGTGTGCGCATGCCCGGACGCTGTGACAGGTGCGCATGCGCAAATGGCCAGGGGGAGCGCAGCGCAGACCGAGCTCTACGGCAATCGGAGAACTCAGTGGCCGCGGTGAGGAGTGAGAAGAGAATGCAGACGGGGAGCAAAGGGGTAGCGGCGGGCAGCGGAGCGGTGACCAGTAACTGCAAAGCAAACACAGATCGCAGAGAAAAAGTCAATTAAAGCGGTGGCGGAGGTTGGTACATCCCGCCCTCATTAGCAGAAATTACTGCTCCAGGTCCTACACGCTGAGCGGAAGATAGAACACTTCCTACCACCTGCCACTGATAGCCCCAGTGCATTGCTTTGCCCAGGGGCCTACACTGCTGTTAAGATGGCCCTGTCAACAACCAGGGCTAACACGGCCACCAGTTTGTTGGTGAACAACCAGTTCCACTAGTGAATATACATGAGTATTCTAGATAATTGGACCTTGTGTACGTACCATACAGTACCTACCTCACAGTACAACCAGCAGGGCCAGCAAAGTAAAACTTTGGGCCAGGAATTCTCATGGTTTTGGGGTCCCCCATCCCTCCCCAGTAGGTACAGGCCGGTCAACCCTGTCTCTCTCCAGCCTCACCCCCATCTCTCCAGTCTCACTTCTCACCTGTATCGCTTCAGCCTGTGTGTCTCCAGCACCATCCCTGTGTCTCCAGTCTCATTCCCCCATGTCTCTCCATCTCCAGCCATCTGCTCATCTTACCTGTGTCTCTCAACCTCACCCCCCTCCGTGTCTCTCAGCATCATTCCCCACCCTGTGTCACCCTCCACCTGTCTCTCAGCCTTCCCATGTCTCTCAGCCCCCCATCTTACTGTGTCTCTCAGCCCCCCATCCCCGTGTCTATCAGCCTCCCACTCTGTCTGTCAGCATCCCCTTGTGTCTCGCAGTCTCCCCATCCCCCCATGTCTCTCAGCCTCACTTCCCCTCCGTGTCTTTCAGCATCATTCCCCACATGTGTCTATCCGATCACCCTCCACGTGTGTCTCTCAGCCTGTCTCTCAGCCCTCCCATCCCCTATGTCTCTCAGCTTCCCTTTGTGTCCAGAGCCTCCTCATTCCCCCATGTCTCTTAGCCTCACCATCCCCCTACGTCTGTCAACATCTCCATCCCCGTGTCTCAGTCTACCAGTGTCTCTCACCCTCCCCATGTGTCTCTCAGCCTTCCCTTGTGTCTTTCAGACTCACCAGTCCCCTATGTCTCTCAGCCTTCTCCTGTGTCTCTCAGCCTTTCCCTGTGTTTCTCAGCCTCCCCCTCGCCTGTCACTCAGCCTCCCCATGTCTTTCAGTCCCATCATGCACTGTCTCTTCAGCACAAACCTCTGTACTTCCCCATTACTCCATGTCACTTCATCCCCAGATTCCCAAACTCCCACCCGACCCGTGTCTTCCCAGTCCAACCCAGCCCACACTTACCTCTAGCTGCATGCTGAGGCTGCTTCCATTCTCCATCTCTGCAGGCTGCTCGGCTCCTTTGCTATTCAGCAGCGTGAAGTCGGCTAAAGACAAACTTTATTATGGCTCACTCTCTGATGACTACAGTGTGGCACAGGCAAGGAGTGCACAAGAACTGGTCTCTCGAGATTCCTGAGGGTCCAGCACCCCCCCCAGAATCTCGTGGTCTGGCACAAGTGTCCTCTTTGTCCCACCCCAGTCAGCAGTGACAATCAGGTAAAAGTAATAAAAAAAAACAATAAGGTGGTATACAATCATAGAACAATATAGTCAAGGGTGCCAGGTAAGATTTCCAATTCATTTTGGTGGAGCAGTCCGTTCTGAGAGGTGTGAAGTTCTACCAAGACAATGACCCTCATTCCGAGTTGTTCGCTCGCTAGCTGCTTTTAGCAGCATTGCAAACGCTAAGCCGCCGCCCTCTGGGAGTGTATCTTAGCTTAGCAGAAGTGCAAATGAAAGGATCGCAGCGCTGCTACAAAAAAAGATTGTGCAGTTTCAGAGTAGCTCCAGACCTACTCCTAGCTTGCGATCACTTCAGACTATTTTATTTAGTTCCTGTTTTGACGTCACAAACACGCCCAGGGTTCGGCCAGCCACTCCCCCGTTTTTCCAGCCACTCCTGCGTTTTTATCTGGCACGCCTGCGTTTTTACACACACTCCCCGAAAACGGCCAGTTACCACCCAGAAACACCCACTTCCTGTCAATCACTCAACGATCAGCAGTGCGACTAAAAAGCGTCGCTATACCTTGTGTAAAACTGCTTTGGCTTTTGTGAAAGTACGTCGCGCGTGCGCACTGCGCCCCATACGCATACGCGGAATTGCCGATTTTTAGCCTGATCGCTGGACTGCGAACAACAGCAGCTAGCGATCAACTCGGAATGACCCCCTATGTTCAAGTCCCATTTCCGCACAACCACTCTGCAGAAAGGAGTACTACCAAGGTGCTTATATAATAGAGATGAGCGCCTGAAATTTTTCGGGTTTTGTGTTTTGGTTTTGGGTTCGGTTCCGCGGCCGTGTTTTGGGTTCGACCGCGTTTTGGCAAAACCTCACCGAATTTTTTTTGTCGGATTCGGGTGTGTTTTGGATTCGGGTGTTTTTTTCAAAAAACCCTAAAAAACAGCTTAAATCATAGAATTTGGGGGTAATTTTGATCCCAAAGTATTATTAACCTCAAAAAACATAATTTACACTCATTTTCAGCCTATTCTGAACACATCACACCTCACAATATTATTTTTAGTCCTAAAATTTGCACCGAGGTCGCTGTGTGAGTAAGATAAGCGACCCTAGTGGCCGACACAAACACCGGGCCCATCTAGGAGTGGCACTGCAGTGTCACGCAGGATGTCCCTTCCAAAAAACCCTCCCCAAACAGCACATGACGCAAAGAAAAAAAGAGGCGCAATGAGGTAGCTGACTGTGTGAGAAAGATAAGCGACCCTAGTGGCCGACACAAACACCGGGCCCATCTAGGAGTGGCACTGCAGTGTCACGCAGGATGTCCCTTCCAAAAAACCCTCCCCAATCAGCACATGATGCAAAGAAAAAGAAAAGAAAAAAGAGGTGCAAGATGGAATTATCCTTGGGCCCTCCCACCCACCCTTATGTTGTATAAACAAAACAGGACATGCACACTTTAACCAACCCATCATTTCAGTGACAGGGTCTGCCACACGACTGTGACTGATATGACGGGTTGGTTTGGACCCCCCCCAAAAAAGAAGCAATTAATCTCTCCTTGCACAAACTGGCTCTACAGAGGCAAGATGTCCACCTCATCTTCACCCTCCGATATATCACCGTGTACATCCCCCTCCTCACAGATTATCAATTCGTCCCCACTGGAATCCACCATCTCAGCTCCCTGTGTACTTTGTGGAGGCAATTGCTGCTGGTCAATGTCTCCGCGGAGGAATTGATTATAATTCATTTTAATGAACATCATCTTCTCCACATTTTCTGGATGTAACCTCGTACGCCGATTGCTGACAAGGTGAGCGGCGGCACTAAACACTCTTTCGGAGTACACACTTGTGGGAGGGCAACTTAGGTAGAATAAAGCCAGTTTGTGCAAGGGCCTCCAAATTGCCTCTTTTTCCTGCCAGTATAAGTACGGACTGTGTGACGTGCCTACTTGGATGCGGTCACTCATATAATCCTCCACCATTCTATCAATGTTGAGAGAATCATATGCAGTGACAGTAGACGACATGTCCGTAATCGTTGTCAGGTCCTTCAGTCCGGACCAGATGTCAGCATCAGCAGTCGCTCCAGACTGCCCTGCATCACCGCCAGCGGGTGGGCTCGGAATTCTGAGCCTTTTCCTCGCACCCCCAGTTGCGGGAGAATGTGAAGGAGGAGATGTTGACAGGTCGCGTTCCGCTTGACTTGACAATTTTGTCACCAGCAGGTCTTTCAACCCCAGCAGACCTGTGTCTGCCGGAAAGAGAGATCCAAGGTAGGCTTTAAATCTAGGATCGAGCACGGTGGCCAAAATGTAGTGCTCTGATTTCAACAGATTGACCACCCGTGAATCCTTGTTAAGCGAATTAAGGGCTGCATCCACAAGTCCCACATGCCTAGCGGAATCGCTCCGTGTTAGCTCCTTCTTCAATGCCTCCAGCTTCTTCTGCAAAAGCCTGATGAGGGGAATGACCTGACTCAGGCTGGCAGTGTCTGAACTGACTTCACGTGTGGCAAGTTCAAAGGGCATCAGAACCTTGCACAACGTTGAAATCATTCTCCACTGCACTTGAGACAGGTGCATTCCATCTCCTATATCGTGCTCAATTGTATAGGCTTGAATGGCCTTTTGCTGCTCCTCCAACCTCTGAAGCATATAGAGGGTTGAATTCCACCTCGTTACCACTTCTTGCTTCAGATGATGGCAGGGCAGGTTCAGTAGTTTTTGGTGGTGCTCCAGTCTTCTGTACGTGGTGCCTGTACGCCGAAAGTGTCCCGCAATTTTTCTGGCCACCGACAGCATCTCTTGCACGCCCCTGTCGTTTTTTAAAAAATTCTGCACCACCAAATTCAAGGTATGTGCAAAACATGGGACGTGCTGGAATTTGCCCATATTTAATGCACACACAATATTGCTGGCGTTGTCCGATGCCACAAATCCACAGGAGAGTCCAATTGGGGTAAGCCATTCCGCGATGATCTTCCTCAGTTGCCGTAAGAGGTTTTCAGCTGTGTGCGTATTCTGGAAAGCGGTGATACAAAGCGTAGCCTGCCTAGGAAAGAGTTGGCGTTTGCGAGATGCTGCTACTGGTGCCGCCGCTGCTGTTCTTGCGGCGGGAGTCCATACATCTACCCAGTGGGCTGTCACAGTCATATAGTCCTGACCCTGCCCTGCTCCACTTGTCCACATGTCCGTGGTTAAGTGGACATTGGGTACAACTGCATTTTTTAGGACACTGGTGAGTCTTTTTCTGACGTCCGTGTACATTCTCGGTATCGCCTGCCTAGAGAAGTGGAACCTAGATGGTATTTGGTAACGGGGGCACACTGCCTCAATAGATTGTCTAGTTCCCTGTGAACTAACGGCGGATACCGGACGCACGTCTAACACCAACATAGTTGTCAAGGACTCAGTTATCCGCTTTGCAGTAGGATGACTGCTGTGATATTTCATCTTCCTCGCAAAGGACTGTTGAACAGTCAATTGCTTACTGGAAGTAGTACAAGTGGGCTTACGACTTCCCCTCTGGGATGACCATCGACTCCCAGCGGCAACAACAGCAGCGCCAGCAGCAGTAGGCGTTACACGCAAGGATGCATCGGAGGAATCACAGGCAGGAGAGGACTCGTCAGACTTGCCAGTGACATGGCCTGCAGGACTATTGGCATTCCTGGGGAAGGAGGAAATTGACACTGAGGGAGTTGGTGGGGTGGTTTGCGTGAGCTTGGTTACAAGAGGAAGGGATTTACTGGTCAGTGGACTGCTTCCGCTGTCACCCAAAGTTTTTGAACTTGTCACTGACTTATTATGAATGCGCTGCAGGTGACGTATAAGGGAGGATGTTCCGAGGTGGTTAACGTCCTTACCCCTACTTATTACAGCTTGACAAAGGGAACACACGGCTTGACACCTGTTGTCCGCATTTCTGGTGAAATACCTCCACACCGAAGAGCTGATTTTTTTGGTATTTTCACCTGGCATGTCAACGGCCATATTCCTCCCACGGACAACAGGTGTCTCCCCGGGTGCCTGACTTAAACAAACCACCTCACCATCAGAATCCTCCTGGTCAATTTCCTCCCCAGCGCCAGCAACACCCATATCCTCCTCATCCTGGTGTACTTCAACACTGACATCTTCAATCTGACTATCAGGAACTGGACTGCGGGTGCTCCTTCCAGCACTTGCAGGGGGCATGCAAATAGTGGAAGGCGCATGCTCTTCACGTCCAGTGTTGGGAAGGTCAGGCATCGCAAACGACACAATTGGACTCTCCTTGTGGATTTGGGATTTCAAAGAACGCACAGTTCTTTGCGGTGCTTTTGCCAGCTTGAGTCTTTTCAGTTTTCTAGCGAGAGGCTGAGTGCTTCCATCCTCATGTGAAGCTGAACCACTAGCCATGAACATAGGCCAGGGCCTCAGCCGTTCCTTGCCACTCCGTGTGGTAAATGGCATATTGGCAAGTTTACGCTTCTCCTCCGACAATTTTATTTTAGGTTTTGGAGTCCTTTTTTTTCTGATATTTGGTGTTTTGGATTTGACATGCTCTGTACTATGACATTGGGCATCGGCCTTGGCAGACGACGTTGCTGGCATTTCATCGTCTCGGCCATGACTAGTGGCAGCAGCTTCAGCACGAGGTGGAAGTGGATCTTGATCTTTCCCTAATTTTGGAACCTCAACTTTTTTGTTCTCCATATTTTATAGGCAGAACTAAAAGGCACCTCAGGTAAACAATGGAGATGGATGGATTGGATACTAGTATACAATTATGGACGGACTGCCACGGTTAGGTGGTATAAAAAAACCACGGTTAGGTGGTATATATTATAATAATAATACAATTATGGATGGACGGACTGCCTGCCGAGTGCCGACACAGAGGTAGCCACAGCCGTGAACTACCGCACTGTACACTGGTTGATAAAGAGATAGTAGTATACTCGTAACAACTAGTATGACACTATGACGGTATAAAGAATGAAAAAAAAACCACGGTTAGGTGGTATATATTATAATAATAATACAATTATGGATGGACGGACTGCCTGCCGACTGCCGACACAGAGGTAGCCACAGCCGTGAACTACCGCACTGTACACTGGTTGATAAAGAGATAGTAGTATACTCGTAACAACTAGTATGACACTATGACGACGGTATAAAGAAAGAAAAAAAAATACCACAGTTAGGTGGTATATATTATAATAATAATACAATTATGGATGGACGGACTGCCTGCCGACTGCCGACACAGAGGTAGCCACAGCCGTGAACTACCGCACTGTACACTGGTTGATAAAGAGATAGTAGTATACTCGTAACAACTAGTATGACACTATGACGACGGTATAAAGAAAGAAAAAAAAATACCACAGTTAGGTGGTATATATTATAATAATAATACAATTATGGATGGACGGACTGCCTGCCGACTGCCGACACAGAGGTAGCCACAGCCGTGAACTACCGCACTGTACACTGGTTGATAAAGAGATAGTAGTATACTCGTAACAACTAGTATGACACTATGACGACGGTATAAAGAATGAAAAAAAAACCACGGTTAGGTGGTATATATTATAATAATAATACAATTATGGATGGACGGACTGCCTGCCGACTGCCGACACAGAGGTAGCCACAGCCGTGAACTACCGCACTGTACACTGGTTGATAAAGAGATAGTAGTATACTCGTAACAACTAGTATGACACTATGACGACGGTATAAAGAAAGAAAAAAAAATACCACAGTTAGGTGGTATATATTATAATAATAATACAATTATGGATGGACGGACTGCCTGCCGACTGCCGACACAGAGGTAGCCACAGCCGTGAACTACCGCACTGTACACTGGTTGATAAAGAGATAGTAGTATACTCGTAACAACTAGTATGACACTATGACGACGGTATAAAGAAAGAAAAAAAAATACCACAGTTAGGTGGTATATATTATAATAATAATACAATTATGGATGGACGGACTGCCTGCCGACTGCCGACACAGAGGTAGCTACAGCCGTGAACTACCGCACTGTACACTGGTTGATAAAGAGATAGTAGTATACTCGTAACAACTAGTATGACACTATGACGACGGTATAAAGAATGAAAAAAAAACCACGGTTAGGTGGTATATATTATAATAATAATACAATTATGGATGGACGGACTGCCTGCCGACTGCCGACACAGAGGTAGCCACAGCCGTGAACTACCGCACTGTACACTGGTTGATAAAGAGATAGTAGTATACTCGTAACAACTAGTATGACACTATGACGACGGTATAAAGAATGAAAAAAAAACCACGGTTAGGTGGTATATATTATAATAATAATACAATTATGGATGGACGGACTGCCTGCCGACTGCCGACACAGAGGTAGCCACAGCCGTGAACTACCGCACTGTACACTGGTTGATAAAGAGATAGTAGTATACTCGTAACAACTAGTATGACACTATGACGGTATAAAGAATGAAAAAAAAACCACGGTTAGGTGGTATATATTATAATAATAATACAATTATGGATGGACGGACTGCCTGCCGACTGCCGACACAGAGGTAGCCACAGCCGTGAACTACCGCACTGTACACTGGTTGATAAAGAGATAGTAGTATACTCGTAACAACTAGTATGACACTATGACGACGGTATAAAGAAAGAAAAAAAAATACCACGGTTAGGTGGTATATATTGTAATACAATTATGGATGGACGGACTGCCTGCCGAGTTCCGACTGCCGACACAGAGGTAGCCACAGCCGTGAACTACCGCACTGTACTGTGTCTGCTGCTAATATAGACTGGTTGATAAAGAGATAGTATACAATACATACAACAATATACTACTATACTGGTGGTCAGGCACTGGTCACCACTAGTCACACTGGCAGTGGCACTCCTGCAGCAAAAGTGTGCACTGTTTAATTTTAAATTAATATAATATTATGTACTCCTGGGGGCTCCTGCTATAACAACCTGCAGTGCTCCCCAGTCTCCCCCACAATTATTATAAGCTTTGCCTTTTATACATTGATGTGCAGCACACTGGGCTGAGCTGAGTGCACACAGACTGAGTCACACTGTGTGACTGGCTGCTGCTGTGTATCGTTTTTTTTCAGGCAGAGAACGGATATAGCAGAGAACGGATATATTATATTAAAATAAATAAAAGTTAACTAACAACAACTGCACTGGTCACTGTGGTAAACTCTGTCTGACTCTGCACAATCTCTCTCTCTCTTCTAATCTAATTTCTAATGGAGAGGACGCCAGCCACGTCCTCTCCCTATCAATCTCAATGCACGTGTGAAAATGGCGGCGACGCGCGGCTCCTTATATAGAATCCGAGTCTCGCGAGAATCCGACAGCGTCATGATGACGTTCGGGCGCGCTCGGGTTAACCGAGCAAGGCGGGAGGATCCGAGTCTGCTCGGACCCGTAAAAAAAACATGAAGTTCGTGCGGGTTCGGTTTCAGAGAAACCGAACCCGCTCATCTCTATTATATAATAGCCTGAATTTTTAAAGCGGCAATCCTTTACATGGCAAAACCAACCTGGTTTTGCCTTTGAAATGATTGCTGCTTTAAAAGTGGAGGCAGACTATCCGAAATTTACACAGAGTGTGTAGCTCACAGTCTATTAAATAAGCCCCCATGTGTTTATACAGCAGCACTGAACATTTGGCAGCAGAGGACACCGCTGTGACTGGTTACTGGACTGACTGATGCACAGGACACTGCCACTGATCTGATGCAGGACAACACAGCAACACTGTAAGGGACTTATTATACAGCAGCAATGGACATATGGCAGCAGAGGACACCACCACTGTGACTGGACAGATGCAGCACAAGACACGGACATTGAGAGAACGGAGACACGTCCCCTCTCTACACTCTCCAATGCCGGGGTGAAAATGGCGACGACACGCAGATCCTTATATGGAATCCAAACCCCGCGAGAATCCGACAGCAGGATGATGACATTTTGCCTCATTCTGGTTTCCGAGTCAGACAGGAAAACCCAAGCCTGACTCGGACCCGGGCTCGGAATGTGAAGTCCAGTAGGTTTCGGTTCTCTGAGAACCGAACCCGCTCATCTCTAGTTTATACATTCTGAATTTTACTAACAACGTCTTTTAATTTGCTGTGTAGTTTGGTTGTTGTATAATGAAAGAGGTCCTGGTGCAATAAAAGGTGAGTTCCGTGCAGAACGTCTAATGCTGTGTACACACTGATAGATATATCTGCAGATCAATGGATCTGCAGCTATATCTATAGGTGGATCAGGCAGTGTGTATGAGCCATGTGTACGGTTGGTGGGCTGACTTCATGTACACGCAGAACGATGCACCAATATATCTGTAGATATATTGGTTATCGTGTGTGCAGCATGGCTGACGCAATGTGTCTGTGAACAATGGCGTTCTCAGACAAATCGTTGGTAGACACTGTACAATGGGCAAGTGATATATCAGTCGTTCGATAGAACGGACAATATATTGGCTAGTGTGTACCCAGTTTAAGTTAAGCAGTTAAACTCTGCAGGAGAAACGTGAAATTCCACTGGAGGTGTTCCGGAGCTTCTCCAACCTTTAGTCCAAATGCGTGTGGGTTCTTTTGCCAAAAAGTGAGCAAAACAAATATAGTGTACACGGCACGAGTCTAAAAACATACACTTAATATGATATATACTTACGGATTCTTGAATGTAAACAAGCTTTGTATAATACTGCATCATTAATCGCCGGTGATTGCAGATTGCATTGGAGGCTTTGGGTAGTTGGTCCTCAGGACACTCAGAAAGGGTTACAGAAAAAAAACAACAGTGTCTGCTGTTGTGTATGGTGAATCAGACAAAACAAATCCTTCAAGATTGTGCTCTACCTTAATAAACGTGTTATTCACTTCAACATAGCTGCAACGCGTTTTGAAGATCCCAATCTGCTTCTTCAGAGGATTTATTTTGTTCGATTCACCATTTGTGACAGTAGACACGGTGGGTTTTTTTTCTGTAACCCTGAATATTCTGTGGAACACCTACTAGAAGGTGTGAAAGATCACCAGCGCAATCTGCAATCACCATCAGGTAATAGTGTAATATTATATAAACCAATTTTTGATGGCATTCAAGAATCTGTGAGTATGTTTTTGGACTTACAGTACATAGTGTACACTATATTTGTTTTAATCTCTTTTAGTAAAATAGCCAACACCATGAGCCTAATGGTTGGAAAAGTTCTGGAACACCCACAATTGATCATGCTAAAGTTCAAGCTACACACTCTTATCCTCCATTGGACCTTTTTCATTGGCACAAGTTGTCTTCACTTCTCATGTGAAGTGCCACACCCAAATGTAGATAATTCTGAGGAATAGTTTAGAAAAATGTGTCCATCTGTAATACAACAGGAGCTCTAATAGCAAAATACTTGCTCAGTCTTGGATAATTTAGGATATGCAGTTTATAGAAATGCATTGACTAGAGTACAGTATATTGAAATTAACTCCCTGTTTTAGCAGAAAGTCCAGTCCAATGATTTACAATTTGTGAGGAAAATGACATCAAATTGAGGCGAAGTCTTCTCTTCTGCCACTTGTCACCATATCCTCTTAGATGTATTATATAAGGTGCGGGCGGTGATAAATCCATTTCTTAAAAAAAACCCTAGAAACATCACGTTGTTCCTCGACAAGCACAACGCGTTTCACTAACAATTTGCTTACATATTTAAATCTTGCAACCATTTATATGGCAATCTATGACATACATTACAGTGAAGAAGATTTTAATTGTAAATGTTAATTAAAACTTCTGTAAATACCTAAAACAGAAGCACAAATGTGTTCTGGCGGCAGGAACAGAGGAAATTTCTGATGAATTTCACAAATCCATCTAAGTGAGAACATCAGTTATTCCTTTAATCTCTCATCATACATGAGGTTTATAAGCTTTTCATGGTAACTTTAGCGTGTATACTTCACATTTGTTGCAACTATCAATTATCTCATAAGACTGTGGTTTGGCTTTAACAAAAAAACAAAAAACTTTATATTCACGGCATTGTTTAATTTTGTTTCTACACAAAAAATATTTTTATTCCATTTGGATTAATTGTGAATTGGATTACCGAACTGCTTAAGAATGTTGGCCACTGGATTTGCCCTGTAATTTATGTGTTCTGCAGTCCTACTAAATGTTGGTTTCTAACCACTTCTGAAACTCTCTCGAGTG
The DNA here is from genome assembly GCF_028390025.1 of Pseudophryne corroboree. Taxonomy (NCBI): domain Eukaryota; kingdom Metazoa; phylum Chordata; class Amphibia; order Anura; family Myobatrachidae; genus Pseudophryne; species Pseudophryne corroboree. Next base: position 1,180,981,269 of record NC_086444.1, read on the forward strand.
GTTACTTTCACCCTATTCCCAACAAGTGCACAGGGTCCAAGTGGATTCGAGTAAAATAGGGACTAAAAATACTGCAGTTGAAAAGGTCAGCGGCTGAGTAAACACAAGAGATCCATGCAAACTCATGGACTGCTCCTTGAGTAACTCAGTGCTGTCACAGGTCCAAAGCAATAACTATAGGGTAGGCTTCCAGCTAGTATTATATTAAATATCTGTGAAGTTGGAGCAAAAATTGTTGTCTCATTGAGATGAAGCCCGGTGATCGCAGAAATGGTTTGGAGGGCTAGAGCATCCTTCGGGGTTTTCTCTGAACATATTTTGCTCAGAAACAAATGAAGCCAAAAAGGTTATGAAGAAGGAAACATGTGACTGATACACATTCGTACATTTCATATGGTTCTCTAAGTGTATGACAAAGTGCCTCTGTTTTCATCCTTGGGTTGCTCTATAATGTGTTGTGAATCTGGAAATGATGACAAGTTGATGTCCTTCATTGACCCTCATCCCAAGTAGATGTCCTTCATTGACCCTCATCCCAAGTTGATGTCATTCACTGACCCTCATCCCTGTCACAAGCTCTAGTTACCACTGCGAATTAAACATGATCCTGTAGGGTAACCAGACCCACAGAAATATTAAACATTCTAAGGGTCAGATTTGTTAAGAAATGCAACCAGCCCCCGAAAATTAAGAATTCTTACCACCACATGTTAGGGCAATATAGATTATTTTTTCAGGAGAATGTACTAGTTATCTTTAAAATGCTGGAAAATGAGCTCCAATAGAAGCCAATAGAGCAGTCAGTAAGAAGTAAAGTGAGCAATATTGATGGAAAGCTGGGACAATTGAGACCATTTTTTGGGCTTTACCAGCTATTGAAGGTGACCAAAAATGATTGACATCATTTTTTCAGTATATTTCTTCTATTGCCATCTAATGGTGATTGCTACTGCTAATGAAGCTCCATGAGATCCAACCATTCAGCCCGACCACCAAGCATTAAGATATGTTACAATTTTCCACCAACACGTGGCTACACTAGATACAGATATACTTGTATGGTGATAACGATGATTCGCCAGATCTTAAAGTGTCTGGTTACCTATAGTACCATGTTCTTAGGGCTCTATGTAGCTGTGATATTTTTTTCTCCTTGTTTCTGTGGGAATAGGGATTATCATGGCTTTGTCTTATTTATCAAAGTGGGTTTCCGCAGAGTGATCAACAAGTTCATGTCCCATGATTTTGGCCAGAATCTCTTCCCCACACTCAGGTATGTGGAAAATTACATAGGGTCAGTTTATTAAACTACAGTAAGCTCTGCTTATCACAGTATTTTATGTGTTCTAGCGCACTTTGGATATCATAGACTTTCCTATCCAATGACAACCCCACTGTACAGTACACACATATCCTTACATGATATCTCTCTCTTTACTTTCCCATCCTCCTGACGACTGGCCAACATTGCAGTGTGACCATATCATACAGCCCACCAAGAACCTTTGCATTCTGGTGGACCATCATGTAATAGATAACATCTATCCCATACTTGCCTACACTACCGGAAGCTGCAGGACCCTCCCAATTTTTGTGGTAGTCCTCCACAGCCCTGGAAGGGTAGGGGACTTCCCTGCATCTCGCCCACTTTCTGGTGAAGCGGGCAGGATGGGGGAAAAATCCATAAAATCTCGGTGGCGGTGTGGAGGGGGGGGGGGGGGGGGCTGAAGATGCAAATCATGTCGTTTAGCTCCACCGGGAGACTCACAAATTGCGGGCATTTCCCCACCTTGGGGGTGGTGGTTAATAACATCACAGTCAGGCCCCACCAACCAAAGTATCCTGCTGCATCTCCTCTCTGGTCTGTTCCCGAAGAGGAGACAATAAAGGTAAGTAAGTATGACCTATTTCAATGTCTATTTCAATATAGATTGTAAGCTTGCGAGCAGGGTCCTTCAACCTCTATTACTGTCTGTTATTACCTAGTAGTATTGTTTTATCACTGTTATTTCCAATTGTACAGCGCAACGGAATTTGCTGCGTTACAGTGCATCCAGAAAGTATTAAGTGCTTCACTTTTTCCACATTTTGTTATGTTACAACATTATTCCAAACTGGAATAAATTAATTTTTTCCCCTCAAAATTCTACACACAATACCCTATAATGACAATGTGAAAAAAGTTAGGTTTTTTTTGAGATTTTTGATAATTTCTTAAAAATAAAAAAATAAGAAATCACGTGTACATAAGTATTCACAGCCTTTACTCAATACTTTGTTGATACACCTTTGGCAGCAATTACAGCCTCAAGTCTTTTTGAATATGATGCCACAATCTTGGCACACCTATTTTTCGGCAGTTTCGCCCATTCCTTTTTGCAGCACCTTTCAAGCTCCATCAGGTTGGATAGGAATCGTTGGTGCACAGCCATTTTTAGATCTCTCCAGAGATGTTCAATCGGACTCAAGTCTGGGCTCTGGCTGGGCCACTCAAGGACATTCACAGAGTTGTCCTGAAATCACTTTTTGGATATCTTGGCTGTGTGCATAGGGCCGTTGTCCTGCTGAAAGATGAACAGTCACCCCAGTCTGAGGTCAAGAGCGCTCTGGAGCAGGTTTTCATCCAGGATGTCTCTGTACATTGCTGCATTCATCTTTCCCTCTATCATGACTAGTCTCCCAGTTACTGCCGCTGAAAAACATCCCCACAGCATGATGCTCCACCACCGTGCTTCACTGTAGGGATGGTATTGGCCTGGTGATGAGCGGTGCATGGTTTCCTCCAAACATGACGCCTTGCATTCACGCCAAAGAGTTCAATCTTTGTCTCATCAGACCAGAGTGTTTTGTTTCTCATGGTCTGAGAGTCCTTCAGGTGGATTTTGGCAAACTCCAGGAGGGCTGCCATGTGCTTTTTACTAAGGAGTGGCTTCCGTCTGGCCACTCTACCATACAGGCCTGATTGGTGGATTGCTGCAGAGATAGTTGTCCCTCTGGAAGTTTTTACTCTCTCCACAGAGGAATGCTGTAGCTCTGACAGAGTGACCATCGGGTTCTTGGTCACCTACCTGACTAGGGCCCTCCCCCCTGATCGCTCACTTTAGACAGCCGGACAGCTCTAGGAAGAGTCCTGGTGTTCCGAACTTCTTCCATTTACTGATGATGGAGGCCACTGTGCTCATTGGGACCTTCAAAGCAGCAGATATTTTTCTGTACCCTTCCCCAGATTTGTGCCTTGAGACAATACTGGCTCAAAGGTCTACAGACAATTCCTTTGACTTCATGCTTGGTTTGTGCTGAGACGTGCACTGTCAAGTGTGGGACCTTATATAAACAGGTGTGTGCCTTTCTAAATCATGTCCAATCAACTGAATTTACCACAGGTGGACTCCAATTTAGCTGTAGGAACATCTCAAAGATGATCAGTGGAAACAGGAAGCACCTGAGCTCAATTTTGAGCTTCATGGCAAAGGCTGTGAATACTTATGTACATGTGATTTCACAGTTTTTTATTTTTAATAAATTTGCAAAAATCACAAAAAAAGTGTTTTCACATTGTCATTATGGGGTATTGTGTGTAGAATTTTGAGGGAAAGAATTAATGTATTCCATTTTGGAATTTGGCTGTAACATAACAAAATGTGGAAAACATGAAGCGCTGTGAATACTTTCCGGATGCACTGTATATGAGAAACTGTTAATAAATAATAACTAGATTAATAAAGAGTTATACCCCTTTTCCACTAGCTCAAAAAACATGGGTAAATGCACGGGGGCGCGCATTTACCCGTGTTTTTGGCAAGTGGAAAAGGGTCAACCCGGATCAAGTGACCCGTGAATCCTACCCGGCTATTTACCTGGGTAGGACACGGGAATGATCCGGGTAGGGTTCTAGTGTAAACGGGAGCCGTGTCGATGCGACACGGCTCCCGTTTACACTGTATGGAAGGGCGGCGCTGGGAGATCATGTGATCTCCCTGCGCCGCCCCTGCCGCGTCACTAGAAGCGTCACCAACCCGGCATATGCCGGGTTGTGACTGCTGATGGGAAAGGGGACGAGCACGGGTCGCAGCAGGGGGCAGCTCCCGTGTCAGGCTCCCGGCTGCGACCCGTGATCGTAAGTGGAAAAGGGGTATAACTGTGCATGTTTTATAGGATTGTGAATGCACAGGAGTAGATTACTGCTTTTTCCTTTGGGAATGTGCTGGCTCACTGACCCGCTGAAGCATATTAAGGCAACAGAGAGAAGCCTTACGGGCTTATTAGAACATCGCAGGGGGGTCCAGGTTTTTGATCCATAGCAGATGCATTTGCACAGTACATTGGTGAATAATAGCGATACTAACGCATCTCTGTGAAGTACGTTATGTTACGTACAGTTGCTGGAGAGAGAGTAATAAATTACTATGGCGTGTGAAAATGATCAGATCAATTCAAAAATGTAAATCTGGGCGTTAGGGCTTTTGTTGATGAAATACTCAACATTATCTAGGAGAACCCACCACATTCCTATGCAAATATTGCTTCAGACAACTAAATCTGGAAAATGTTGACATTAACACAATGCGTACATATGAAGCGTCAAAATTGTCATAATGTTGACATATGCATTACACTTAGGGTTAGGGTTACCGTTAGGGATACACTCACAATAACAAAGACACTGCCGACAGTCCTACTACAGTATGTCGACACCATCATGCCAACCTAATGAATGTCAGCAGCACGATGAGTGTAGACATAATGGGGGTCATTCCGAGTTGTTCGCTCGTTATTTTTTATTCTCGCAACGAGCGATTAGTCGCTAATGCGCATGCGCAATGTCCGCAGTGCGACTGCGCCAAGTAAATTTGCTATGCAGTTAGGTTTTTTACTCACGGCATTACAAGGTTTTTTCTTCGTTCTGGTGATCGTAATGTGATTGACAGGAAGTGGGTGTTTCTGGGCGGAAACTGGCCGTTTTATGGGTGTGTGCGAAAAAACGCTACCGTTTCTGGTAAAAACGCGGGAGTGGCTGGAGAAACGGAGGAGTGTCTGGGCGAACGCTGGGTGTGTTTGTGACGTCAAACCAGGAACGACAAGCACTGAACTGATCGCACTGGCAGAGTAAGTCTCGAGCTACTCAGAAACTGCACAGAGAAGTCTTTTCGCAATATTGCAAATCTTTCGTTCGCAATTTTGATACGCTAAGATTCACTCCCAGTAGGCGGCGGCTTAGCGTGTGCAAAGCTGCTAAAAGCAGCTTGCGAGCGAACAACTTGGAATGACCCCCAATATACCAATATATATTTGTGTATAGAGAACAAGAACACTTTAATCTTGGCCCATAACTAGATATTTAGACTGTACGCCATATTCTCGAGCTTCATCATGAAGTGTATATATCATTGTAAGCTAAAGTTGATATTATTGAGCTTGCTTTAGTTTTTTTCATTGGGTTCATCCAACACATTTTCCTGTTTCTTATATCATGTCTTCTCCTAGCGGAATCAGAAAAAAAACCTGTAAGTCCTATTCCCAGCTGTATGACACGAGTTGCCGGTCAGGATGCTGGAACCATCAGACACAAAGCAGTAGGCACAAACAGAACTGTCACAACCGATCTATACTTGAGAACTGATGCTCGGGGAAACATATTAAAAGCAAAGGTTTCTTGGCCGGTGCAGCGGTGGACCGGTGCTCAAGCTGTGCTCAACATACTCTGATTGCATCTTATATTTTCAAACATCTGATTTGGAAAATTATGCAAGAGAATTAGAACACAAACAATGGCTGCGCTGAGCCAATTGGACGAAAGCTGCGATTGTTATAAATTACTGTTGATTGAGCACAGAGCTCCGTGTGTTGAAGGGAGCAAAGAGAAGTATTTGAGCTGGAAGAAATCAGTAGACCTCAATAAAGTCTATATTTACATTTTTATTTTTTTTCGCTCAACTCCATCTGATGACAAGCTGTGTCTTATTCATTTACTCTCTGAAAACATCTTGCAGGAAAACAGTTTGAACAATGTATTTATTTATATATACAATATCTATCTATCTATCTATCTATCTATCTATCTATCTATCTATCTATCCCTTTCTCTCTCTCTCTCTCTCTCTCTCTCTCTCTATATATATATATATATATATATATACACACACAGTATATATATCTATATTTATTTATTTATTTATCTATCTATCTATCTATCTATCTCTCTATCTATCTATCTATCTATCTATCTATCTATCTATCTACTGTATATATATATATATATATATATACACACATACCAGGTGATTAATCGCACCCTACGGGCCCTCTGCACACCGTCGGAAGGGGCTACGCCCCCATAACCCCTGAACATCCTTTGTCTGGGCAATATTTATATGATATGGAATATTACCTTCCGAGCAGGCATGTCCAAACTGCAGCCAACCAGCTGTTGAGAAACTACACATCCCAGCATGCCCTGACATAGTTTTAGCATTCTCTGACAGCAAAAATGTGTCAGGCATGCTGGGATATGTAGTTTCACAACAGCTGGAGGGTCGCAGTTTGGACGTGCCTAAAGCCTAATGTTGTTAGTGGTTACATATTGCACGACGAAAGGGCGCCCGATGTTGCGAGGGCGTGAACAGCGGCTGCAGTGCACACTGTACAGAATGTAGTGGGTGCGGGGGTGACCACGTATGCAGGAGGGTGTGTGTAGATGCTGCGGGTGGAGGGGGGGGGCGGATGCGGGGGGTGCGCGCGCGGATAGGAGAGGGGGTCGGGAGGTGCTGTGGTTGGGGGAGGGTCGGGGGACTGGGGACCGGTGGATGGGGGAGGGGGTCCGGAGGCGTTGCATGTGGGGGAGCGGTGGAGGTGCTGGGGGTGGGGCAGGTGCAGGGCTATTGCGGATGTGGGAGGGGTTCCGGAGACGGTGTGAGGAAGGGGCGGGTGTGCCGCGGGTGGTGTTGGTGGTCCGGTGGCGCGGCGGGTGGGTGAGGGGCGGGGGTACCATGGGTGGGGGAGGGGCAGGTGCGGGGGTGCGGCGGATGGAGGACAGGGTCCGGAGGTGCTGCGGGTGGTGTAGCAGCAGGTGCGGGGGTGCTGTGGTTGGGATGGAGGTAGGTACCTCCTATATATTAGCCCAGATCTGTGACTTTGTGATTCATTTGCTAACACTGGGTGGAGTCACAACGCTGGGCGGAGTCAAGTCACAGATGTGGTCTACTATATAGGAGAATACATAGGAGAATAGGATACAGTAAGTAGGAGAATAGGACATATATATACTAGGTGGCTTATTGCGCCCTATGGGCGCTCTTCACACCATCGCAAGGGGCTACGCCCCCTTAACCCTTGCACGCCCTTGGACCGTGCAATATTTAGATTATATGGAGTATTAGTTCCAATTATAATTCTGTGGTTGAATATTGCACGGGCAAAGGGTGTGCGATGGTTAAGGGGCCGTAGCCTCGTGTGACGGCGTGAACAGCGCACATATGGGACGATGAATAGTAGGTGCTGTGGTTGGGGGAGTGGCGGGTGCGGGGGAGAGGTAGCTGGGGGAGAGGGTCCGGGGCTGCCATGGGGGGGGGGGAGTCGGTTGCGGGGGTGCTACGGGTGGCGGAGGGGCGGTTGCGGGTGTGCCGTTGGTGGGAGTCTGGAACCACTGCGTGTGATGAAGGGGAGGGTGCGAGGGTGCCGTGGGGGGGAGACCAGAGCCATGGCGGGTGGGGGAGGGCCGCGTGCGGGTGTGCCGTGGGTAGGAGTCCGGAGCCACCGCGGATGGGGGAGGGGCGGGTGCGGGGGTGCCGTGGGAGGGAGGGACGGTTGCAGGGGTGGCCTGCGTGGGGGAGGTATGAGTTTGGGGGTGTCGTGGGTGGGGTAAGGGATCCGGAGGGGTTGCGGGTGGGGGAGGGCCAGGGGTTGAAGTTCCGTGGATGAGGTATGGTGTGCAGTGTATGTATGGTGTGTAGTAATTAGTGATGAGCGTGTTCGGTTCCTCGGAAACCGAACCCACCCGAACTTCACCCATTTTACACGGGTCCGAGGCATACTCGGATTCTCCCGTATGGCTCGGTTAACCCGAGCGCGCCCGAACGTCATCATCCCGCTGTCGGATTCTCGCGAGATTCGGATTCTATATAAGCAGCCGCGCGTCGCCGCCATTTTCACTCGTGCATTGGAAATGTTAGGGAGAGGACGTGACTGGTGTCCTCTCCGTTTATTGTTGAACTTGATTGATTGTGCTTTATTGCTTAATTGTGGGGAGGACTGGGGAGCAGCTGTATAATATAGGAGTAGTACAGTGCAGAGTTTTGCTGATCAGTAGTGACTACCAGTTTTATACGTTCTCTGCCTGAAAAAAAAGCTCCTTATCTGTGCTCAGTGTGCTGCATATTAGAGATGAGCGGGTTCGGTTCCTCTGAATCCGAACCCGCCCGAACTTCAGGTTTTTTACACGGGTCCGAGCAGGCTCGGATCTTCCCGCCTTGCTCGGCTAACCCGAGCGCGCCCGAACGTCATCATCACGCTGTCGGATTCTCGCGAGGCTCGGATTCTATATAAGGAGCCGCGCGTCGCCGCCATTTTCACACGTGCATTGAGAGTCATAGGGAGAGGACGTGGCTGGCGTCCTCTCCGTTTAGAGAAGAGAGAGACACAGTATTTTGGGGAGCATTATTAGGAGGAGTACTACTATACTGTATACTACTATACTACTTGCTGAAGTGATATTTATAGATTAGATAGTGTGACTGTAAGTGTATTATCTGACTTGTGGGGGAGACACTGACAGTGGGGAGCAGTTAGAGTCTGAGAGCAGGACTCAGGAGTACATATAACGTACAGTGCACACTTTTGCTGCCAGAGTCAGTGCCACACTGCCATTGTTGTGACCACACTGACCACCAGTATAATAATATATTTTGTGATTGTCTGCTTAGGCCTCGGAGTACTAGTTGCAAGTTGCAACGTGACCTGAAGTGACCACCAGTTTAATAATCAATCACCACCAGTTTAATATATATATATATATATATATATATATATATAATTGTATATAATATATATATATATATATATATAATATTGTATACCACCTACCCGTGTTTTTTTTTTTTTTCATTCTTCTTTATACATACTACTATAGTAGCTTACTGTAGCAGTCTGCGGTGCTGTGCTGACCTGACAGTGTCCAGCAGGTCCGTCATCAGTCATTACATAATAAATATATATAGTACCTGTCCGGCTGCAGTACTAGTGATATTATATTGATTTCATCTCATTATCAATAATTTATCATCCAGTCTAGACTCTATATTAGCAGCAGACACAGTACGTTAGTCCACGGCTGTAGCTACCTCTGTGTCGGCACTCGGCAGTCCATCCATAATTGTATACCACCTACCCGTGGTTTTTTTTTTTCTTTCTTCTTTGTACATACTACTATAGAGTATAGTAGCTTACTGTAGCAGTCTGCGGTGCTGCTGAGCTGACAGTGTCCAGCAGGTCCGTCATCAGTCATCATTACCTAATAAATATATTATCTACCTGTCCGGCTGCAGTACTAGTGATATTATATATACATACATATATATATTGATTTCATCTCATTATCAATCATCCAGTCTATATTAGCAGCAGACACAGTACGTTAGTCCATGGCTGTAGCTACCTCTGTGTCGGCACTCAGCAGTCCATCCATAATTGTATACCACCTACCCGTGTTTTTTTTTTTTTCTTTCTTCTTTGTACATACTACTATAGTATAGTAGCTTACTGTAGCAGTCTGCGGTGCTGCTGAGCTGACAGTGTCCAGCAGGTCCGTCATCAGTCATCATTACCTAATAAATATATTATCTACCTGTCCGGCTGCAGTACTAGTGATATTATATATACATACATATATATATTGATTTCATCTCATTATCAATCATCCAGTCTATATTAGCAGCAGACACAGTACGTTAGTCCACGGCTGTAGCTACCTCTGTGTCAGCACTCGGCAGTCCATCCATAATTGTATACCACCTACCCGTGGTTTTTTTTTTTTCTTTCTTCTTTGTACATACTACTATAGAGTATAGTAGCTTACTGTAGCAGTCTGCGGTGCTGCTGAGCTGACAGTGTCCAGCAGGTCCGTCATCAGTCATCATTACCTAATAAATATATTATCTACCTGTCCGGCTGCAGTACTAGTGATATTATATATACATACATATATATATTGATTTCATCTCATTATCAATCATCCAGTCTATATTAGCAGCAGACACAGTACGTTAGTCCACGGCTGTAGCTACCTCTTGTCGGCACTCAGCAGTCCATCCATAATTGTATACCACCTACCCGTGGTTTTTTTTTTTTCTTTCTTCTTTGTACATACTACTATAGTATAGTAGCTTACTGTAGCAGTCTGCGGTGCTGCTGAGCTGACAGTGTCCAGCAGGTCCGTCATCAGTCATCATTACCTAATAAATATATTATCTACCTGTCCGGCTGCAGTACTAGTGATATTATATATACATACATATATATATATTGATTTCATCTCATTATCATCCAGTCTATATTAGCAGCAGACACAGTACGTTAGTCCACGGCTGTAGCTACCTCTGTGTCGGCACTCGGCAGTCCATCCATAATTGTATACCACCTACCCGTGTTTGTTTTTTTTCTTTCTTCTTTGTACATACTACTATAGTATAGTAGCTTACTGTAGCAGTCTGCGGTGCTGCTGAGCTGACAGTGTCCAGCAGGTCCGTCATCAGTCATCATTACCTAATAAATATATTATCTACCTGTCCGGCTGCAGTACTAGTGATATTATATATACATACATATATATATATTGATTTCATCTCATTATCATCCAGTCTATATTAGCAGCAGACACAGTACGGTAGTCCACGGCTGTAGCTACCTCTGTGTCGGCACTCGGCAGTCCATCCATAAGTATACTAGTATCCATCCATCTCCATTGTTTACCTGAGGTGCCTTTTAGTTGTGCCTATTAAAATATGGAGAACAAAAATGTTGAGGTTCCAAAATTAGGGAAAGATCAAGATCCACTTCCACCTCGTGCTGAAGCTGCTGCCACTAGTCATGGCCGAGACGATGAAATGCCAGCAACGTCGTCTGCCAAGGCCGATGCCCAATGTCATAGTACAGAGCATGTCAAATCCAAAACACAAAATATCAGTAAAAAAAGGACTCCAAAACCTAAAATAAAATTGTCGGAGGAGAAGCGTAAACTTGCCAATATGCCATTTACCACACGGAGTGGCAAGGAACGGCTGAGGCCCTGGCCTATGTTCATGGCTAGTGGTTCAGCTTCACATGAGGATGTAAGCACTCAGCCTCTCGCTAGAAAACTGAAAAGACTCAAGCTGGCAAAAGCACCGCAAAGAACTGTGCGTTCTTCGAAATCCCAAATCCACAAGGAGAGTCCAATTGTGTCGGTTGCGATGCCTGACCTTCCCAACACTGGACGTGAAGAGCATGCGCCTTCCACCATTTGCACGCCCCCTGCAAGTGCTGGAAGGAGCACCCGCAGTCCAGTTCCTGATAGACAGATTGAAGATGTCAGTGTTGAAGTACACCAGGATGAGGAGGATATGGGTGTTGCTGGCGCTGGGGAGGAAATTGACCAGGAGGATTCTGATGGTGAGGTGGTTTGTTTAAGTCAGGCACCCGGGGAGACACCTGTTGTCCGTGGGAGGAATATGGCCGTTGACATGCCTGGTGAAAATACCAAAAAAATCAGCTCTTCAGTGTGGAGGTATTTCAACAGAAAAGCGGACAACAGGTGTCAAGCCGTGTGTTGCCTTTGTCAAGCTGTAATAAGTAGGGGTAAGGACGTTAACCACCTCGGAACATCCTCCCTTATACGTCACCTGCAGCGCATTCATAATAAGTCAGTGACAAGTTCAAAAACTTTGGGTGACAGCGGAAGCAGTCCACTGACCAGTAAATCCCTTCCTCTTGTAACCAAGCTCACGCAAACCACCCCACCAACTCCCTCAGTGTCAATTTCCTCCTTCCCCAGGAATGCCAATAGTCCTGCAGGCCATGTCACTGGCAATTCTGATGATTCCTCTCCTGCCTGGGATTCCTCCGATGCATCCTTGCGTGTAACGCCTACTGCTGCTGGCGCTGCTGTTGTTGCTGCTGGGAGTCGATGGTCATCCCAGAGGGGAAGTCGGAAGACCACTTGTACTACTTCCAGTAAGCAATTGACTGTCCAACAGTCCTTTGCAAGGAAGATGAAATATCACAGCAGTCATCCTGCTGCAAAGCGGATAACTGAGGCCTTGACAACTATGTTGGTGTTAGACGTGCGTCCGGTATCCGCCGTTAGTTCACAGGGAACTACACAATTTCTTGAGGTAGTGTGCCCCCGTTACCAAATACCATCTAGGTTCCACTTCTCTAGGCAGGCGATACCGAAAATGTACACAGACCTCAGAAAAAGACTCACCAGTGTCCTAAAAAATGCAGATGTACCCAATGTCCACTTAACCACGGACATGTGGACAAGTGGAGCAGGGCAGGGTCAGGACTATATGACTGTGACAGCCCACTGGGTAGATGTATGGACTCCCGCCGCAAGAACAGCAGCGGCGGCACCAGTAGCAGCATCTCGCAAACGCCAACTCTTTCCTAGGCAGGCTACGCTTTGTATCACCGCTTTCCAGAATACGCACACAGCTGAAAACCTCTTACGGCAACTGAGGAAGATCATCGCGGAATGGCTTACCCCAATTGGACTCTCCTGTGGATTTGTGGCATCGGACAACGCCAGCAATATTGTGTGTGCATTAAATATGGGCAAATTCCAGCACGTCCCATGTTTTGCACATACTTTGAATTTGGTGGTGCAGAATTTTTTAAAAAACGACAGGGGCGTGCAAGAGATGCTGTCGGTGGCCAGAAGAATTGCGGGACACTTTCGGCGTACAGGCACCACGTACAGAAGACTGGAGCACCACCAAAAACTACTGAACCTGCCCTGCCATCATCTGAAGCAAGAAGTGGTAACGAGGTGGAATTCAACCCTCTATATGCTTCAGAGGTTGGAGGAGCAGCAAAAGGCCATTCAAGCCTATACAATTGAGCACGATATAGGAGGTGGAATGCACCTGTCTCAAGCGCAGTGGAGAATGATTTCAACGTTGTGCAAGGTTCTGATGCCCTTTGAACTTGCCACACGTGAAGTCAGTTCAGACACTGCCAGCCTGAGTCAGGTCATTCCCCTCATCAGGCTTTTGCAGAAGAAGCTGGAGACATTGAAGGAGGAGCTAACACGGAGCGATTCCGCTATGCATGTGGGACTTGTGGATGGAGCCCTTAATTCGCTTAACAAGGATTCACGGGTGGTCAATCTGTTGAAATCAGAGCACTACATTTTGGCCACCGTGCTCGATCCTAGATTTAAAGCCTACCTTGGATCTCTCTTTCCGGCAGACACAAGTCTGCTGGGGTTGAAAGACCTCCTGGTGAGAAAATTGTCAAGTCAAGCGGAACGCGACCTGTCAACATCTCCTCCTTCACATTCTCCCGCAACTGGGGGTGCGAGGAAAAGGCTCAGAATTCCGAGCCCACCCGCTGGCGGTGATGCAGGGCAGTCTGGAGCGACTGCTGATGCTGACATCTGGTCCGGACTGAAGGACCTGACAACGATTACGGACATGTCGTCTACTGTCACTGCATATGATTCTCTCACCATTGAAAGAATGGTGGAGGATTATATGAGTGACCGCATCCAAGTAGGCACGTCACACAGTCCGTACTTATACTGGCAGGAAAAAGAGGCAATTTGGAGGCCCTTGCACAAACTGGCTTTATTCTACCTAAGTTGCCCTCCCACAAGTGTGTACTCCGAAAGAGTGTTTAGTGCCGCCGCTCACCTTGTCAGCAATCGGCGTACGAGGTTACATCCAGAAAATGTGGAGAAGATGATGTTCATTAAAATGAATTATAATCAATTCCTCCGTGGAGACATTGACCAGCAGCAATTGCCTCCACAAAGTACACAGGGAGCTGAGATGGTGGATTCCAGTGGGGACGAATTGATAATCTGTGAGGAGGGGGATGTACACGGTGATATATCGGAGGATGATGATGAGGTGGACATCTTGCCTCTGTAGAGCCAGTTTGTGCAAGGAGAGATTAATTGCTTCTTTTTTGGTGGGGGTCCAAACCAACCCGTCATTTCAGTCACAGTCGTGTGGCAGACCCTGTCACTGAAATGATGGGTTGGTTAAAGTGTGTATGTCCTGTTTATACAACATAAGGGTGGGTGGGAGGGCCCAAGGACAATTCCATCTTGCACCTCTTTTTTCTTTAATTTTTCTTTGCGTCATGTGCTGTTTGGGGAGGGTTTTTTGGAAGGGACATCCTGCGTGACACTGCAGTACCACTCCTAGATGGGCCCGGTGTTTGTGTCGGCCACTAGGGTCGCTAATCTTACTCACACAGCTACCTCATTGCGCCTCTTTTTTTCTTTGCGTCATGTGCTGTTTGGGGAGGGTTTTTTGGAAGGGACATCCTGCGTGACACTGCAGTGACACTCCTAGATGGGCCCGGTGTTTGTGTCGGCCACTAGGGTCGCTTATCTTACTCACACAGCTACCTCATTGCGCCTCTTTTTTTCTTTGCGTCATGTGCTGTTTGGGGAGGGTTTTTTGGAAGGGACATCCTGCGTGACACTGCAGTGACACTCCTAGATGGGCCCGGTGTTTGTGTCGGCCACTAGGGTCGCTTATCTTACTCACACAGCTACCTCATTGCGCCTCTTTTTTTCTTTGCATCATGTGCTGTTTGGGGAGGGTTTTTTGGAAGGGACATCCTGCGTGACACTGCAGTGACACTCCTAGATGGGCCCGGTGTTTGTGTCGGCCACTAGGGTCGCTTATCTTACTCACACAGCTACCTCATTGCGCCTCTTTTTTTCTTTGCGTCATGTGCTGTTTGGGGAGGGTTTTTTGGAAGGGACATCCTGCGTGACACTGCAGTGCCACTCCTAGATGGGCCCGGTGTTTGTGTCGGCCACTAGGGTCGCTTATCTTACTCACACAGCTACCTCATTGCGCCTCTTTTTTTCTTTGCGTCATGTGCTGTTTGGGGAGGGTTTTTTGGAAGGGACATCCTGCGTGACACTGCAGTGACACTCCTAGATGGGCCCGGTGTTTGTGTCGGCCACTAGGGTCGCTTATCTTACTCACACAGCTACCTCATTGCGCCTCTTTTTTTCTTTGCGTCATGTGCTGTTTGGGGAGGGTTTTTTGGAAGGGACATCCTGCGTGACACTGCAGTGACACTCCTAGATGGGCCCGGTGTTTGTGTCGGCCACTAGGGTCGCTTAGCTTAGTCATCCAGCGACCTAGGTGCAAATTTTAGGACTAAAAATAATATTGTGAGGTGTGAGGTATTCAGAATATACTGAAAATGAGTGTAAATTATGGTTTTTGAGGTTAATAATACTTTGGGATCAAAATGACCCCCAAATTCTATGATTTAAGCTGTTTTTTAGTGTTTTTTTAAAAAAACACCCGAATCCAAAACACACCCGAATCCTACAAAAAAAATTCGGTGAGGTTTTGCCAAAACGCGGTCGAACCCAAAACACGGCCGCGGAACCGAACCCAAAACCAAAACACAAAACCCAAAAAATTTCCGGCGCTCATCTCTACTGCATATATCTGTGCTCACACTGCTTAATTGTGGGGACTGGGGAGCAGCTGTATATATAGCAGGAGTACAGTGCAGAGTTTTGCTGACAGTGACCACCAGTATACGTTGTCTGCCTGAAAAACACTCCATATCTGTGCTCAGTGTGCTGCTTTATTGTGGGGACTGGCGACCACCAGTATAATATTATATAGGAGGAGTAGTACAGTGCAGAGTTTTGCTGACCAGTGACCACCAGTATACGTTGTCTGCCTGAAAAACACTCCATATCTGTGCTGCATTGTAGACAGTATATAGTAGGAGTACAGTGCATAATTTTGCTGACCACCAGTATATAATATATAGGAGTACGGTACAGAAGGCCACTGCTGTACCTACCTCTATGTCGTCAAGTATACTATCCATCCATACCTGTGGTGCATTTCAGTTTTGCACAGTTTGCTGACCACCAGTATATAATATATAGCATTACGGTACAGTAGGCCACTGCTGTACCTACCTCTGTGTCGTCAAGTATACTATCCATCCATACCTGTGGTGCATTTCAGTTTTGCACAGTTTGCTGACCACCAGTATATAATATATAGCATTACGGTACAGTAGGCCACTGCTGTACCTACCTCTGTGTCGTCAAGTATACTATCCATCCATACCTGTGGTGCATTTCAGTTTTGCACAGTTTGCTGACCACCAGTATATAATATATAGCATTACGGTACAGTAGGTCACTGCTGTACCTACCTCTGTGTCGTCAAGTATACTATCCTTCCATACGTGTGGTGCATTTCATTTTTGCACAGTTTGCTGACCACCAGTATATAATATATAGCATTACGGTACAGTAGGCCACTGCTGTACCTACCTCTGTGTCGTCAAGTATACTATCCATCCATACCTGTGGTGCATTTCAGTTTTGCACAGTTTGCTGACCACCACCAGTATATAATATATAGCATTACGGTACAGTAGGCCACTGCTGTACCTACCTCTGTGTCGTTAAGTATACTATCCATCCATACCTGTGGTGCATTTCATTTTTGCACAGTTTGCTCACCACCAGTATATAATATATAGCAGTACGGTACGGAAGGCCACTGCTGTACCTACCTCTGTGTCATCAAGTATACTATCCATCCATACCTGTGGTGCATTTCAGTTTTGCACAGTTTGCTGACCACCAGTATATAATATATAGCATTACGGTACAGTAGGCCACTGCTGTACCTACCTCTGTGTCGTCAAGTATACTATCCATCCATACCTGTGGTGCAATTCAGTTTTGCACAGTTTGCTGACCACCAGTATATAATATATAGCATTACGGTACAGTAGGCCACTGCTGTACCTACTTCTGTGTCGTCAAGTATACTACCCATCCATACCTGTGGTGCATTTCATTTTTGCACAGTTTGCTGACCACCAGTATATAATATATAGCATTACGGTACAGTAGGCCACTGCTGTACCTACCTCTGTGTCGTCAAGTATACTATCCATCCATATCTGTGGTGCATTTCATTTTTGCACAGTTTGCTGACCACCAGTATATAATATATAGCAGTACAGTACAGTAGGCCACTGCTGTACCTACCTCTGTGTCGTCAAGTATACTATCCATCCATACCTGTGGTGCATTTCATTTTTGCACAGTTTGCTGACCACCAGTATATAATATATAGCAGTACGGTACAGTAGGCCACTGCTGTACCTACCTCTGTGTCGTCAAGTATACTATCCATCCATACCTGTGGTGCATTTCAGTTTTGCACAGTTTGCTGACCACCAGTATATAATATATAGCAGTACGGTACAGTAGGCCACTGCTCTACCTACCTCTGTGTCGTCAAGTATACTACCCATCCATACCTGTGGTGCATTTCATTTTTGCACAGTTTGCTGACCACCAGTATATAATATATAGCATTGCGGTACAGTAGGCCACTGCTGTACCTACCTCTGTGTCGTCAAGTATACTATCCATCCATACCTGTGGTGCATTTCATTTTTGCACAGTTTGCTGACCACCAGTATATAATATATAGCAGTACGGTACAGTAGGCCACTGCTGTACCTACCTCTGTGTCGTCAAGTATACTATCCATCCATACCTGTGGTGCATTTCAGTTTTGCACAGTTTGCTGACCACCAGTATATAATATATAGCAGTACGGTACAGTAGGCCACTGCTCTACCTACCTCTGTGTCGTCAAGTATACTACCCATCCATACCTGTGGTGCATTTCATTTTTGCACAGTTTGCTGACCACCAGTATATAATATATAGCATTACGGTACAGTAGGCCACTGCTGTACCTACCTCTGTGTCGTCAAGTATACTATCCATCCATATCTGTGGTGCATTTCATTTTTGCACAGTTTGCTGACCACCAGTATATAATATATAGCATTACGGTACAGTAGGCCACTGCTGTACCTACCTCTGTGTCGTCAAGTATACTATCCATCCATACCTGTGGTGCATTTCATTTGTGCACAGTTTGCTGACCACCAGTATATAATATATAGCAGTACAGTACAGTAGGCCACTGCTGTACCTACCTCTGTGTCGTCAAGTATACTATCCATCCATACCTGTGGTGCATTTCATTTTTGCACAGTTTGCTGACCACCAGTATATAATATATAGCAGTACTGTACAGTAGGCCACTGCTGTACCTACCTCTGTGTCGTCAAGTATACTATCCATCCATACCTGTGGTGCATTTCAGTTTTGCACAGTTTGCTGACCACCAGTATATAATATATAGCATTACGGTACAGTAGGCCACTGCTCTACCTACCTCTGTGTCGTCAAGTATACTATCCATCCATACCTGTGGTGCATTTCAGTTATGCGCAGTATATATAGTAGTAGGCCATTGCTATTGATACTGGCATATAATTCCACACATTAAAAAATGGAGAACAAAAATGTGGAGGTTAAAATAGGGAAAGATCAAGATCCACTTCCACCTCGTGCTGAAGCTGCTGCCACTAGTCATGGCCGAGACGATGAAATGCCATCAACGTCGTCTGCCAAGGCCGATGCCCAATGTCATAGTAGAGAGCATGTAAAATCCAAAAAACAAAAGTTCAGTAAAATGACCCAAAAATCAAAATTGAAAGCGTCTGATGAGAAGCGTAAACTTGCCAATATGCCATTTACGACACGGAGTGGCAAGGAACGGCTGAGGCCCTGGCCTATGTTCATGGCTAGTGGTTCAGATTCACATGAGGATGGAAGCACTCATCCTCTCGCTAGAAAAATGAAAAGACTTAAGCTGGCAAAAACACAGCAAAGAACTGTGCGTTCTTCTAAATCACAAATCCCCAAGGAGAGTCCAATTGTGTCGGTTGCAATGCCTGACCTTCCCAACACTGGACGGGAAGAGCTTGCGCCTTCCACCATTTGCACGCCCCCTGCAAGTGCTGGAAGGAGCACCAGCAGTCCAGTTCCTGATAGTCAAATTGAAGATGTCACTGTTGAAGTACACCAGGATGAGGATATGGGTGTTGCTGGCGCTGGGGAGGAAATTGACAAGGAGGATTCTGATGGTGAGGTGGTTTGTTTAAGTCAGGCACCCGGGGAGACACCTGTTGTCCGTGGGACGAATATGGCCATTGACATGCCTGGTCAAAATACAAAAAAAATCAGCTCTTCGGTGTGGAATTATTTCAACACAAATGCGGACAACAGGTGTCAAGCCGTGTGTTGCATTTATCAAGCTGTAATAAGTAGGGGTAAGGACGTTAACCACCTAGGAACATCCTCCCTTATACATCACCTGGACCGCATTCATCAGAAATCAGTGACAAGTTCAAAAACTTTGGGTGACAGCGGAAGGAGTCCACTGACAACTAAATCCCTTCCTCTTGTAACCAAGCTCCTGCAAACCACACCACCAACTCCCTCAGTGTCAATTTCCTCCTTACCCAGGAAAGCCAATAGTCCTGCAGGCCATGTCACTGTCAAGTCTGACGAGTCCTCTCCTGCCTGGGATTCCTCCGATGCATCCTTGAA
This sequence comes from Pseudophryne corroboree, assembly GCF_028390025.1. Lineage (NCBI taxonomy): Eukaryota > Metazoa > Chordata > Amphibia > Anura > Myobatrachidae > Pseudophryne > Pseudophryne corroboree. Next base: position 1,181,000,956 of record NC_086444.1, read on the forward strand.
TGTAACGCCTACTGTTGCTGGCGCTGCTGTTGTTGCTGCTGGGAGTCGATCGTCATCCCAGAGGGGAAGTCGGAAGACCACTTGTACTACTTCCAGTAAGCAATTGACTGTCCAACAGTCCTTTGCGAGGAAGATGAAATATCACAGCAGTCATCCTGCTGCAAAGCAGATAACTCAGGCCTTGGCAGCCTGGGCAGTGAGAAACGTGGTTCTGGTATCCACCGTTAATTCAGAGGCAACTAGAGACTTGATTGAGGTACTGTGTCCCCGGTACCAAATACCACCTAGGTTCCATTTCTCTAGGCAGGCGATACCGAAAATGTACACAGACCTCAGAAAAAGAGTCACCAGTGTCCTAAAAAATGCAGTTGTACCCAATGTCCACTTAACCACGGACATGTGGACAAGTGGAGCAGGGCAGACTCAGGACTATATGACTGTGACAGCCCACTGGGTAGATGTATTGCCTCCCGCAGCAAGAACAGCAGCGGCGGCACCAGTAGCAGCATCTCGCAAACGCCAACTCGTTCCTAGGCAGGCTATGCTTTGTATCACCGCTTTCCAGAAGAGGCACACAGCTGACAACCTCTTACGGAAACTGAGGAAGATCATCGCAGAATGGCTTACCCCAATTGGACTCTCCTGGGGATTTGTGACATCGGACAATGCCAGCAATATTGTGCGTGCATTACATCTGGGCAAATTCCAGCACATACATTGAATTTGGTGGTGCAGAATTATTTAAAAAACGACAGGGGCGTGCAAGAGATGCTGTCGGTGGCCCGAAGAATTGCGGGCCACTTTCGGCATTCAGCCACCGCGTGCCGAAGACTGGAGCACCACCAAACATTCCTGAACCTGCCCTGCCATCATCTGAAGCAAGAGGTGGTAACGAGGTGGAATTCAACCCTCTATATGCTTCAGAGGATGGAGGAGCAGCAAAAGGCCATTCAAGCCTATACATCTGCACACGATATAGGCAAAGGAGGGGGAATGCACCTGATTCAAGTGCAGTGGAGAATGATTTCAACGTTGTGCAAGGTTCTGCAACCCTTTGAACTTGCCACACGTGAAGTCAGTTCAGACACTGCCAGCCTGAGTCAGGTCATTCCCCTCATCAGGCTTTTGCAGAAGAAGCTGGAGACATTGAAGGAGGAGCTAAAACAGAGCGATTCCGCTAGGCATGTGGGACTTGTGGATGGAGCCCTTAATTCGCTTAACCAGGATTCACGGGTGGTCAATCTGTTGAAATCAGAGCACTACATTTTGGCCACCGTGCTCGATCCTAGATTTAAAACCTACGTTGTATCTCTCTTTCCGACAGACACAAGTCTGCAGAGGTTCAAAGACCTGCTGGTGAGAAAATTGTCAAGTCAAGCGGAACGTGACCCGTCAACATCTCCTCCTTCACATTCTCCCGCAACTGGGGGTGCGAGGAAAAGGCTAAGAATTCCGAGCCCACCCGCTGGCGGTGATGCAGGGCAGTCTGGAGCGAGTGCTGACATCTGGTCCGGACTGAAGGACCTGCCAACGATTACTGACATGTCGTCTACTGTCACTGCATATGATTCTCTCACCATTGAAAGAATGGTGGAGGATTATATGAGTGACCGCCAGTGGTGCAAGTGGGCGGGTACGGGTAGGTACGGCGTACCCGTAAGAATTTAGCCGTGGGTACGCCGTACCCACACCGACGGGCCGCCGCTCCTCGCACCGCCGCTGATGTGAGGGAAGGAGAGCGCAGCCTGTGCCTCTCCTTCCCCTCAGTCTCCGGCGGCTGTCATAGTTTAATTCAGCGCCGATCCGTGAGCCAATCAGAGCTCGCGGTGCGAGCTCTGATTGGCTCACGGATCGGCGCTGAATTAAACTGTGACTGTGCTGTTTGGGGACAATTTTTTTGAAGTGCCATCCTGCCTGACACTGCAGTGCCACTCCTAGATGGGCCAGGTGTTTGTGTCGGCCACTTGTGTCGCTTAGCTTAGTCACACAGCGACCTTGGTGCGCCTCTATTTTTCTTTGCATCATGTGCTGTTTGGGGACAATTTTTTTGAAGTGCCATCCTGCCTGACACTGCAGTGCCACTCCTAGATGGGCCAGGTGTTTGTGTCGGCCACTTGTGTCGCTTAGCTTAGTCACACAGCGACCTTGGTGCGCCTTTATTTTTCTTTGCATCATGTGCTGTTTGGGGACAATTTTTTGGAAGTGCCATCCTGCCTGACACTGCAGTGCCACTCCTAGATGGGCCAGGTGTTTGTGTCGGCCACTTGTGTCGCTTAGCTTAGTCACACAGCGACCTTGGTGCGCCTCTTTTTTTCTTTGCATCATGTGCTGTTTGGGGACAATTTTTTTGAAGTGCCATCCTGCCTGACACTGCAGTGCCACTCCTAGATGGGCCAGGTGTTTGTGTCGGCCACTTGGGTCGCTTAGCTTAGCCATCCAGCGACCTAGGTGCAAATTTTAGGACTAAAAATAATATTGTGAGGTGTTCGGAATAGACTGAAAATGAGTGGAAATTATGGTTATTGAGGTTAATAATACTATGGGATCAAAATGACCCCCAAATTCTATGATTTAAGCTGTTTTTGAGGGTTTTTTGTAAAAAAAAAAACGAATCAAAAACACACCCGAATCCGACAAAAAATTTTCAGGGAGGTTTTGCCAAAACGCGTCCGAATCCAAAACACGGCCGCGGAACCGAATCCAAAACCAAAACACAAAACCCGAAAAATGTCCGGTGCACATCACTAGTAATGCAGTGTATGTATGTATAGTAATACAGTGTATGATGTACAGTATGTATGTGTATGTATTCAATGTGTGCAGTGTATATGTATTTATATATTTATACTGTATTAAACCGAATCCGCTCATCATTAGTAATTTGTGCAGTGTATGTAGTGCAGTGGATGCATGTATATATATATATATATATATATATATATGTGTGTGTAATGTGTGCAGTGTATGTATGTATGTATGTATGTACAGTATGTATGTATATATGTAATGTGTGCAATGTTTGTATGACGCTCCACCCACCGTTTGTATGTGAGCCGCGGTCTGGCAATTTGTGGCCGGCTACAAAGCGCTATCTCCCCCTTAGCTATGCCGCTGTGGAGAGCGTTGATGGCTGCCCGCGGCAGCAGTGTAGCTGCCTGCAGACAAATTAGGGGAGCGTGCGGTCCGTGGCAGCAGTGGCAGCTGTCCACGGGCTGAGGGCAGTGGTGACGGGCGGCCCTCAGCTAAAAGCTGACCGCGGATTTCCGTGGAGAAGCGGCAGGCCAGCGGTGGCAGTGAGACTGACCGTGGCTGGGCGCTGAGCGGCCTCTCTCTGCCTCAGCCTGGTAGTCTCCGACAACTGTGGAGGGGGAGATGGAACCGGGGAGAGAGGGCGGGGGGAGAGAGGAGGAGGCGGGGGCGGGAGACAGAGCGGCCATACATACATTGGCCGCACTGACTGACTGAGGGGCGCCGTCCTCCTCCTCCTATTGACCTAGCTCTGTGACTCTGTGATTGTGACTTCGCCCAGCGTAGCCACACAGTCACAGAGTGACAGATCTGGGCAATTACAGTATACAGGAGATTTTAGTGTGTGTGTGTTGGGGTTTTGAAAGGGGGTGGGTGCAGTGAGGTGGAGGTGTATTGTGGTGGCGCAGTTCACCTCTGATTTAGGTAGTTACTGTTTTCAGGTAGGGATGCTGTGTTGGGTGGTGCGTGTGGTGGATGGGTGAGTGTAAACGGGGGCTGTGGATGGGTGATGGATTTCAGAGAGGTTTTTGTGAAGATGCAGGGAGGTCCAGCGAACCCACAGCGGGCATTGGTGAGAGTTGGGTCCTTGTTGGACAGCCTGGCACCTCTCTGCGGCAGGTATAGGGGTAGATGAGTTTGCGTCCCTTGGGCTGGGGAGTGTGTGTGATCCTGCCTGCAACTAACTACCCGCTGTCTCCGCACTGTTCCCCTCCCTGCAGATGCTGTCAGTGCCTCTTGCTGTTGCTCCGGCTACTGGTAGTGTCAGTGGACTCCTTAGTCCTCAGTGTGCTGCTCAGTGTGCTGCTGGCACTGGTGTACTGTCTCCGCCCGTTCCTATGACTCCCCCCAGCGTTAGCCACACAGTCACAGAGTGACAGATCTGGGAGAATATATAGGAGATATATAAACAGTACATAGTGAGCAGCAGCGGCAGCAGGGTACGGCTCAGTAAAAGCACCGTCCCACCGCTGCCAGCCATTGGACTCATGGTGGAAGACAGGCCCTGTGATTTGCCGGCCGTGCTGCTAGCAGTGCAGTGATTGGCTCCCGCTGGGTCCCCGCTCTCTCAGGCGGGCGCTAGTGGTCTCTGCGCTGGCGGGCATGTAGTTGGTGCCCCAGGCCACATACAGCAGGGAGAGGATGTTACTCATCCCAGTCAGGATCACGCAATGGGACAGGACCGGTGTGGTCTGCGTGGTACAGACCATCCTCAGCTCCCTTTATATAGCGTGACCGGGTGGGGAGTCCGTGGATTGGGAGGGGCTCAGTGTCAGGGCACCTTACCGGACTCTCCGTCGCCTCTCAGCACAGTGACCGGCAGCGTCCGCCTAAGAAAGTGGGGACCCAGCAGGAGCCAATGATTGCACTGCTAGCAGCACGGGTGGCCACTCACAGGTCTGTCTTCCACCATGAGTCCAATGGCTGGCGGCGGGGGGTGGTGCTTGTACTGAGCCTTAACCTTCTGCCACTGCTGCTCTCTCCGCACATTCACTGTTTATATATATATATATATATATATATATACTATTCTCCTATGTATTATCCTATCCTCCTATCCTGCTATATATTCTCCTATTCTCCTATGTATTCTCCTATATATTAGGCCACATCTGTGATTTGGCTCCACTCAGCCTTGTGACTCCACCCAGCGTTAGCAAATGAGTCACAAAGTCACAGATCTGGGCTAATATATAGGAGATATATATATATATCCCTTACCCCACCCACGAGACCCCCACACACATCCCTCCCCCACGCAGGCCACCCCTGCAACCGTCCCTCCCTCCCACGGCACCCCCGCACCTGCCCCTCCCCTATCCGCGGTGGCTCCGGACTCCTACCCATGGCACACCCGCACGCGGCCCTCCCCCACCCGCCGTGGCTCTGGACTCCCCCCCACGGCACCCCCGCACCCTCCCCTTCACCACACACAGTGGCTCCAGACTCCCACCCATGGCACACCCGTATGTGGCCCTCCCCCATCCGCTGCTACACCGCAACCGCCCCTCCGCCACACGCAGCACCCCCGGGTGCTACTCTGATTATACCTCTACTATTGAAGTTAAGCTACCTCTCTCCCAATTTTTACCCCTTTTTACCTTTTATCCTGTAGATTTTGGACCTATTTCTCATGTTTTTATGCACCTTTTAATAATTTTTGGTATATGTGTTTAAAATTTTTTAGCTTTACCTCTGCTCTTTTATACCAGATTTTATTGATTAGGCTGCATTTTTGAAAATTGTTAATATTTTACGAAATACCCCCCCTTTTTTAGTGTGTTGTCTTCTGAAATTAAATTTTATATATTTTTAGAACACCTGGTTTTTACACTATTAATTCGACACCTTTGGTCGCTTGCAAACACCTCATCCCCCTGCACCATTTTCTAATTTCTAGGCATATATACCAGTGCCTACATGTTTTTTGAGGTTCATAAGCTGACGCCCTAATAGTTTATAGGGAGTGTCCTCCAGGTAACATATATATCTTTGGTAATTATTTCAGAACACTTTTTTCCTAATACAGGTTGAGTATCCCTTATCCAAAATGCTTGGGACCAGAGGTATTTTGGATATCAGATTTTTCCGTATTTTGGAATAATTGCATACCATAATGAGATATCATGGTGATGGGACCAAAATATAAGCACAGAATGCATTTATGTTACATATACACCTTATACACACAGCCGGAAGGTAATTTTAGACAATATTTTTTATAACTTTGTGCATTAAACAAAGTGTGTGTACATTCACACAATTCATTTATGTTTCATATACACCTTATTAGAGATGAGCGGGTTCGGTTTCTCTGAAACCGAACCCGCACGAACTTCATGTTTTTTTCACGGGTCCGAGCAGACTCGGATCCTCCCGCCTTGCTCGGTTAACCCGAGCGCGCCCGAACGTCATCATGACGCTGTCGGATTCTCGCGAGACTCGGATTCTATATAAGGAGCCGCGCGTCGCCGCCATTTTCACACGTGCATTGAGATTGATAGGGAGAGGACGTGGCTGGCGTCCTCTCCATTAGAAATTAGATTAGAAGAGAGAGAGAGATTGTGCAGAGTCAGACAGAGTTTACCACAGTGACCAGTGCAGTTGTTGTTAGTTAACTTTTATTTATTTTAATATATATCCGTTCTCTGCTATATCCGTTCTCTGCCTGAAAAAAAACGATACACAGCAGCAGCCAGTCACACAGTGTGACTCAGTCTGTGTGCACTCAGCTCAGCCCAGTGTGCTGCACATCAATGTATAAAAGGCAAAGCTTATAATAATTGTGGGGGAGACTGGGGAGCACTGCAGGTTGTTATAGCAGGAGCCCCCAGGAGTACATAATATTATATTAATTTAAAATTAAACAGTGCACACTTTTGCTGCAGGAGTGCCACTGCCAGTGTGACTAGTGGTGACCAGTGCCTGACCACCAGTATAGTAGTATATTCATTGTTGTATGTATTGTATACTATCTCTTTATCAACCAGTCTATATTAGCAGCAGACACAGTACAGTGCGGTAGTTCACGGCTGTGGCTACCTCTGTGTCGGCAGTCGGAACTCGGCAGGCAGTCCGTCCATCCATAATTGTATTACAATATATACCACCTAACCGTGGTATTTTTTTTTCTTTCTTTATACCGTCATAGTGTCATACTAGTTGTTACGAGTATACTACTATCTCTTTATCAACCAGTGTACAGTGCGGTAGTTCACGGCTGTGGCTACCTCTGTGTCGGCAGTCGGCAGGCAGTCCGTCCATCCATAATTGTATTATTATTATAATATATACCACCTAACCGTGGTTTTTTTTCCATTCTTTATACCGTCGTCATAGTGTCATACTAGTTGTTACGAGTATACTACTATCTCTTTATCAACCAGTGTACAGTGCGGTAGTTCACGGCTGTGGCTACCTCTGTGTCGGCAGTCGGCAGGCAGTCCGTCCATCCATAATTGTATTATTATTATAATATATACCACCTAACCGTGGTTTTTTTTCCATTCTTTATACCGTCGTCATAGTGTCATACTAGTTGTTACGAGTATACTACTATCTCTTTATCAACCAGTGTACAGTGCGGTAGTTCACGGCTGTGGCTACCTCTGTGTCGGCAGTCGGCAGGCAGTCCGTCCATCCATAATTGTATTATTATTATAATATATACCACCTAACCGTGGTTTTTTTTCCATTCTTTATACCGTCGTCATAGTGTCATACTAGTTGTTACGAGTATACTACTATCTCTTTATCAACCAGTGTACAGTGCGGTAGTTCACGGCTGTGGCTACCTCTGTGTCGGCAGTCGGCAGGCAGTCCGTCCATCCATAATTGTATTATTATTATAATATATACCACCTAACCGTGGTTTTTTTTCCATTCTTTATACCGTCGTCATAGTGTCATACTAGTTGTTACGAGTATACTACTATCTCTTTATCAACCAGTGTACAGTGCGGTAGTTCACGGCTGTGGCTACCTCTGTGTCGGCAGTCGGCAGGCAGTCCGTCCATCCATAATTGTATTATTATTATAATATATACCACCTAACCGTGGTTTTTTTTCCATTCTTTATACCGTCGTCATAGTGTCATACTAGTTGTTACGAGTATACTACTATCTCTTTATCAACCAGTGTACAGTGCGGTAGTTCACGGCTGTGGCTACCTCTGTGTCGGCAGTCGGCAGGCAGTCCGTCCATCCATAATTGTATTATTATTATAATATATACCACCTAACCGTGTTTTTTTTTTCATTCTTTATACCGTTGTCATAGTGTCATACTAGTTGTTACGAGTATACTACTATCTCTTTATCAACCAGTGTACAGTGCGGTAGTTCACGGCTGTGGCTACCTCTGTGTCGGCAGTCGGCAGGCAGTCCGTCCATCCATAATTGTATTATTATTATAATATATACCACCTAACCGTGGGTTTTTTTCCATTCTTTATACCGTCGTCATAGTGTCATACTAGTTGTTACGAGTATACTACTATCTCTTTATCAACCAGTGTACAGTGCGGTAGTTCACGGCTGTGGCTACCTCTGTGTCGGCAGTCGGCAGGCAGTCCGTCCATCCATAATTGTATTATTATTATAATATATACCACCTAACCGTGGTTTTTTTATACCACCTAACCGTGGCAGTCCGTCCATAATTGTATACTAGTAAACTATCCAATCCATCCATCTCCATTGTTTACCTGAGGTGCCTTTTAGTTCTGCCTATAAAATATGGAGAACAAAAAAGTTGAGGTTCCAAAATTAGGGAAAGATCAAGATCCACTTCCACCTCGTGCTGAAGCTGCTGCCACTAGTCATGGCCGAGACGATGAAATGCCAGCAACGTCGTCTGCCAAGGCCGATGCCCAATGTCATAGTACAGAGCATGTCAAATCCAAAACACCAAATATCAGAAAAAAAAGGACTCCAAAACCTAAAATAAAATTGTCGGAGGAGAAGCGTAAACTTGCCAATATGCCATTTACCACACGGAGTGGCAAGGAACGGCTGAGGCCCTGGCCTATGTTCATGGCTAGTGGTTCAGCTTCACATGAGGATGGAAGCACTCAGCCTCTCGCTAGAAAACTGAAAAGACTCAAGCTGGCAAAAGCACCGCAAAGAACTGTGCGTTCTTTGAAATCCCAAATCCACAAGGAGAGTCCAATTGTGTCGTTTGCGATGCCTGACCTTCCCAACACTGGACGTGAAGAGCATGCGCCTTCCACTATTTGCATGCCCCCTGCAAGTGCTGGAAGGAGCACCCGCAGTCCAGTTCCTGATAGTCAGATTGAAGATGTCAGTGTTGAAGTACACCAGGATGAGGAGGATATGGGTGTTGCTGGCGCTGGGGAGGAAATTGACCAGGAGGATTCTGATGGTGAGGTGGTTTGTTTAAGTCAGGCACCCGGGGAGACACCTGTTGTCCGTGGGAGGAATATGGCCGTTGACATGCCAGGTGAAAATACCAAAAAAATCAGCTCTTCGGTGTGGAGGTATTTCACCAGAAATGCGGACAACAGGTGTCAAGCCGTGTGTTCCCTTTGTCAAGCTGTAATAAGTAGGGGTAAGGACGTTAACCACCTCGGAACATCCTCCCTTATACGTCACCTGCAGCGCATTCATAATAAGTCAGTGACAAGTTCAAAAACTTTGGGTGACAGCGGAAGCAGTCCACTGACCAGTAAATCCCTTCCTCTTGTAACCAAGCTCACGCAAACCACCCCACCAACTCCCTCAGTGTCAATTTCCTCCTTCCCCAGGAATGCCAATAGTCCTGCAGGCCATGTCACTGGCAAGTCTGACGAGTCCTTTCCTGCCTGGGATTCCTCCGATGCATCCTTGCGTGTAACGCCTACTGCTGCTGGCGCTGCTGTTGTTGCCGCTGGGAGTCGATGGTCATCCCAGAGGGGAAGTCGTAAGCCCACTTGTACTACTTCCAGTAAGCAATTGACTGTTCAACAGTCCTTTGCGAGGAAGATGAAATATCACAGCAGTCATCCTACTGCAAAGCGGATAACTGAGTCCTTGACAACTATGTTGGTGTTAGACGTGCGTCCGGTATCCGCCGTTAGTTCACAGGGAACTAGACAATTTATTGAGGCAGTGTGCCCCCGTTACCAAATACCATCTAGGTTCCACTTCTCTAGGCAGGCGATACCGAGAATGTACACGGACGTCAGAAAAAGACTCACCAGTGTCCTAAAAAATGCAGTTGTACCCAATGTCCACTTAACCACGGACATGTGGACAAGTGGAGCAGGGCAGGGTCAGGACTATATGACTGTGACAGCCCACTGGGTAGATGTATGGACTCCCGCCGCAAGAACAGCAGCGGCGGCACCAGTAGCAGCATCTCGCAAACGCCAACTCTTTCCTAGGCAGGCTACGCTTTGTATCACCGCTTTCCAGAATACGCACACAGCTGAAAACCTCTTACGGCAACTGAGGAAGATCATCGCGGAATGGCTTACCCCAATTGGACTCTCCTGTGGATTTGTGGCATCGGACAACGCCAGCAATATTGTGTGTGCATTAAATATGGGCAAATTCCAGCACGTCCCATGTTTTGCACATACCTTGAATTTGGTGGTGCAGAATTTTTTAAAAAACGACAGGGGCGTGCAAGAGATGCTGTCGGTGGCCAGAAAAATTGCGGGACACTTTCGGCGTACAGGCACCACGTACAGAAGACTGGAGCACCACCAAAAACTACTGAACCTGCCCTGCCATCATCTGAAGCAAGAAGTGGTAACGAGGTGGAATTCAACCCTCTATATGCTTCAGAGGTTGGAGGAGCAGCAAAAGGCCATTCAAGCCTATACAATTGAGCACGATATAGGAGATGGAATGCACCTGTCTCAAGTGCAGTGGAGAATGATTTCAACGTTGTGCAAGGTTCTGATGCCCTTTGAACTTGCCACACGTGAAGTCAGTTCAGACACTGCCAGCCTGAGTCAGGTCATTCCCCTCATCAGGCTTTTGCAGAAGAAGCTGGAGGCATTGAAGAAGGAGCTAACACGGAGCGATTCCGCTAGGCATGTGGGACTTGTGGATGCAGCCCTTAATTCGCTTAACAAGGATTCACGGGTGGTCAATCTGTTGAAATCAGAGCACTACATTTTGGCCACCGTGCTCGATCCTAGATTTAAAGCCTACCTTGGATCTCTCTTTCCGGCAGACACAGGTCTGCTGGGGTTGAAAGACCTGCTGGTGACAAAATTGTCAAGTCAAGCGGAACGCGACCTGTCAACATCTCCTCCTTCACATTCTCCCGCAACTGGGGGTGCGAGGAAAAGGCTCAGAATTCCGAGCCCACCCGCTGGCGGTGATGCAGGGCAGTCTGGAGCGACTGCTGATGCTGACATCTGGTCCGGACTGAAGGACCTGACAACGATTACGGACATGTCGTCTACTGTCACTGCATATGATTCTCTCAACATTGATAGAATGGTGGAGGATTATATGAGTGACCGCATCCAAGTAGGCACGTCACACAGTCCGTACTTATACTGGCAGGAAAAAGAGGCAATTTGGAGGCCCTTGCACAAACTGGCTTTATTCTACCTAAGTTGCCCTCCCACAAGTGTGTACTCCGAAAGAGTGTTTAGTGCCGCCGCTCACCTTGTCAGCAATCGGCGTACGAGGTTACATCCAGAAAATGTGGAGAAGATGATGTTCATTAAAATGAATTATAATCAATTCCTCCGCGGAGACATTGACCAGCAGCAATTGCCTCCACAAAGTACACAGGGAGCTGAGATGGTGGATTCCAGTGGGGACGAATTGATAATCTGTGAGGAGGGGGATGTACACGGTGATATATCGGAGGGTGAAGATGAGGTGGACATCTTGCCTCTGTAGAGCCAGTTTGTGCAAGGAGAGATTAATTGCTTCTTTTTTGGGGGGGGTCCAAACCAACCCGTCATATCAGTCACAGTCGTGTGGCAGACCCTGTCACTGAAATGATGGGTTGGTTAAAGTGTGCATGTCCTGTTTTGTTTATACAACATAAGGGTGGGTGGGAGGGCCCAAGGATAATTCCATCTTGCACCTCTTTTTTCTTTTCTTTTTCTTTGCATCATGTGCTGATTGGGGAGGGTTTTTTGGAAGGGACATCCTGCGTGACACTGCAGTGCCACTCCTAGATGGGCCCGGTGTTTGTGTCGGCCACTAGGGTCGCTAATCTTACTCACACAGCTACCTCATTGCGCCTCTTTTTTTCTTTGCGTCATGTGCTGTTTGGGGAGGGTTTTTTGGAAGGGACATCCTGCGTGACACTGCAGTGCCACTCCTAGATGTGCCCGGTGTTTGTGTCGGCCACTAGGGTCGCTAATCTTACTCACACAGTCAGCTACCTCATTGCGCCTCTTTTTTTCTTTGCGTCATGTGCTGTTTGGGGAGGGTTTTTTGGAAGGGCCATCCTGCGTGACACTGCAGTGCCACTCCTAGATGGGCCCGGTGTTTGTGTCGGCCACTAGGGTCGCTAATCTTACTCACACAGCTACCTCATTGCGCCTCTTTTTTTCTTTGCGTCATGTGCTGTTTGGGGAGGGTTTTTTGGAAGGGCCATCCTGCGTGACACTGCAGTGCCACTCCTAGATGGGCCCGGTGTTTGTGTCGGCCACTAGGGTCGCTAATCTTACTCACACAGCTACCTCATTGCGCCTCTTTTTTTCTTTGCGTCATGTGCTGTTTGGGGAGGGTTTTTTGGAAGGGACATCCTGCGTGACACTGCAGTGCCACTCCTAGATGGGCCCGGTGTTTGTGTCGGCCACTAGGGTCGCTTATCTTACTCACACAGCGACCTCGGTGCAAATTTTAGGACTAAAAATAATATTGTGAGGTGTGATGTGTTCAGAATAGGCTGAAAATGAGTGTAAATTATGTTTTTTGAGGTTAATAATACTTTGGGATCAAAATTACCCCCAAATTCTATGATTTAAGCTGTTTTTTAGGGTTTTTTGAAAAAAACACCCGAATCCAAAACACACCCGAATCCGACAAAAATAATTCGGTGAGGTTTTGCCAAAACGCGTTCGAACCCAAAACACGGCCGCGGAACCGAACCCAAAACCAAAACACAAAACCCGAAAAATTTCAGGCGCTCATCTCTACACCTTATACACACAGCCTGAAGGTCATTTAATACAATATTTTTAATAACTTTGTGTATTAAACAAAGTTTGTGTACATTGAGCCATCAAAAAACAAAGGTTTCACTATCTCTCTTTCACTCAAAAAAGTCCGTATTTCGGAATATTCCGTATTTCGGAATATTTGGATATGGGATACTCAACCTGTACTGTCGTTTAAACCTTTGATACTACATCTGTGGCGCTGCCAGCTTCTTTTGTACACACACATATATATATATATATATATATATATATATATACAGTACATCCGGAAAGTATTCACAGTGCTTCACTTTGTCCACGTTTTGTTATGTTACAGCCTTATTCCAAAATGTAATAAATTCATTCTTCGCCTCAAAATTCTACACACAATACCCCATAATGACGACGTGAAAAAAGTATTTTTGAGATTTTTGCTAATTTATTAAAAATAAAAGAACTACTGTAAGGAATCACATGAACATAAGTATTCACAGCCTTTGCTCAATACTGTGTTGATGCACATTTGGCAGCAATTACAGCCTCAAGTCATTTTGAATATGATGCCACAAGCTTGGCACACCTATCTTTTGGCAGTTTCGCCTATTCCTCTTTGCAGCACCTCTCAAGCTCCATCAGGTTGGATGGGAAGCGTCGGTGCACAGCCATTTTCAGATCTCTCCAGAGATGTTCAATCAGATTCAAGTCTGGGCTCTGGCTGGGCCACTCAAGGACATTCACAGAGTTGTCCTGAAGCCACTCCTTTGATATCTTGGCTGTGTGCTTATGGTCGTTGTCCTGCTGAAAGATGAACGGTCACCACAGTCTGAGGTCAAAAGCACTCTGGAGCAGGGTTTCATCCAGGATGTCTCTGTACATTGCTGCATTAATCTTTCCCTCTATCCTGACTAGTCTCCCAGTTCCTGCCGCTGAAAAACATTCCCACAGCATGATGCCACCACCACCAGGCTTCACTGTAGGGATGGTATTGGCCTAGTGATGAGCGGTGCCTGGTTTCCACCAAACATGACGCCTGGCATTCACGCCAGATAGTTCAATCTTCGTTTCATCAGACCAGAGAATTTGGTTTTTCATGGTCTGAGAGTCCTTCAGGTGCATTTTGGCAAACTCCAGACGGGCTGCCATGTGCTTTTTACTAAGGAGTGGCTGCCGTCTGGCCACTCTACCATACAGGCCTGATTGGTAGATTGCTGCAGAGATGGTTGTTCTTCTGGAAGTTTCTCCTCTCTCCATAGAGGAATGCTGTAGCTCTGACAGAGTGACCATCGGGTTCTTGGTCACCTCCCTGACTACGGCCCTTCTCCCCTGATTGCTCAGTTTAGACGACCGGCCAGCTCTAGGAAGAGTCCTGGTGTTCTGAACTTCTTCCATTTATGGATGATGGAGGCCACTGTGCTCATTGGGACCTTCAAAGCAGCAGATATTTTTTTGTACCCTTCCCCAGATTTGTGCCTCGAAACAATCCTGTCTCAGAGGTCTACAGACATTTCCTTTGACTTCATGCATGGTGTGTGCTGAGACATGCACTGTCAAGTGTGGGACCTTATATAGACAGGTGTGTGCCTTTCCAAATCATGTCCAATCAACTGAATTTACAACAGGTGGACTCCAATTAAGCTGTAGGAACATCTCAAGGATGATCAGTGGAAACAGGATGCAACTGAGCTCAATTTTGACCTTCATGGCAAAGGCTGTGAATACTTATGTACATCTGATTTCTTAGTTTTTAATTTTTAATACATTTGCAAAAATCACAAAAAAACTTTTTTCACATTGTCATTATGGCGTATTGTGTGTAGAATTTTGAGGGGAAAAATGAATTTATTCCAGTTTGGAATAAGGCTGTAACTTAACAGAATGTGGACAAAGTTAAGCGCTGTGAATACTTTCCGGATGCACTATATATATTATGACCACCTCCTACATTTGACGTCGGCAGTGCGTAGCCCATGAAGTGCGCTTGCTTGGTGGGTATATAAGGTGTGCGATGGGCCGTCTGCACACATATCACTCGTTGCTGTCATGGGTAAAAGTGGTGATTTATCATAGTTGCATAAAAGGGATAATTATCGGCTTTGGGGACAAGGCTGGCAGTATTTCTGACACAGCGCAGTATGTGAACTGTTGGCGTGCTGTTGTGGTGTCAGTGTATTGTGACTGGACAAATGGCACCATTGCGAATAACTGAAGTGGAAACTGCAGAGTACCATGTGCCAATCGATGTGAGAGGTGAATGTGGCTATGAAGGTGCGTGAGGGCCGACCGACACGCTACAGGGGAGCAGCTCACCGTCAGTATGAACCTGGGGCTACCAGACGTGTGTCTAAAACGACAGTTCAGCCCGTCTAGCTGCTGTCCATGCTGCACACAGCGGTCACTCTGCTATTAGCTGGTGGTCATAATGTGACTCGACCGTGGTATATTGTATACAGTACAGTATATATACAATATATAGTAGTGATGAGCGGGTTCGGTTGCTCGGAAACCGAACCCCCCCGAACTTCAGCCTTTTTACACGGGTCCGAGGCAGGTTCGAACCTTCCCGCCTTGCTCGGCTAACCCGAGCGCGCCCGAACGTCATCATCCCGCTGTCGGATTCTCGCGAGGCTCGGATTCTATCGCGAGACTCGGATTCTATATAAGGAGCCGCGCGTCGCCGCCATTTTCACACGTGCATTGAGATTGATAGGGAGAGGACGTGGCTGGCGTCCTCTCCGTTTATAGAGAAGAGAGTAGAGAGTTAGAGACACTATTTGGTATTTACTAATTTTGGGGAGCATATTAGGACTGGAGTACTACTACTTGCTGATAGTGTGACCATTGACCACCAGTTTAATTAATCCGTTCTCTGCCTGAAAAAAAACGATACACAGTGTGACACAGTCACATACCATATCTGTGCTCAGCCTCAGTGTGCTGCATCATCATATGTAATACTGTATATCTGACTGTGCTGAGTGCTCACTGCTCACACAGCTTAATTGTGGGGGAGACTGGGAGCAGTTAGAGCAGGAGTACATAAATAAATAATATATTTTAAGTACAGTGCACACTTTTGCTGCCAGAGTGCCACACTGCCAGTGTGACTGACCAGTGACCACACTGACCACCAGTATATTGTGATTGTCTGCTTAGGACGGAGTACTACTTGCTGATAGTGTGACCAGTGACCAGTGACCACCACCAGTTTAATTAATCCGTTATCTGCCTGAAAAAAAAACGATACACAGTGTGACACAGTCACATACCATATCTGTGCTCAGCCCAGTGTGCTGCATCATATGCATACCTCCCAACTTTCTTCTCCTGGGAAGCGGGACACTCGCGCGCCAAAGCCGCGCTCGCTCCCAAAAGGGGGGCGTGGCCTACGAAAAGGGGACGTGGCCTACGAAAAGGGGGCG
The DNA here is from genome assembly GCF_028390025.1 of Pseudophryne corroboree. Lineage (NCBI taxonomy): Eukaryota > Metazoa > Chordata > Amphibia > Anura > Myobatrachidae > Pseudophryne > Pseudophryne corroboree. The sequence goes on from NC_086444.1 coordinate 1,181,017,244, forward strand.
TGGTTTCGCGGGAGGACCAGCGATCGCGAGTCACGCCCCCGTTTTCGTCACTGAGGGGGCATGCCCAGCGCTCTGTGAGCCGCTGGCATGCTCCCTATCCCTCCGTCTGCACTGAATAGACGCTGTGCGCATGCGCACAGCGTCTATTCACCGCTGCTCTGCTAAGCAGGGCAGCGGGTGACAGAGCTTCCCAACTGCCCCCCCCCACCGCGGGACACTGCGGCCCACGGGTGGGACAGCGGGACAGTCCCCAAAAAACGGGACTGTCCCGCGAAAATCGGGACAGTTGGGAGGTATGCATATGTAATACTGTATATCATTATCTGACTGTGCTGAGTGCTCACTGCTCACACAGCTTAATTGTGGGGGAGACTGGGGAGCAGTTATAGCAGGAGTACATATTTTAAGTACAGTGCACACTTTTGCTGCCAGAGTGCCACTGCCAGTGTGACTGACCAGTGACCACACTGACCACCAGTATATTGTGATTGTCTGCTTAGGACAGAGTACTACTTGCTGATAGTGTGACCAGTGACCAGTGACCACCACCAGTTTAATTAATCCGTTATCTGCCTGAAAAAAAAACGATACACAGTGTGACACAGTCACATACCATATCTGTGCTCAGCCCAGTGTGCTGCATCATATGTAATACTGTATATCATTATCTGACTGTGCTGAGTGCTCACTGCTCACACAGCTTAATTGTGGGGGAGACTGGGGAGCAGTTATAGCAGGAGTACATATTTTAAGTACAGTGCACACTTATGCTGCCAGAGTGCCACTGCCAGTGTGACTGACCAGTGACCACTGACCACCAGCATATTGTGATTGTCTGCTGACCACCAGTATATTGTGATTGTCTGCCTGAAAAAGTTAAACACTCGTCGTGTGGTGTTTTTATAAACGCATTCTGCAGACAGTGTCCAGCAGGTCCGTCATTACATAATATATATACCTGTCCGGCTGCAGTACTAGTGTGATATATATATATATTTTAATTTTATCTCATTATCATCCAGTCTATATTAGCAGCAGACACAGTACGGTAGTCCACGGCTGTAGCTACCTCTGTGTCGGCAGTCGCTGGTCCATCCATAATTGTATACCACCTACCCGTGGTTTTTTTTTCTATCTTCTTGATACTAGTAGCTTACTTTAGGAGTCTGCAGTGCTGACAGACAGTGTCCAGCAGGTCCGTCATTACATAATATATATATACCTGTCCGGCTGCAGTACTAGTGTGATATATATATATATTTTATTTTTATCTCATTATCATCCAGTCTATATTAGCAGCAGACACAGTACGGTAGTTCACGGCTGTAGCTACCTCTGTGTCGGCAGTCGCTGGTCCATCCATAATTGTATACCACCTACCCGTGGTTTTTTTTTCTATCTTCTTGATACTAGTAGCTTACTTTAGGAGTCTGCAGTGCTGACAGACAGTGTCCAGCAGGTCCGTCATTACATAATATATATATACCTGTCCGGCTGCAGTACTAGTGTGATATATATATATATTTTATTTTTATCTCATTATCATACAGTCTATATTAGCAGCAGACACAGTACGGTAGTCCACGGCTGTAGCTACCTCTGTGTCGGCAGTCGCTGGTCCATCCATAATTGTATACCACCTACCCGTGGTTTTTTTTTCTATCTTCTTGATACTAGTAGCCTACTTTAGGAGTTTGCAGTGCTGACAGACAGTGTCCAGCAGGTCCGTCATTACATAATATATATATACCTGTCCGGCTGCAGTACTAGTGTGATATATATATATATTTTACTTTTATCTCATTATCATCCAGTCTATATTAGCAGCAGACACAGTACGGTAGTCCACGGCTGTAGCTACCTCTGTGTCGGCAGTCGCTCGTCCATCCATAATTGTATACCACCTACCCGTGGTTTTTTTTTCTATCTTCTTGATACTAGTAGCTTACTTTAGGAGTCTGCAGTGCTGACAGACAGTGTCCAGCAGGTCCGTCATTACATAATATATATACCTGTCCGGCTGCAGTACTAGTGTGATATATATATATATATTTTATTTTTATCTCATTATCATCCAGTCTATATTAGCAGCAGACACAGTACGGTAGTCCACGGCTGTAGCTACCTCTGTGTCGGCAGTCGCTGGTCCATCCATAATTGTATACCACCTACCCGTGGTTTTTTTTTCTATCTTCTTGATACTAGTAGCTTACTTTAGGAGTCTGCAGTGCTGACAGACAGTGTCCAGCAGGTCCGTCATTACATAATATATATATACCTGTCCGGCTGCAGTACTAGTGTGATATATATATATATATATATTTTATTTTTATCTCATTATCATCCAGTCTATATTAGCAGCAGACACAGTACGGTAGTCCACGGCTGTAGCTACCTCTGTGTCGGCAGTCGCTGGTCCATCCATAATTGTATACCACCTACCCGTGGTTTTTTTTCTATCTTCTTGATACTAGTAGCTTACTTTAGGAGTCTGCAGTGCTGACAGACAGTGTCCAGCAGGTCCGTCATTACATAATATATATATACCTGTCCGGCTGCAGTACTAGTGTGATATATATATATATTTTATTTTTATCTCATTATCATCCAGTCTATATTAGCAGCAGACACAGTACGGTAGTCCACGGCTGTAGCTACCTCTGTGTCGGCAGTCGCTGGTCCATCCATAATTGTATACCACCTACCCGTGGTTTTTTTTTCTATCTTCTTGATACTAGTAGCTTACTTTAGGAGTCTGCAGTGCTGACAGACAGTGTCCAGCAGGTCCGTCATTACATAATATATATACCTGTCTGGCTGCAGTACTAGTATGATATATATATATATATATTTTATTTTTATCTCATTATCATCCAGTCTATATTAGCAGCAGACACAGTACGGTAGTCCACGGCTGTAGCTACCTCTGTGTCGGCAGTCGCTGGTCCATCCATAATTGTATACCACCTACCCGTGGTTATTTTTCTATCTTCTTGATACTAGTAGCTTACTTTAGGAGTCTGCAGTGCTGACAGACAGTGTCCAGCAGGTCCGTCATTACATAATATATATATACCTGTCCGGCTGCAGTACTAGTGTGATATATATATATATTTTATTTTTATCTCATTATCATCCAGTCTATATAGCAGCAGACACAGTACGGTAGTCCACGGCTGTAGCTACCTCTGTGTCGGCAGTCGCTCGTCCATCCATAATTGTATACCACCTACCCGTGGTTTTTTTTTCTATCTTCTTGATACTAGTAGCTTACTTTAGGAGTCTGCAGTGCTGACAGACAGTGTCCAGCAGGTCCGTCTTTACATAATATATATACCTGTCCGGCTGCAGTACTAGTGTGATATATATATATATATATATTTTATTTTTATCTCATTATCATCCAGTCTATATTAGCAGCAGACACAGTACGGTAGTCCACGGCTGTAGCTACCTCTGTGTCGGCAGTCGCTGGTCCATCCATAATTGTATACCACCTACCCGTGGTTTTTTTTTCTATCTTCTTGATACTAGTAGCTTACTTTAGGAGTCTGCAGTGCTGACAGACAGTGTCCAGCAGGTCCGTCATTACATAATATATATATACCTGTCCGGCTGCAGTACTAGTGTGATATATATATATATATATATATATATATTTTATTTTTATCTCATTATCATCCAGTCTATATTAGCAGCAGACACAGTACGGTAGTCCATGGCTGTAGCTACCTCTGTGTCGGCAGTCGCTGGTCCATCCATAATTGTATACCACCTACCCGTGTTTTTTTTTTCTATCTTCTTGATACTAGTAGCTTACTTTAGGAGTCTGCAGTGCTGACAGACAGTGTCCAGCAGGTCCGTCATTACATAATATATATACCTGTCCGGCTGCAGTACTAGTGTGATATATATATATATTTTATTTTTATCTCATTATCATCCAGTCTATATTAGCAGCAGACACAGTACGGTAGTCCACGGCTGTAGCTACCTCTGTGTCGGCAGTCGCTGGTCCATCCATAATTGTATACCACCTACCCGTGTTTTTTTTTTCTATCTTCTTGATACTAGTAGCTTACTTTAGGAGTCTGCAGTGCTGACAGACAGTGTCCAGCAGGTCCGTCATTACATAATATATATACCTGTCCGGCTTCAGTACTAGTGTGATATATATATATATTTTATTTTTATCTCATTATCATCCAGTCTATATTAGCAGCAGACACAGTACGGTAGTCCACGGCTGTAGCTACCTCTGTGTCGGCAGTCGCTGGTCCATCCATAATTGTATACCACCTACCCGTGTTTTTTTTTTCTATCTTCTTGATACTAGTAGCTTACTTTAGGAGTCTGCAGTGCTGACAGACAGTGTCCAGCAGGTCCGTCATTACATAATATATATATACCTGTTCGGCTGCAGTACTAGTGTGATATATATATATATATATTTTATTTTTATCTCATTATCATCCAGTCTATATTAGCAGCAGACACAGTACGGTAGTCCACGGCTGTAGCTACCTCTGTGTCGGCAGTCGCTGGTCCATCCATAATTGTATACCACCTACCCGTGGTTTTTTTTTCTATCTTCTTGATACTAGTAGCTTACTTTAGGAGTCTGCAGTGCTGACAGACAGTGTCCAGCAGGTCCGTCATTACATAATATATATATACCTGTCCGGCTGCAGTACTAGTGTGATATATATATATATTTTATTTTTATCTCATTATCATCCAGTCTATATTAGCAGCAGACACAGTACGGTAGTCCACGGCTGTAGCTACCTCTGTGTCGGCAGTCGCTGGTCCATCCATAATTGTATACCACCTACCCGTGTTTTTTTTTTCTATCTTCTTGATACTAGTAGCTTACTTTAGGAGTCTGCAGTGCTGACAGACAGTGTCCAGCAGGTCCGTCATTACATAATATATATACCTGTCTGGCTGCAGTACTAGTATGATATATATATATATATATATTTTATTTTTATCTCATTATCATCCAGTCTATATTAGCAGCAGACACAGTACGGTAGTCCACGGCTGTAGCTACCTCTGTGTCGGCAGTCGCTGGTCCATCCATAATTGTATACCACCTACCCGTGGTTATTTTTCTATCTTCTTGATACTAGTAGCTTACTTTAGGAGTCTGCAGTGCTGACAGACAGTGTCCAGCAGGTCCGTCATTACATAATATATATATACCTGTCCGGCTGCAGTACTAGTGTGATATATATATATATTTTATTTTTATCTCATTATCATCCAGTCTATATTAGCAGCAGACACAGTACGGTAGTCCACGGCTGTAGCTACCTCTGTGTCGGCAGTCGCTCGTCCATCCATAATTGTATACCACCTACCCGTGGTTTTTTTTTCTATCTTCTTGATACTAGTAGCTTACTTTAGGAGTCTGCAGTGCTGACAGACAGTGTCCAGCAGGTCCGTCTTTACATAATATATATACCTGTCCGGCTGCAGTACTAGTGTGATATATATATATATATATTTTATTTTTATCTCATTATCATCCAGTCTATATTAGCAGCAGACACAGTACGGTAGTCCACGGCTGTAGCTACCTCTGTGTCGGCAGTCGCTGGTCCATCCATAATTGTATACCACCTACCCGTGTTTTTTTTTTCTATCTTCTTGATACTAGTAGCTTACTTTAGGAGTCTGCAGTGCTGACAGACAGTGTCCAGCAGGTCCGTCATTACATAATATATATATACCTGTCCGGCTGCAGTACTAGTGTGATATATATATATATATATATATATATATATATATTTTATTTTTGTCTCATTATCATCCAGTCTATATTAGCAGCAGACACAGTACGGTAGTCCATGGCTGTAGCTACCTCTGTGTCGGCAGTCGCTGGTCCATCCATAATTGTATACCACCTACCCGTGTTTTTTTTTTCTATCTTCTTGATACTAGTAGCTTACTTTAGGAGTCTGCAGTGCTGACAGACAGTGTCCAGCAGGTCCGTCATTACATAATATATATACCTGTCCGGCTGCAGTACTAGTGTGATATATATATATATTTTATTTTTATCTCATTATCATCCAGTCTATATTAGCAGCAGACACAGTACGGTAGTCCACGGCTGTAGCTACCTCTGTGTCGGCAGTCGCTGGTCCATCCATAATTGTATACCACCTACCCGTGTTTTTTTTTCTATCTTCTTGATACTAGTAGCTTACTTTAGGAGTCTGCAGTGCTGACAGACAGTGTCCAGCAGGTCCGTCATTACATAATATATATATACCTGTTCGGCTGCAGTACTAGTGTGATATATATATATATATATTTTATTTTTATCTCATTATCATCCAGTCTATATTAGCAGCAGACACAGTACGGTAGTCCACGGCTGTAGCTACCTCTGTGTCGGCAGTCGCTCGTCCATCCATAAGTATACTAGTATCCATCCATCTCCATTGTTTACCTGAGGTGCCTTTTAGTTGTGCCTATTAAAATATGGAGAACAAAAATGTTGAGGTTCCAAAAATAGGGAAAGATCAAGATCGACTTCCACCTCGTGCTGAAGCTGCTGCCACTAGTCATGGCCGAGACGATGAAATGCCAGCAACGTCGTCTGCCAAGGCCGATGCCCAATGTCATAGTACAGAGCATGTAAAATCCAAAACACCAAATATCAGTAAAAAAAGGAATCAAAAATCTAAAATAAAATTGTCGGAGGAGAAGCGTAAACTTGCCAATATGCCATTTACCACACGGAGTGGCAAGGAACGGCTGAGGCCCTGGCCTATGTTCATGGCTAGTGGTTCAGCTTCACATGAGGATGGAAGCACTCAGCCTCTCGCTAGAAAAAAGAAAAGACTCAAGCTGGCAAAAGCACAGCAAAGAACTGTGCGTTCTTCGAAATCCCAAATCCACAAGGAGAGTCCAATTGTGTCGGTTGCGATGCCTGACCTTCCCAACACTGGACGTGAAGAGCATGCGCCTTCCACCATTTGCACGCCCCCTGCAAGTGCTGGAAGGAGCACCCGCAGTCCAGTTCCTGATAGTCAGATTGAAGATGTCAGTGTTGAAGTACACCAGGATGAGGAGGATATGGGTGTTGCTGGCGCTGGGGAGGAAATTGACAAGGAGGATTCTGACGGTGAGGTGGTTTGTTTAAGTCAGGCACCCGGGGAGACACCTGTTGTCCGTGGGAGGAATAGGGCCATTGACATGCCTGGTGAAAATACCAAAAAAATCAGCTCTTCGGTGTGGAAGTATTTCAACAGAAATGCGGACAACATTTGTCAAGCCGTGTGTTGCCTTTGTCAAGCTGTAATAAGTAGGGGTAAGGACGTTAACCACCTCGGAACATCCTCCCTTATACGTCACCTGCAGCGCATTCATAATAAGTCAGTGACAAGTTCAAAAACTTTGGGCGACAGCGGAAGCAGTCCACTGACCAGTAAATCCCTTCCTCTTGTAACCAAGCTCACGCAAACCACCCCACCAACTCCCTCAGTGTCAATTTCCTCCTTCCCCAGGAATGCCAATAGTCCTGCAGGCCATGTCACTGGCAATTCTGACGAGTCCTCTCCTGCCTGGGATTCCTCCGATGCATCCTTGCGTGTAACGCCTACTGCTGTTGTTGCTGCTGGGAGTCGATGGTCATCCCAGAGGGGAAGTCGTAAGACCACTTTTACTACTTCCACCAAGCAATTGACTGTCCAACAGTCCTTTGCGAGGAAGATGAAATATCACAGCAGTCATCCTGCTGCAAAGCGGATAACTGAGGCCTTGGCTTCCTGGGTGGTGAGAAACGTGGTTCCAGGATCCATCATTACTGCAGAGGCAACTAGAGACTTGTTGGAGGTACTGTGTCCCCGGTACCAAATACCATCTAGGTTCCATTTCTCTAGGCAGGCGATACCGAAAATGTACACAGACCTCAGAAAAAGAGTCACCAGTGTCCTAAAAAATGCAGCTGTACCCAATGTCCACTTAACCACGGACATGTGGACAAGTGGAGCAGGGCAGGGTCAGGACTATATGACTGTGACAGCCCACTGGGTAGATGTATGGACTCCCGCCGCAAGAACAGCAGCGGCGGCACCAGTAGCAGCATCTCGCAAACGCCAACTCTTTCCTAGGCAGGCTACGCTTTGTATCACCGGTTTCCAGAATACGCACACAGCTGAAAACCTCTTACGGCAACTGAGGAAGATCATCGCGGAATGGCTTACCCCAATTGGACTCTCCTGTGGATTTGTGGCATCGAACAATGCCAGCAATATTGTTTGTGCATTAAATATGGGCAAATTCCAGCACGTCCCATGTTTTGCACATACCTTGAATTTGGTGGTGCAGAATTATTTAAAAAACGAGAGGGGCGTGCAAGAGATGCTGTCGGTGGCCAGAAGAATTGCGGGACACTTTCGGCGTACAGGCACCACGTACAGAAGACTGGAGCACCACCAAAAACGCCTGAACCTGCCCTGCCATCATCTGAAGCAAGAAGTGGTAACGAGGTGGAATTCAACCCTATATATGCTTCAGAGGTTGGAGGAGCAGCAAAAGGCCATTCAAGCCTATACAATTGAGCACGATATAGGAGGTGGAATGCACCTGTCTCAAGTGCAGTGGAGAATGATTTCAACGTTGTGCAAGGTTCTGCTGCCCTTTGAACTTGCCACACGTGAAGTCAGTTCAGACACTGCCAGCCTGAATCAGGTCATTCCCCTCATCAGGCTTTTGCAGAAGAAGCTGGAGACATTGAAGGAGGAGCTAACACAGAGCGATTCCGCTAGGCATGTGGGACTTGTGGATGGAGCCCTTAATTCGCTTAACAAGGATTCACGGGTGGTCAATCTGTTGAAATCAGAGCACTACATTTTGGCCACCGTGCTCGATCCTAGATTTAAAACCTACCTTGGATCTCTCTTTCCGGCAGACACAAGTCTGCTGGGGTTCAAAGACCTGCTGGTGAGAAAATTGTCAAGTCAAGCGGAACGCGACCTGTCAACATCTCCTCCTTCACATTCTCCCGCAACTGGGGGTGCGAGGAAAAGGCTCAGAATTCCGAGCCCACCCGCTGGCGGTGATGCAGGGCAGTCTGGAGCGAATGCTGATGCTGACATCTGGTCTGGACTGAAGGACCTGCCAACGATTACGGACATGTCGTCTACTGGCACTGCATATGATTCTCTCCCCATTGAAAGAATGGTGGAGGATTATATGAGTGACCGCATCCAAGTAGGCACGTCAGACAGTCCGTACTTATACTGGCAGGAAAAAGAGGCAATTTGGAGGCCCTTGCACAAACTGGCTTTATTCTACCTAAGTTGCCCTCCCACAAGTGTGTACTCCGAAAGAGTGTTTAGTGCCGCCGCTCACCTTGTCAGCAATCGGCGTACGAGGTTACTTCCAGAAAATGTGGAGAAGATGATGTTCATTAAAATGAATTATAATCAATTCCTCCGTGGAGACATTGACCAGCAGCAATTGCCTCCACAAAGTACACAGGGAGCTGAGATGGTGGATTCCAGTGGGGACGAATTGATAATCTGTGAGGAGGGGGATGTACACGGTGATATATCGGAGGATGATGATGAGGTGGACATCTTGCCTCTGTAGAGCCAGTTTGTGCAAGGAGAGATTAATTGCTTCTTTTTTGGTGGGGATCCAAACCAACCCGTCATTTCAGTCACAGTCGTGTGGCAGACCCTGTCACTGAAATGATGGGTTGGTTAAAGTGTGCATGTCCTGTTTATACAACATAAGGGTGGGTGGGAGGGCCCAAGGACAATTCCATCTTGCACCTCTTTTTTCTTTAATTTTTCTTTGCGTCATGTGCTGTTTGGGGAGTATTTTTTTGAAGGGCCATCCTGCGTGACACTGCAGTGCCACTCCTAGATGGGCCAGGTGTTTGTGTCGACAACTAGGGTCGCTTAGCTTACTCACACAGCTACCTCATTGCGCCTCTTTTTTTTCTTCTTTGCGTCATGTGCTGTTTGGGGAGTGTTTTTTGGAAGGGCCATCCTGCGTGACACTGCAGTGCCACTCCTAGATGGGCCAGGTGTTTGTGTCGGCCACTAGGGTCGCTTATCTTACTCACACAGCTACCTCATTGCGCCTCTTTTTTTCTTTGCGTCATGTGCTGATTGGGGAGGGTTTTTTGGAAGGGCCATCCTGCGTGACACTGCAGTGCCACTCCTAGATGGGCCAGGTGTTTGTGTCGGCCACTAGGGTCGCTTAGCTTACTCACACAGCTACCTCATTGCGCCTCTTATTTTCTTTGCGTCATGTGCTGTTTGGGGAGTGTTTTTTGGAAGGGCCATCCTGCGTGACACTGCAGTGCCACTCCTAAATGGGCCAGGTGTTTGTGTCGGCCACTAGGGTCGCTTAGCTTACTCACACAGCTACCTCATTGCGCCTCTTTTTTTTCTTCTTTGCGTCATGTGCTGTTTGGGGAGTGTTTTTTGGAAGGGCCATCCTGCGTGACACTGCAGTGCCACTCCTAGATGGGCCAGGTGTTTGTGTCGGCCACTAGGGTCGCTTAGCTTACTCACACAGCTACCTCATTGCGACTCTTTTTTTCTTTGCGTCATGTGCTGTTTGGGAAGTGTTTTTTGGAAGGGCCATCCTGCGTGACACTGCAGTGACACTCCTAGATGGGCCAGGTGTTTGTGTCGGCCACTAGGGTCGCTTAGCTTACTCACACAGCTACCTCATTGCGCCTCTTTTTTTCTTTGCGTCATGTGCTGTTTGGGGAGTGTTTTTTGGAAGGGCCATCCTGCGTGACACTGCAGTGCCACTCCTAGATGGGCCAGGTGTTTGTGTCGGCCACTAGGGTCGCTTAGCTTACTCACACAGCTACCTCATTGCGCCTCTTTTTTTCTTTGCGTCATGTGCTGTTTGGGGAGTGTTTTTTGGAAGGGCCATCCTGCGTGACACTGCAGTGCCACTCCTAGATGGGCCAGGTGTTTGTGTCGGCCACTAGGGTCGCTGAGCTTAGTCACACAGCTACCTCATTGCGCCTCTTTTTTTCTGTGCGTCATGTGCTGTTTGGGGAGTGTTTTTTGGAAGGGCCATCCTGCGTGACACTGCAGTGCCACTCCTAGATGGGTCAGGTGTTTGTGTCGGCCACTTGGGTCGCTGAGCTTAGTCATCCAGCGACCTCGGTGCAAATTTTAGGACTAAAAATAATATTGTGAGGTGTGAGGTGTTCAGAATAGACTGAAAATGAGTGGAAATTATGGTTATTGAGGTTAATAATACTTTGGGATCAAAACGACCCCCAAATTCTATGATTTAAGCTGTTTTTTAGGGTTTTTTGAAAAAAACACCCGAATCCAAAACACACCCGAATCCGACAAAAAAAATTCGGTGAGGTTTTGCCAAAACGCGTTCGAACCCAAAACACGGCCACGGAACCGAACCCAAAACCAAAACACAAAACCCGAAAAATTTCCGGTGCACATCAAAATGCTCTGTTTCTGGACTTCCCTCTTAATTTATGATTTCCATCACCTGTGTTGAACTAATTAAATGATAAGAAAGCTGTTTCTTCACAGGTGATGGCAATAATAAATTAAGAGGGAAGTCCAGAAACAGAGCATTTTGTACCTAGTGGGGCGGGTCATGTTGGAGGGTATGGAACTGCCCCCCACCCAGGGACACAGAGGGGGGAGTTACAGATAGGCTGAGGTCAGGGACACAGAGGGAGAATTACAGGGAGGGTTCGGGTAGGGACAATGAGGCAGAGTTGCCTACCCTCCCTCATTCTGCAGGAGACTCCCTGAAATAGTAGCAATCTCCCTGACTCCCTGAATAGACTAGCAATCTCCCTGATTTTACTTTACATTCTTGGGGTAAAAAAATAAATCAGAGATACATACATTCAAAGGAGTTCTTCAGTGCCATTTCCCTGCATTGTTCTATGGCTACATGCATTTTAAATAAGGTTTCTCTTGGCCACTTACAGTATATGGAACCTCTTGTAAAACACAATACACAAACAATTCCTGAAAAATATCAGTCTTTTCTTCAACAAGTAGATCTTACAAACTTTGGGGCTCATTTACATTTGGTTGTAAGTCATTTTTATGACACGCCTCTCAGAAGTAGCAGTGACATCCGCGCTGATCGGTGTTACTTTCATAATCTCCCTGAAATGCTTTTTCAAAAGTAGGCAAGTATGCAATGAGGTGGAGGGCTTACAGGGAGGCTGAGGTCAGGGACACTGAAGGCCCGTACACACTGGTCGATATATCGGCCGTTCTCTTGAACGGCCGATATATCGCGGGACCGTCGGCCAGTGTGTACGGCCGATACGTCTGTGAACTCCGTCGTTCACAGACGTATCGCGTCGGCCGCGCAGCACAGCCGACGGCCAATTTATCTACCGATATATTGGCGCGTCGCTGTGTGTGTACGGGGCGGTCGGCCGACCGCCTGTACACATGCTGCGGCGGCCGGCGGTGATTGACAGCTGAACTGGGCGTATGTACACGCCCGCCCAGTCCATGACGTCAGTCCCCGACGGATCGAGCAGTGTGTATGCTGAACACACTGCTCGATCCGTCCATAGATATATATGCAGATCAATTGATCTGCAGATATATCTATTAGTGTGTACCCACCTTAAGGGACAATTACAGGGAGGGTGTGGACAGGGACACTGAGGGGGAATTACAGGAGTGTGCGGGCAGGGACACTGAGGGTGAATTACGGGGAGGGTACAGGCAGGGACACTGAGGTGGAATTACAGGAGGGTTTGGGCAGGGACACTGAGCGGGGAGTCACAAGGAGATGGAGGTTAGGGACACTAAGGGGAATTACTAGAGATGAGCGCCTGAAATTTTTCGGGTTTTGTGTTTTGGTTTTGGGTTCGGTTCCGCGGCCGTGTTTTGGGTTCGAACGCGTTTTGGCAAAACCTCACCGAATTTTTTTTGTCGGATTCGGGTGTTTTTTTCAAAAAACACTAAAAAACAGCTTAAATCATAGAATTTGGGGGTCATTTTGATCCCAAAGTATTATTAACCTCAAAAACCATAATTTACACTCATTTTCAGTCTATTCTGAATACCTCACACCTCACAATATTATTTTTAGTCCTAAAATTTGCACCGAGGTCGCTGTGTGAGTAAGATAAGCGACCCTAGTGGCCGACACAAACACCGGGCCCATCTAGGAGTGGCACTGCAGTGTCACGCAGGATGTCCCTTCCAAAAAACCCTCCCCAAACAGCACATGACGCAAAGAAAAAAAGAGGCGCAATGAGGTAGCTGTGTGAGTAAGATTAGCGACCCTAGTGGCCGACACAAACACCGGGCCCATCTAGGAGTGGCACTGCAGTGTCACGCAGGATGTCCCTTCCAAAAAACCCTCCCCAAACAGCACATGACGCAAAGAAAAAAAGAGGCGCAATGAGGTAGCTGTGTGAGTAAGATTAGCGACCCTAGTGGCCGACACAAACACCGGGCCCATCTAGGAGTGGCACTGCAGTGTCACGCAGGATGGCCCTTCCAAAAAACCCTCCCCAAACAGCACATGACGCAAAGAAAAAAAGAGGCGCAATGAGGTAGCTGTGTGAGTAAGATTAGCGACCCTAGTGGCCGACACAAACACCGGGCCCATCTAGGAGTGGCACTGCAGTGTCACGCAGGATGGCCCTTCCAAAAAACCCTCCCCAAACAGCACATGACGCAAAGAAAAAAAGAGGCGCAATGAGGTAGCTGACTGTGTGAGTAAGATTAGCGACCCTAGTGGCCGACACAAACACCGGGCCCATTTAGGAGTGGCACTGCAGTGTCACGCAGGATGTCCCTTCCAAAAAACCCTCCCCAATCAGCACATGATGCAAAGAAAAAGAAAAGAAAAAAGAGGTGCAAGATGGAATTGTCCTTGGGCCCTCCCACCCACCCTTATGTTGTATAAACAAAACAGGACATGCACACTTTAACCAACCCATCATTTCAGTGACAGGGTCTGCCACACGACTGTGACTGATATGACGGGTTGGTTTGGACCCCCCCAAAAAAGAAGCAATTAATCTCTCCTTGCACAAACTGGCTCTACAGAGGCAAGATGTCCACCTCATCATCACCCTCCGATATATCACCGTGTACATCCCCCTCCTCACAGATTATCAATTCGTCCCCACTGGAATCCACCATCTCAGCTCCCTGTGTACTTTGTGGAGGCAATTGCTGCTGGTCAATGTCTCCGCGGAGGAATTGATTATAATTCATTTTAATGAACATCATCTTCTCCACATTTTCTGGATGTAACCTCGTACGCCGATTGCTGACAAGGTGAGCGGCGGCACTAAACACTCTTTCGGAGTACACACTTGTGGGAGGGCAACTTAGGTAGAATAAAGCCAGTTTGTGCAAGGGCCTCCAAATTGCCTCTTTTTCCTGCCAGTATAAGTACGGACTGTGTGACGTGCCTACTTGGATGCGGTCACTCATATAATCCTCCACCATTCTATCAATGTTGAGAGAATCATATGCAGTGACAGTAGACGACATGTCCGTAATCGTTGTCAGGTCCTTCAGTCCGGACCAGATGTCAGCATCAGCAGTCGCTCCAGACTGCCCTGCATCACCGCCAGCGGGTGGGCTCGGAATTCTGAGCCTTTTCCTCGCACCCCCAGTTGCGGGAGAATGTGAAGGAGGAGATGTTGACAGGTCGCGTTCCGCTTGACTTGACAATTTTGTCACCAGCAGGTCTTTCAACCCCAGCAGACTTGTGTCTGCCGGAAAGAGAGATCCAAGGTAGGCTTTAAATCTAGGATCGAGCACGGTGGCCAAAATGTAGTGCTCTGATTTCAACAGATTGACCACCCGTGAATCCTTGTTAAGCGAATTAAGGGCTCCATCCACAAGTCCCACATGCCTAGCGGAATCGCTCCGTGTTAGCTCCTCCTTCAATGTCTCCAGCTTCTTCTGCAAAAGCCTGATGAGGGGAATGGCCTGACTCAGGCTGGCAGTGTCTGAACTGACTTCACGTGTGGCAAGTTCAAAGGGCATCAGAACCTTGCACAACGTTGAAATCATTCTCCACTGCGCTTGAGACAGGTGCATTCCACCTACTATATCGTGCTCAATTGTATAGGCTTGAATGGCCTTTTGCTGCTCCTCCAACCTCTGAAGCATATAGAGGGTTGAATTCCACCTCGTTACCACTTCTTGCTTCAGATGATGGCAGGGCAGGTTCAGTAGTTTTTGGTGGTGCTCCAGTCTTCTGTACGTGGTGCCTGTACGCCGAAAGTGTCCCGCAATTCTTCTGGCCACCGACAGCATCTCTTGCACGCCCCTGTCGTTTTTTAAAAAATTCTGCACCACCAAATTCAAGGTATGTGCAAAACATGGGACGTGCTGGAATTTGCCCATATTTAATGCACACACAATATTGCTGGCGTTGTCCGATGCCACAAATCCACAGGAGAGTCCAATTGGGGTAAGCCATTCCGCGATGATCTTCCTCAGTTGCCGTAAGAGGTTTTCAGCTGTGTGCGTATTCTGGAAAGCGGTGATACAAAGCGTAGCCTGCCTAGGAAAGAGTTGGCGTTTGCGAGATGCTGCTACTGGTGCCGCCGCTGCTGTTCTTGCGGCGGGAGTCCATACATCTACCCAGTGGGCTGTCACAGTCATATAGTCCTGACCCTGCCCTGCTCCACTTGTCCACATGTCCGTGGTTAAGTGGACATTGGGTACAACTGCATTTTTTAGGACACTGGTGAGTCTTTTTCTGAGGTCCGTGTACATTCTCGGTATCGCCTGCCTAGAGAAGTGGAACCTAGATGGTATTTGGTAACGGGGGCACACTGCCTCAATAAATTGTCTAGTTCCCTGTGAACTAACGGCGGATACCGGACGCACGTCTAACACCAACATAGTTGTCAAGGCCTCAGTTATCCGCTTTGCAGTAGGATGACTGCTGTGATATTTCATCTTCCTCGCAAAGGACTGTTGAACAGTCAATTGCTTACTGGAAGTAGTACAAGTGGGCTTACGACTTCCCCTCTGGGATGACCATCGACTCCCAGCGGCAACAACAGCAGCGCCAGCAGCAGTAGGCGTTACACGCAAGGATGCATCGGAGGAATCCCAGGCAGGAGAGGACTCGTCAGAATTGCCAGTGACATGGCCTGCAGGACTATTGGCATTCCTGGGTAAGGAGGAAATTGACACTGAGGGAGTTGGTGGGGTGGTTTGCGTGAGCTTGGTTACAAGAGGAAGGGATTTACTGGTCAGTGGACTGCTTCCGCTGTCACCCAAAGTTTTTGAACTTGTCACTGACTTATTATGAATGCGCTGCAGGTGACGTATAAGGGAGGATGTTCCGAGGTGGTTAACGTCCTTACCCCTACTTATTACAGCTTGACAAAGGGAACACACGGCTTGACACCTGTTGTCCGCATTTCTGGTGAAATACCTCCACACCGAAGAGCTGATTTTTTTGGTATTTTCACCTGGCATGTCAACGGCCATATTCCTCCCACGGACAACAGGTGTCTCCCCGGGTGCCTGACTTAAACAAACCACCTCACCATCAGAATCCTCCTGGTCAATTTCCTCCCCAGCGCCAGCAACACCCATATCCTCCTCATCCTGGTGTACTTCAACACTGACATCTTCAATCTGACTATCAGGAACTGGACTGCGGGTGCTCCTTCCAGCACTTGCAGGGGGCGTGCAAATGGTGGAAGGCGCATGCTCTTCACGTCCAGTGTTGGGAAGGTCAGGCATCGCAACCGACACAATTGGACTCTCCTTGTGGATTTGGGATTTCGAAGAATGCACAGTTCTTTGCTGTGCTGCTTTTGCCAGCTTGAGTCTTTTCATTTTTCTAGCGAGAGGCTGAGTGCTTCCATCCTCATGTGAAGCTGAACCACTAGCCATGAACATACGCCAGGGCCTCAGCCGTTCCTTGCCACTCCGTGTGGTAAATGGCATATTGGCAAGTTTACGCTTCTCCTCCGACAATTTTATTTTAGGTTTTGGAGTCCTTTTTTTTCTGATATTTGGTGTTTTGGATTTGACATGCTCTGTACTATGACATTGGGCATCGGCCTTGGCAGACGACGTTGCTGGCATTTCATCGTCTCGGCCATGACTAGTGGCAGCAGCTTCAGCACGAGGTGGAAGTGGATCTTGATCTTTCCCTAATTTTGGAACCTCAACATTTTTGTTCTCCATATTTTAATAGGCACAACTAAAAGGCACCTCAGGTAAACAATGGAGATGGATACTAGTATACAATTATGGACTGCCTGCCGACTGCAGACACAGAGGTAGCCACAGCCGTGAACTACCGTACTGTACTGTGTCTGCAGCTAATATAGACTGGTTGATAAAGAGAAGATGTCTATGTAACTATGTATGTATAAAGAAGACTGAAAAAAATCCACGGTTAGGTGGTATACAATTATGGACGGACTGCCTGCCGAGTGCAGACACAGAGGTAGCCACAGCCGTGAACTACCGTACTGTACTGTGTCTGCAGCTAATATAGACTGGTTGATAAAGAGAAGATGTCTATGTAACTATGTATGTATAAAGAAGAATGAAAAAAAACCACGGTTAGGTGGTATACAATTATGGACGGACTGCCTGCCGAGTGCAGACACAGAGGTAGCCACAGCCGTGAACTACCGTACTGTACTGTGTCTGCAGCTAATATAGACTGGTTGATAAAGAGAAGATGTCTATGTAACTATGTATGTATAAAGAAGAATGAAAAAAAACCACGGTTAGGTGGTATACAATTATGGACGGACTGCCTGCCGAGTGCCGACACAGAGGTAGCCACAGCCGTGAACTACCGTACTGTACTGTGTCTGCAGCTAATATAGACTGGTTGATAAAGAGAAGATGTCTATGTAACTATGTATGTATAAAGAAGAATGAAAAAAATCCACGGTTAGGTGGTATTACAATTATGGACGGACTGCCTGCCGAGTGCAGAGACACAGAGGTAGCCACAGCCGTGAACTACCGTACTGTGTCTGCTGCGACTGGATGATAAATGATATAAAAAATATATATATATCACTACTGCAGCCGGACAGGTATATATTATATATTATATAATGACGGACCTGCTGGACACTGTCTGTCAGCAGAATGAGTTTTATTTTTATAGAATAAAAAAAAAAAAAACACACAAGTGAAGTCACACGACGAGTGTTTAACTTTTTCAGGCAATCACAATATAAGTATACTACTAACTATACTGGTGGTCAGTGTGGTCAGGTCACTGGTCAGTCACACTGGCAGTGGCACTCCTGCAGCAAAAGTGTGCACTGTTTAATTTTAATATAATATGTACTCCTGGCTCCTGCTATAACCTATAACTGGCACTGCAGTAGTGCTCCCCAGTCTCCCCCACAATTATAAGCTGTGTGAGCTGAGCAGTCAGACAGATATATAATATATATAGATGATGCAGCACACTGGCCTGAGCCTGAGCAGTGCACTGCACAGTGCACACAGATATGGTATGTGACTGACTGAGTCACTGTGTGTATCGCTTTTTTCAGGCAGAGAACGGATATATTAAATAAACTGCACTGTGTGTCTGGTGGTCACTCACTATATAATATATTATGTACTCCTGGCTCCTGCTATAACCTATAACTGGCACTGCAGTAGTGCTCCCCAGTCTCCCCCACAATTATAAGCTGTGTGAGCTGAGCAGTCAGACAGATATATATAATATTATATATAGATAATAGATGATGCAGCACACTGGCCTGAGCCTGAGCAGTGCACACAGATATGGTATGTGACTGACTGAGTCACTGTGTGTATCGCTTTTTTCAGGCAGAGAACGGATATATTAAATAAACTGCACTGTGTGTCTGGTGGTCACTCACTATATAATATATTATGTACTCCTGGCTCCTGCTATAACCTATAACTGGCACTGCAGTAGTGCTCCCCAGTCTCCCCCACAATTATAAGCTGTGTGAGCTGAGCAGTCAGACAGATATATATAATATTATATATAGATAATAGATGATGCAGCACACTGGCCTGAGCCTGAGCAGTGCACACAGATATGGTATGTGACTGACTGAGTCACTGTGTGTATCGCTTTTTTCAGGCAGAGAACGGATATATTAAATAAACTGCACTGTGTGTCTGGTGGTCACTCACTATATAATATATTATGTACTCCTGGCTCCTGCTATAACCTATAACTGGCACTGCAGTAGTGCTCCCCAGTCTCCCCCACAATTATAAGCTGTGTGAGCTGAGCAGTCAGACAGATATATATAATATTATATATAGATAATAGATGATGCAGCACACTGGCCTGAGCCTGAGCAGTGCACACAGATATGGTATGTGACTGACTGAGTCACTGTGTGTATCGCTTTTTTCAGGCAGAGAACGGATATATTAAATAAACTGCACTGTGTGTCTGGTGGTCACTCACTATATAATATATTATGTACTCCTGGCTCCTGCTATAACCTATAACTGGCACTGCAGTAGTGCTCCCCAGTCTCCCCCACAATTATAAGCTGTGTGAGCTGAGCAGTCAGACAGATATATATAATATAATATTATATATAGATAATAGATGATGCAGCACACTGGCCTGAGCCTGAGCAGTGCACACAGATATGGTATGTGACTGAGTCACTGTGTGCTGTGTATCGCTTTTTTCAGGCAGAGAACGGATTATAAAGTAAACTGCACTGTCCTCACTAGTAAACTCTCTCCACTCAGTCTCTACACTTCTACAGTAACAGTACTCCTCCTAGTCAGCTCCAGTAAATCTCTCTCAGTCTCTTATAATCTAAATGGAGAGGACGCCAGCCACGTCCTCTCCCTATCAATCTCAATGCACGTGTGAAAATGGCGGCGACGCGCGGCTCCTTATATAGAATCCGAGTCTCGCGAGAATCCGACAGCGTCATGATGACGTTCGGGCGCGCTCGGGTTAACCGAGCAAGGCGGGAAGATCCGAGTCTGCTCGGACCCGTGAAAAAAACCATGAAGTTCTGGCGGGTTCGGATTCAGAGAAACCGAACCCGCTCATCTCTAGGAATTACATGGAGAGTTTGGGTAGGGAAAATGAGAGGGAGGGGCTACAGGGAGGCTGAGATCAGGGACACTGAGGGGCAATTACAGGGAGGGTGTGGGAGGGTGTGGGCAGGGACACTGAGAGGGAATTACGGGGGGTGTAGGCAGGGAGACTGAGGGAGAATCACAGGGAGTGTGCAGGCAGGGACCCTGAGGGGGAATTACGGTTAGGGTGCTGGTAGGGACACTGAGAGGGAATTACGGGGAGGGTGCGGGCAGGAACACTGAGAGGGAATTACAGGAGTGTATGAGCAGGGTCACTGAGGGGGCAGTTACAGGGATGGTGTGGGCAGTGACACTAAGGGGGAATTACAAGGAGGGAGCGCACAGGGACACCGAGGGGATATATGCACACATACATACAGTTAAAAACCCCTCTCTAGGTGTGATTGCACTACATGTCCCAGCAAATCCAATTGACAAGGTATGCTGGGACTTGTAGTCTCAACACAGCTGGACAAGCAGTCACTGGTCTAGATACCTCTCCATACAGAGCTCTTTGTAACCTATGATCCAGACTGCCAAGATAGACCATGCAGTGCAGCTATGGTACCGCAGAAAATGTACAGGTATGCTCATGCTGCACTGCTGACTGGTGCTCATTGTAGTGGCTGGTGTTTGGTAACAGAGCGCATGGGACCAATGAGAAGGGGAGCATATTCACCATCTGTGACTGTAGTCACAGAGAGTGTCAGAGTGCAATACGCTTCTGAGAGTCCGGCAGCGCTAAGGGATGTACTCAGTGAGAACAACTATGTCATTCTACCCCCTGGCGTGGGTGGCACTGCCAGGCGGCGCCCCCTCTTGGCCGGCGCCCCTGGCAAGTGCCATCCTGGCCAATAGGAAGATACACCCCTGAGTAGGAGTACAGTGCATAATTTTGCTGACCACCAGTATATAATATATAGCAGTACGGTACAGTAGGCCACTGCTCTACCTACCTCTGTGTCGTCAAGTATACTATCCATCCATACCTGTGGTGCATTTCAGTTTTGCACAGTTTGCTGACCACCAGTATACAATATATAGCAGTACGGTACAGTAGGCCACTGCTCTACCTACCTCTGTGTCGTCAAGTATACTATCCATCCATACCTGTGGTGCATTTCAGTTTTGCACAGTTTGCTGACCACCAGTATATACTATATAGCAGTACGGTACAGTAGGCCACTGCTCTACCTACCTCTGTGTCGTCAAGTATACTATCCATCCATACCTGTGGTGCATTTCAGTTTTGCACAGTTTGCTGACCACCAGTATATAATATATAGCAGTACGGTACAGTAGGCCACTGCTCTACCTACCGCTGTGTCATCAAGTATACTATCCATCCATACCTGTGGTGCATTTCAGTTTTGCACAGTTTGCTGACCACCAGTATACAATATATAGCAGTACGGTACAGTAGGCCACTGCTGTACCTACCTCTGTGTCGTCAAGTATACTATCCATCCATACCTGTGGTGCATTTCAGTTGTGTGCAGTATATATAGTAGTAGGCCATTGCTATTGATACTGGCATATAATTCCACACATTAAAAAATGGAGAACAAAAATGTGGAGGGTAAAATAGGTGTCACAACTGAGGGCCTGAGCTGACGGGAGGCAGCCTCAGTTGTAGGGGCTGAGATGTACCGGAACCTGGGAGGTTGTATCAGACCCCTGGACATGTAAGTAACATGAATAATAACTGCCCGAAGGCGTGACCACGACAACTTGGATAAAAGTCAATGATGTTTATTATGACAACTCCGCAACACAGCAGCAGTAAAAGAAAACGTAAAAGTCAGCAAAGAATAAATACAGTTCCTGGGTACTACAGGATGGCAGGAGCCACAGGGCACTGGTAGTGTGAGATAGTTCTTATGATCTTCTAGATGGAAAGTCCTTACCAGGCCCGACTGTAGCAATGGAGATAACCCAGGATTGTGCCAGCTGGTGTTCCAGGAAAAGCTGGGTTGCTGAAGATAAAACAGCTGCTGTGGATACTGGCTGGAACCAGACTGTTGTTAGCACGGAGTGGATACTGGCTGGAACCAGTTAAATAATAAATGAACTTGGGAGCGATAAAATATGAACTGAAATGTAGAAATTGAGAGCGGAGAAATAATAATACCGGTGGAGAGTGGTAAAGTGTAGAAAGGACACCGGCCCTTTAAGGGAAGCCGTACTCTGCTGGAAGCTGAGCTGGAAGCAGGTAATGTTGTAGCTGGAAACAGATGAATCCACAATAGATTGGAGAGTCAGGCTACACCGCAGGTGGAATGCTGGTGCGGGTCTCTATGGTGGAAGTCTTGAGACAGGAGCTGGAACCTGGAAGACAATCACAGGAGAGACACAAACAGGAACTAGGTTTGACAACCAAAGCACTGACGCCTTCCTTGCTCAGGCACAGTGTATTTATACCTGCAGCAAGGAAGGGATTGGCTAGGCAATTATGCAGATTATCAATACTGAGAACAGATTGGTGGAAATGATCAGCTGACAGAATCCAAGATGGCTGCGCCCATGCAGACACTTGGAGGGAAGTTTGGTTTGTAATCCATGTGGTAATGAAAACAGTAATGGCGGCGCCGGCCACCGGAGACAGGAGGCGCCAGGCTGACAGATGCACATCCAACCACGCGGACACAGCGGAGGCCGCGGCTGACGTAATCGCCACTCAGACACTCTGCATGCAGAAGTTCAGGGACGGCGGCGGAGGCCGCGGGAGACGCCATGCCAGGTGTAATATGGCGTTTACTGTGACAGCGTCCCAGAGTGACAGGAGAGGATACAGGAATGTACACATCAGGATAACAGATGGGATCCGGTCCTGGAGCGCTGAGCCAGCCTTAGGAGGCATCTGATGGGTAAGAAATGGCGTCCAGATACCCGGATCGTGACAGCACCCCCCCCTTTAGGAGTGGCCCCAGGACACTTCTTTGGCTTTTGAGGAAACTTGGAATGGAATCTCCGGACCAAGGCAGGAGCATGGACATCAGAAGCATTGGTCCATGAACGTTCCTCAGGACCATAACCCTTCCAGTCAATAAGATATTGTAGTTGACCGTAACGGTGACGTGAGTCCAGGATCTTGGCCACTTCATACTCAACGCCTCGTTGAGTTTGGACTTTCGGAGTTGGAGGAAGTGAGGAATGAAACCGATTCAAGATCAGCGGTTTCAACAGGGAAACATGGAATGTCCTGGGTATTTTTAAGATGGGAGGCAACTGAAGTCTGTAAGCAACAGGATTGATGACTTGTTCAATCTTGAAAGGACCGATATAGCGAGGTGCAAACTTCATACTGGGAACTCTTAACCTCAAATTCTTCGTGGATAACCATACCCGATCACCCACCTTGAGAGCAGGAACTGCTCGACGCTTCTTATCCGCAAACTTCTTGTACCTGAACGATGCCTTGAGCAGAGCTGATCGTACGCTCTTCCAGATATTGGCAAACTGATGCAAGGTGATATCCACTGCGGGAACAGAAGTTGCTGGAAGCGGTTGGAACTCAGGGACTTTAGGGTGGAATCCAAAGTTAGTGAAGAATGGTGTTGAAGCAGATGAAGAATGATACTGGTTGTTATGACAGAACTCGGCCCAGGGAAGTAATTGAACCCAGTCATCTTGAGAGGAGGACACATAGATGCGGAGGAAGGCCTCCAAGTCCTGATTCACCCTCTCGGTTTGACCATTGGTCTGAGGATGGTAAGCCGTGGAAAACTTTAGCTTGACTTGAAGGACTTGACATAAACTTCGCCAGAATTTGGCTGTGAATTGAACTCCTCGATCAGAGATAATTTCTTCAGGAAGACCGTGGAGTCGGAAGATCTCTTGTATGAATACTTGAGCCAACTTGGAAGCTGACGGAAGACCGGTGAGAGGAATGAAGTGTGCCATCTTGGTGAACCGGTCAACTACCACCCAGATGGTATTGAACTTGTTGCACATGGGTAAGTCTGTAATGAAATCCATCGACAAGTGGGTCCATGGTCGACGGGGAACGGATAGTGGAACCAGTTGCCCCGCAGGCGACTGGCGGGATACTTTATGTTGGGCACACTTTGGGCAAGATGCAATAAACTCCAAGACGTCCTTTTTCAGAGTTGGCCACCAATAGGACCTAGAGATAAACTCCAGGGTTTTTTGGATACCTGTATGTCCGGCAAAATGGGAAGCATGGGCCCAATGCATGAGCTTCTTCCTTAGCATCGGCTTCACAAAACTTTTCCCTGATGGGGGCGTAGAGTCCATCCCTACCGTGGAGAATGCCAACGGATTTATAATAGGATGCTTGTCTGAAGACTCTGACTCATTTTCTTGCTCCCATGAGCGGGAAAGGGCATCGGCCTTGCGATTCTGAGAGCCCGGACAGAACTGGAGTTTAAAGTCGAACCTGGAAAAGAAAAGTGCCCATCTGGCCTGACGAGGGTTGAGACATTGTGCGCCCTTCAGGTATAAAAGGTTCTTGTGGTCTGTAAGTATGGTGATCGAATGAGAAGCTCCCTCCAACAGATACCTCCACTCTTCTAGAGCGAGCTTGATGGCTAGCAACTCCTGGTCGCCAATGGCATAGTTGCGCTCAGCTGGGGAGAACTTCCGGGAGAAGAAACTGCAAGGGTGTAAATGGCCATCTTTAGCCCTCTGAGATAACACCGCTCCTACTCCAACGGAGGAGGCATCCACCTCTAAGATGAAAGGAGAGTCGATGTCAGGCTGTTTCAGAACAGGCGCAGAGATGAACCTTTGTTTTAAAAGATGAAATGCTTGCATGGCTTCTTCAGACCACTTGGACGGGTTAGCACCCTTCTTAGTGAAAGCAGTAATAGGCGCCACAATGGTGGAAAAGTCTCGTATAAACTTTCGGTAATAGTTGGCGAACCCTAAGAACCTCTGGACCCCTTTGAGGGTTAAGGGTACCGGCCAATTTTGGATTGCTTGTAGTTTCTCAGGATCCATCTCTAGTCCGGAACCGGACACAATGTACCCTAGAAACGGAATGGACTTGACTTCAAAGACGCATTTTTCTAATTTGCAATAGAGATGATTGACACGGAGACGGGACAGAACCTCTTTAACCCAAAAACGATGTTCCTCTAAATCGTTGGCAAAAATGAGGATATCGTCTAGATAGACCACGACATGACGGTATAGAATGTCTCTGAAGATCTCATTGACAAAATGCTGGAAGACAGCTGGAGCATTGCTCAATCCGAAGGGCATGACGAGGTACTCATAATGTCCGTCACGGGTGTTAAAGGCGGTCTTCCACTCGTCACCCTCACGGATCCGGATGAGATTGTATGCACCTCGCAAGTCCAGCTTTGTAAAGATGGTAGCTCCGCTAACTCTGTCAAAGAGCTCAGTAATCAGGGGTAAAGGATAACGGTTCTTGATGGTAATGTCGTTCAAACCTCTGTAGTCGATGCACGGCCGCAGACCACCATCTTTCTTTTTTACAAAAAAGAAGCCTGCGCCGGCTGGAGAAGAAGAAGGTCGAATGAACCCCTTTGCTAGGTTCTCTTTAATATATTCCTCCATAGAATGCGTCTCAGGCAGAGACAACGGATAAGTTCGGCCTCGAGGTGGAACCTTCCCTGGAACGAGATCAATCGGACAGTCCCATTCTCTATGAGGAGGAAGGATATCAGCAGAAGCTTTACTGAACACATCCGTGAAATCTTGATATGGAGGAGGTGGAACATCAGACGACCTGGGGGAGGAAGAACAGACAGGCAATACTTTAAACAAACATGTCTCAGCACAGGAGGAACCCCATGCCAGGATTTGCGTAGTCGTCCAATCAATTGTAGGATTGTGAAGACGGAGCCATGGAAGGCCCAGGACCACAGGATGTGTGGCTCTTGGAATCACTAAAAAAGAAATAAGTTCGGAATGAAGAACTCCCACTCTCAGACGAACTGGTAGAGTCCTTAAAGAAATAACTGCATCAAAAATTTTGCTGCCATCCACGGCAGTTAAAGAAATGGACGAAGGAAGTCTCTCGGTGGGTAGGGACCACCGTTTAACATAGGCTTCGGTAATAAAGTTCCCAGCTGCTCCGGAATCAAGGAGGGCAATGACGTTCCGATAACGTTGAGCAACTTGAAGCGAGACTGGGAGATTACAATCTTGAGGAGATGGAGAGGAGATCATTACTCCTAGCCGGCCCTCTCCTTGGCGAGCTAGGATTTGGAGTTTCCCGGACGTTTGGGACAGGCATTAATGGTGTGAGACGGAGCTGCACAATAGAGACAGAGAAACTCGGAGAGACGTCTTCGGCGCTCAGCAGGAGTTAAACGGGAACGGCCAAGTTGCATGGGCTCATCTTTAGATGGTGACAGTTGACGAGGAGGAGGAGCAGAAGATTTTGGAGCAGATGATCTTCCACGCTCAGTTGCTCTCTCTCTGAAACGTAAATCAACTTTCGTGCAGAGTGAGATTAGCTCATCTAACTTAGAAGGTAAGTCTCTGGTAGCTAACTCATCTTTAATACGCTCAGATAAGCCATGCCAGAATGCAGCATACAGGGCCTCGTCGTTCCATGCCAGTTCGGATGCCAGGATCTGGAACTGTATCAGATATTGTCCTACAGTACGTGACCCCTGGCGTAAACGGAGAATCTCGGATGAAGCTGAGGTTACCCGGCCTGGCTCGTCGAAGATGCGCCTGAATGTTGACACGAAGGCAGTGTAGGAAGATAGCAGGGTGTCGGACCTCTCCCATAACGGTGATGCCCAATCAAGGGCTGAGCCACTGAGAAGAGAAATAATGTAGGCAATTTTTGTACGGTCACTGGGAAAATTGCCAGGTTGTAGCTCAAACTGAATCTCACACTGGTTGAGAAATCCCCTGCAGAATCTTGGAGATCCGTCAAATTTTGCTGGCGTTGGAAGATGAAGACGTGGAGCAGAAATGGGTAAGGTGGGTGGGGTTATAGCTGGAGTCACTGTGGTTGACGCACCAGACGCGCCTGATCCACGGAGAGTTGTCTGAATCCCATCCAGCCGAGTAGAGAGATCCTGGAGACAGCGGATGATGTGGCCCTGTGCAGCCTCCTGATGTTCTAGTCGGGCTGCCAGTTCTTGCATCGGCCTGGCCGCTTGATCCTGGTCTCCGGCTGGATTCATTAGGTCAGTGCTTACTGTCACAACTGAGGGCCTGAGCTGACGGGAGGCAGCCTCAGTTGTAGGGGCTGAGATGTACCGGAACCTGGGAGGTTGTATCAGACCCCTGGACATGTAAGTAACATGAATAATAACTGCCCGAAGGCGTGACCACGACAACTTGGATAAAAGTCAATGATGTTTATTATGACAACTCCGCAACACAGCAGCAGTAAAAGAAAACGTAAAAGTCAGCAAAGAATAAATACAGTTCCTGGGTACTACAGGATGGCAGGAGCCACAGGGCACTGGTAGTGTGAGATAGTTCTTATGATCTTCTAGATGGAAAGTCCTTACCAGGCCCGACTGTAGCAATGGAGATAACCCAGGATTGTGCCAGCTGGTGTTCCAGGAAAAGCTGGGTTGCTGAAGATAAAACAGCTGCTGTGGATACTGGCTGGAACCAGACTGTTGTTAGCACGGAGTGGATACTGGCTGGAACCAGTTAAATAATAAATGAACTTGGGAGCGATGAAATATGAACTGAAATGTAGAACTTGAGAGCGGAGAAATAATAATACCGGTGGAGAGTGGTAAAGTGTAGAAAGGACACCGGCCCTTTAAGGGAAGCTGTACTCTGCTGGAAGCTGAGCTGGAAGCAGGTAATGTTGTAGCTGGAAACAGATGAATCCACAATGGATTGGAGAGTCAGGCTACACCGCAGGTGGAATGCTGGTGCGGGTCTCTATGGTGGAAGTCTTGAGACAGGAGCTGGAACCTGGAAGACAATCACAGGAGAGAGACAAACAGGAACTAGGTTTGACAACCAAAGCACTGACGCCTTCCTTGCTCAGGCACAGTGTATTTATACCTGCAGCAAGGAAGGGATTGGCTAGGCAATTATGCAGATTATCAATACTGAGAACAGATTGGTGGAAATGATCAGCTGACAGAATCCAAGATGGCTGCGCCCATGCAGACACTTGGAGGGAAGTTTGGTTTGTAATCCATGTGGTAATGAAAACAGTAATGGCGGCGCCGGCCACCGGAGACAGGAGGCGCCAGGCTGACAGATGCACATCCAACCACGCGGACACAGCGGAGGCCGCGGCTGACGTAATCGCCACTCAGACACTCTGCATGCAGAAGTTCAGGGACGGCGGCGGAGGCCGCGGGAGACGCCATGCCAGGTGTAATATGGCGTTTACTGTGACAGCGTCCCAGAGTGACAGGAGAGGATACAGGAATGTACACATCAGGATAACAGATGGGATCCGGTCCTGGAGCGCTGAGCCAGCCTTAGGAGGCATCTGATGGGTAAGAAATGGCGTCCAGATACCCGGATCGTGACAATAGGGAAAGATCAAGATCCACTTCCACCTCGTGCTGAAGCTGCTGCCACTAGTTATGGCCGAGACGATGAAATGCCATCAACGTCGTCTGCCAAGGCCGATGCCCAATGTCATAGTAGAGAGCATGTAAAATCCAAAACACAAAAGTTCAGTAAAATGACCCAAAAATCAATATTAAAAGCATCTGAGGAGAAGCGTAAACTTGCCAATATGCCATTTACGACACGGAGTGGCAAGGAACGGCTGAGGCCCTGGCCTATGTTCATGGCTAGTGGTTCAGCTTCACATGAGGATGGAAGCACTCATCCTCTCGCTAGAAAAATGAAAAGACTTAAGCTGGCAAAAGCACAGCAAAGAACTGTGCGTTCTTCTAAATCACAAATCCCCAAGGAGAGTCCAATTGTGTCGGCTGCGATGCCTGACCTTCCCAACACTGGACGGGAAGAGGTGGCGCCTTCCACCATTTGCACGCCCCCTGCAAGTGCTGGAAGGAGCACCCGCAGTCCAGTTCCTGATAGCCAAATTGAAGATGTCACTGTTGAAGTACACCAGGATGAGGATATGGGTGTTGCTGGCGCTGAGGAGGAAATTGACAAGGAGGATTCTGATGGTGAGGTGGTTTGTTTAAGTCAGGCACCCGGGGAGACAGCTGTTGTCCGTGGGACAACAAGTCAGGCACCCGGGGAGACACCTGTTGTCCGTGGGACGAATATGGCCATTGACATGCCTGGTCAAATTACAAAAAAAATCACCTCTTCGGTGTGGAATTATTTTAACACAAATGCGTACAACAGGTGTCAAGCCGTGTGTTGCCTTTGTCAAGCTGTAATAAGTAGGGGTAAGGACGTTAACAACCTTGGAACATCCTCCCTTATACGTCACCTGCAGCGCATTCATCATAAGTCAGTGACAAGTTCAAAAACTTTGGATGACAGCGGAAGCAGTCCACTGACCACTAAATCCCTTCCTCTTGTAACCAAGCTCCTGCAAACCACACCACTAACTATCTCAGTGTCAATTTCCTCCTTACACAGGAAAGCCAATAGTCCTGCAGGCCATGTCACTGGCAAGTCTGACGAGTCCTCTCCTGCCTGGGATTCCTCCGATGCATCCTTGAGTGTAACGCCTACTGCTGCTGGCGCTGCTGTTGTTGCTGCTGGGAGTCGATCGTCATCCCAGAGGGGAAGTCGGAAGACCACTTGTACTACTTCCACTAAGCAATTGACTGTCCAACAGTCCTTTGCGAGGAAGATGAAATATCACAGCAGTCATCCTGCTGCAAAGCGGATAACTCAGGCCTTGGCAGCCTGGGCGGTGAGAAACGTGTTTCCGTTATCCACCGTTAATTCACAGGCAACTACAGACTTGATTGAGGTACTGTGTCCCCGGTACAAATACCATCTAGGTTCCATTTCTCTAGGCAGGCGATACCGAAAATGTACACAGACCTCAGAAAAAGAGTCACCAGTGTCCTAAAAAATGCAGTTGTACCAAATGTCCACTTAACCACGGACATGTGGACAAGTGGAGCAGGGCAGACTCAGGACTATATGACTGTGACAGCCCACTGGGTAGATGTATTGCCTCCCGCAGCAAGAACAGCAGCGGCGACACCAGTAGCAGCACCTCGCAAACGCCAACTCGTTCCTAGGCAGGCTTCGCTTTGTATCACCGCTTTCCAGAAGAGGCACACAGCTGACAACCTCTTACGGAAACTGAGGAACATCATCGCAGAATGGCTTACCCCAAATGGACTCTCCTGGGGATTTGTGACATCGGACAACGCCAGCAATATTGTGCGTGCATTACATCTGGGCAAATTCCAGCACGTCCCATGTTTTGCACATACATTGAATTTGGTGGTGCAGAATTATTTAAAAAACGACAGGGGCGTGCAAGACATGCTGTCGGTGGCCCGAAGAATTGCGGGCCACTTTCGGCATTCAGCCACCGCGTGCCGAAGACTGGAGCACCAGCAAACAGTCCTGAACCTGCCCTGCCATCATCTGAAGCAAGAGGTGGTAACGAGGTGGAATTCAACCCTCTATATGCTTCAGAGGATGGAGGAGCAGCAAAAGGCCATTCAAGCCTATACATCTGCCTATGATATAGGCAAAGGAGGGGGAATGCACCTGACTCAAGCGCAGTGGAGAATGATTTCAACGTTGTGCAAGGTTCTGCAACCCTTTGAACTTGCCACACGTGAAGTCAGTTCAGACACTGCCAGCCTGAGTCAGGTCATTCCCCTCATCAGGCTTTTGCAGAAGAAGCTGGAGACATTGAAGGAGGAGCTAAAACAGAGCGATTCCGCTAGGCATGTGGGGCTTGTGGATGGAGCCCTTAATTCGCTTAACCAAGATTCACGGGTGGTCAATCTGTTGAAATCAGAGCACTACATTTTGGCCACCGTGCTCGATCCTAGATTTAAAACCTACGTTGGATCTCTCATTCCGGCAGACACAAGTCTGCAGAGGTTCAAAGACCTGCTGGTGAGAAAATTGTCAAGTCAAGCGGAACGTGACCCGTCAGCAGCTCCTCCTTCACATTCTCCCGCAACTGGGGGTGCGAGGAAAAGGCTAAGAATTCCGAGCCCACCCGCTGGCAGTGATGCAGGGCAGTCTGGAGCGAGTGCTGACATCTGGTCCGGACTGAAGGACCTGCCAACGATTACTGACATGTTGTCTACTGTCACTGCATATGATTCTCTCACCTTTGAAAAAATGGTGGAGGATTATATGAGTGACCGCATCCAAGTAGGCACGTCAGACAGTCCGTACGTATACTGGCAGGAAAAAGAGGCAATTTGGAGGCCCTTGCAGAAACTGGCTTTATTTTACCTAAGTTGCCCACCCTCCAGTGTGTACTCCGAAAGATTGTTTAGTGCAGCCGCTCACCTTGTCAGCAATCGGCGTACGAGATTACTTCCAGAAAATGTGGAGAAGATGATGTTCATCAAAATGAATTATAATCAATTCCACCGTGGAGACAATCACCAGTAATTGCCTCCAGAAAGTACACAGGGACCTGAGATGGTGGATTCCAGTGGGGACGAATTAATAATCTGTGAGGAGGGGGATGTACACAGTGAAAGGGGTGAGGAATCGGACGATGAGGAGGAGGTGGACATCTTGCCTCTGTAGAGCCAGTTTGTGCAAGGAGAGATTGATTGCTTCTTTTTTGGTGGGGGCCCAAACCAACCAGTCATTTCAGTCACAGTTGTGTGGCAGACCCTGTCGCTGAAATGATGGGTTTGTTAAAGTGTGCATGTCCTGTTTATACAACATAAGGGTGGGTGGGAGGGCCCAAGGACAATTCCATCTTGCACCTCTTTTTTCGTTCATTTTTCTTTGCATCATGTGCTGTTTGGGGACTATTTTTTTGAAGTGCCATCCTGCCTGACACTGCAGTGCCACTCCTAGATGGGCCAGGTGTTTGTGTCGGCCACTTGTGTCACTTAGCTTAGCCATCCAGCGACCTCGGTGCACCTCTTTTTTTCTTTGCATCATGTGCTGTTTGGGGACTATTTTTTTGAAGTGCCATCCTGTCTGACACTGCAGTGCCACTCCTAGATGGGCCAGGTGTTTGTGTCGGCCACTTGGGTCGCTTAGCTTAGTCATCCAGCGACCTCGGTGCAAATTTTAGGACTAAAAATAATATTGTGAGGTGTGAGGTGTTCAGAATAGACTGAAAATGAGTGGAAATTATGGTTATTGAGGTTAATAATACTATGGGATCAAAATGACCCCCAAATTCTATGATTTAAGCTGTTTTTGAGGGGTTTTTGTAAAAAAACACCCGAACCGACAAAAAATTTTCAGGGAGGTTTTGCCAAAACGCGTCCGAATCCAAAACACGGCCGCGAAACCGAATCCAAAACCAAAACACAAAACCCGAAAAATGTCCGGTGCACATCACTAGTCCTAGATGAAGTGGACTGATCCATATCTAGAGCATTCTTCGTAGCTTTTTTCCAGCAACTTAATAGAGTATGCCCTAATGAACTCTGAGGAATCTTATTTCCTAGGCTATCCAGCCATTCTGTCTCCATCCTAATGGGATGAAACCATTCAAGGAAATCCTGAGTACCTGGTACAGACTCCTCTGAGGAAGACACCTCCACAACCTCCAAAACATTTTGTTCTGACATGACACTGACCAGTGATGATACTACTGAGCAGTGATACTGAGAACTGACACTGAGCAGCACGATGCAGCACAAGACAATGAGCAGTTATACTGAGCAGTGAGCACTGATGAGGATACTAGAACTGACACCGAGCAGCAAGATACAGCAACGGACTACTGTACTGTACTACTATATACTGGTCACCACAATGCAGCACTGATACTGAGCACAGATATTGAGCACTGATGAGGATACTCGAACTGACACGGAGCAGCAAGATACAGCAATGGACTACTGTACTGTATTACTATACACTGGTCACCACAATGCAGCACTAATACTGAGCACAGATATTAAGCACTGATGAGGATACTAGAACTGACACGGAGCAGCAAGATACAGCAATGGACTACTGTACTGTACTACTATATACTGGTCACCACAATGCAGCACTGATACTGAGCACAGATACTGAGCACTGATGAGGATACTAGAACTGACACGAAGCAGCAAGATATAGCAATGGACTACTGTACTGTACTACTATACACTGGTCACCACAATGCAGCACAGATATTGAGCACTGATGAGGATACTGGAACTGACACGGAGCAGCAAGATACAGCAATGGACTACTGTACTGTACTACTATATACTGGTCACCACAATGCAGCACTGATACTGAGCACAGATATTGAGCACTGATGAGGAAAATACTAGAACTGACACGGAGCAGCAAGATACAGCAATGGACTACTGTACTGTACTACTATATACTGGTCACCACAATGCAGCACTGATACTGAGCACAGATATTGAGCACTGATGAGGATACTAGAACTGACACGGAGCAGCAAGATACAGCAATGGACTACTGTACTGTACTACTATATACTGGTCACCACAATGCAGCACTGATACTGAGCACAGATATTCAGCACTGATGAGGATACTAGAACTGACACGGAGCAGCAAGATACATCAATGGACTACTATACTGTACTACTATACACTGGTCACCACAATGCAGCACTGATACTGAGCACAGATATTGAGCACTGTTGAGGATACTAGAACTGACACGGAGCAGCAAGATACAGCAATGGACTACTGTACTGTACTACTATATACTGGTCACCACAATGCAGCACTAATACTGAGCACAGATACTGAGCACTGATGAGGATACTAGAACTGACACGGAGCAGCAAGATACAGCAATGGACTACTGTACTGTATTACTATACATTGGTCACCACAATGCAGCACTGATACTGAGCACAGATATTGAGCACTGATGAGGATACTAGAACTGACATGGAGCAGCAACATACAGCAATGGACTACTGTACTATTATATACTGGTCACCACAATGCAGCACTGATACTGAGCACAGATATTGAGCACTGATGAGGATAATACTAGAACTGACATGGAGCAGCAAGATACAGCAATGGACTACTGTACTGTACTACTATATACTGGTCACCACAATGCAGCACTGATACTGAGCACAGATATTGAGCACTGATGATGATACTAGAACTGACACGGAGCAGCAAGATACAGCAATGGACTACTGTACTGTACTACTATACACTGGTCACCACAATGCAGCACTGATACTGACCACAGATATTGAGCACTGATGAGGATAATACTAGAACTGACATGGAGCAGCAAGATACAGCAATGGACTACTGTACTGTACTACTATATACTGGTCACCACAATGCAGCACTGGTACTGAGCACAGATATTGAGCACTGATGAGGATACTAGAACTGACACGGAGCAGCAAGATACAGCAATGGATTACTGTACTGTACTACTATATACTGGTCACCACAATGCAGCACTGATACTGAGCACAGATATTGAGCACTGATGAGGATACTCGAACTGACACGGAGCAGCAAGATACAGCAATGGACTACTGTACTGTATTACTATACACTGGTCACCACAATGCAGCACTAATACTGAGCACAGATATTAAGCACTGATGAGGATACTAGAACTGACATGGAGCAGCAAGATACAGCAATGGACTACTGTACTGTACTACTATATACTGGTCACCACAATGCAGCACTGATACTGAGCACAGATACTGAGCACTGATGAGGATACTAGAACTGACACGAAGCAGCAAGATATAGCAATGGACTACTGTACTGTACTACTATACATTGGTCACCACAATGCAGCACAGATATTGAGCACTGATGAGGATACTGGAACTGACACGGAGCAGCAAGATACAGCAATGGACTACTGTACTGTACTACTATAAACTGGTCACCACAATGCAGCACTGATACTGAGCACAGATATTGAGCACTTATGAGGATAATACTAGAACTGACACGGAGCAGCATGATACAGCAATGGACTACTGTATTGTACTACTATATACTGGTCACCACAATGCAGCACTGATACTGAGCACAGATATTGAGCACTGATGAGGATACTAGAACTGACACGGAGCAGCAAGATACAGCAATGGACTACTGTACTGTACTACTATATACTGGTCACCACAATGCAGCACTGATACTGAGCACAGATATTCAGCACTGATGAGGATACTAGAACTGACACGGAGCAGCAAGATACATCAATGGACTACTATACTGTACTACTATACACTGGTCACCACAATGCAGCACTGATACTGAGCACAGATATTGAGCACTGTTGAGGACACTAGAACTGACACGGAGCAGCAAGATACAGCAATGGACTACTGTACTGTACTACTATATACTGGTCACCACAATGCAGCACTGATACTGAGCACAGATACTGAGCACTGATGAGGATACTAGAACTGACACGGAGCAGCAAGATACAGCAAAGGACTACTGTACTGTATTACTATACATTGGTCACCACAATGCAGCACTGATACTGAGCACAGATATTGAGCACTGATGAGGATACTAGAACTGACACGGAGCAGCAAGATACAGCAATGGACTATTGTACTGTACTATTATATACTGGTCACCACAATGCAGCACTGATACTGAGCACAGATATTGAGCACTGATGAGGATAATACTAGAACTGACATGGAGCAGCAAGATACAGCAATGGACTACTGTACTGTATTACTATATACTGGTCACCACAATGCAGCACTGATACTGAGCACAGATATTGAGCACTGATGATGATACTAGAACTGACACGGAGCAGCAAGATACAGCAATGGACTACTGTACTGTACTACTATACACTGGTCACCACAATGCAGCACTGATACTGAGCACAGATATTGAGCACTGATGAGGATAATACTAGAACTGACATGGAGCAGCAAGATACAGCAATGGACTTCTGTACTGTACTACTATACACTGGTCACCACAATGCAGCACTGGTACTGAGCACAGATATTGAGCACTGATGAGGATACTAGAACTGACACGGAGCAGCAAGATACAGCAATGGATTACTGTACTGTACTACTATATACTGGTCACCACAATGCAGCACTGATACTGAGCACAGATATTGAGCACTGATGAGGATACTCGAACTGACACGGAGCAGCAAGATACAGCAATGGACTACTGTACTGTATTACTATACACTGGTCACCACAATGCAGCACTAATACTGAGCACAGATATTAAGCACTGATGAGGATACTAGAACTGACATGGAGCAGCAAGATACAGCAATGGACTACTGTACTGTACTACTATATACTGGTCACCACAATGCAGCACTGATACTGAGCACAGATACTGAGCACTGATGAGGATACTAGAACTGACACGAAGCAGCAAGATATAGCAATGGACTACTGTACTGTACTACTATACATTGGTCACCACAATGCAGCACAGATATTGAGCACTGATGAGGATACTGGAACTGAAACGGAGCAGCAAGATACAGCAATGGACTACTGTACTGTACTACTATAAACTGGTCACCACAATGCAGCACTGATACTGAGCACAGATATTGAGCACTGATGAGGATACTAGAACTGACACGGAGCAGCAAGATACAGCAATGGACTACTGTACTGTACTACTATATACTGGTCACCACAATGCAGCACTGATACTGAGCACAGATATTCAGCACTGATGAGGATACTAGAACTGACACGGAGCAGCAAGATACATCAATGGATTACTATACTGTACTACTATACACTGGTCACCACAATGCAGCACTGATACTGAGCACAGATATTGAGCACTGTTGAGGATACTAGAACTGACACGGAGCAGCAAGATACAGCAATGGACTACTGTACTGTACTACTATATACTGGTCACCACAATGCAGCACTGATACTGAGCACAGATACTGAGCACTGATGAGGATACTAGAACTGACACGGAGCAGCAAGATACATCAAAGGACTACTGTACTGTATTACTATACATTGGTCACCACAATGCAGCACTGATACTGAGCACAGATATTGAGCACTGATGAGGATACTAGAACTGACACGGAGCAGCAAGATACAGCAATGGACTACTGTACTGTACTATTATATACTGGTCACCACAATGCAGCACTGATACTGAGCACAGATATTGAGCACTGATGAGGATAATACTAGAACTGACATGGAGCAGCAAGATACAGCAATGGACTACTGTACTGTACTACTATATACTGGTCACCACAATGCAGCACTGATACTGAGCACAGATATTGAGCACTGATGATGATACTAGAACTGACACGGAGCAGCAAGATACAGCAATGGACTACTGTACTGTACTACTATACACTGGTCACCACAATGCAGCACTGATACTGAGCACAGATATTGAGCACTGATGAGGATAATACTAGAACTGACACGGAGAAGCAAGATACAGCAATGGATTACTGTACTGTACTACTATACACTGGTCACCACAATGCAGCACTGATACTGAGCACAGATATTGAGCTGATGTTTAGCTGATATTGGGCTATTCAGGCAGAGAACGTAGCCACGTCCTCTCCGCTCAATCTACAATGCACGAGTTAAAATGGCGGCGACGCGCGGCTCTTTATATGGAATCTGAATCTCGCGAGAATCCGACAGCGGGATGATGACAATTTGCCTCGTTCGGATTTTGCGAGTAAGGCGGGAAGAACCGAGGCTGTCTCGGACCCGTGTAAACCACGTGAAGTTCGGGGGGGTTCGGATCTCGATGAACCGAACCCGCTCATCTCTAATATATATATATATATATATATAAAACCCCACATTTGCTGTGGCGGTCTCATTCAGAACATTGTCCCGGTAT
Source organism: Pseudophryne corroboree (assembly GCF_028390025.1). Taxonomy (NCBI): domain Eukaryota; kingdom Metazoa; phylum Chordata; class Amphibia; order Anura; family Myobatrachidae; genus Pseudophryne; species Pseudophryne corroboree. The sequence goes on from NC_086444.1 coordinate 1,181,055,183, forward strand.
CTGACAATTGTTATCCTGCCCGATAAGCCTTTCCAGACTGCCGTGCTGTGCAGTGATAGGGAATGTTGCATTTCCATACACTAATAGACCCCTAATCCTCTCGTGGCTGAATGGAAAGTAAGTCATTTTTTCCATTTTGCAGCATCTAGTGAGGAGCTTTCCCAAATTGTTAGCAGCAATGGGAAGACTAATGCCATAATAATGCCTGTGATTTTTGAATGAGATGCTTACCAAACAGGTTTTCAGCAGAGTAACGCATCACCGCATGCAATGTCCTGGAAATGTGCACTTTCCTCCTGTACTGTTCCTCTGGCAGGGCAGCAGCAGCAGAGTACCCGTCAGCCTTGCGGCTCCTGAATCTAGCAAACAGCTCATCCATCCCTGGTACCTGGACTGAGATCCTCTAGTGCCTGCCGGCTAAATGTGGCCAGTAGAGTATGACTAGTGCCGATGCCATACCTATAGCTTTCAGCATTCTGTACATAACGGGCACCACCTCCCTATAGTCTCTTGCACCTCTACATTCATCATTCCTGCCACCATCATCTATGGCACCTCCACAACCACCACCATCCCCCTGCTACCTCAATAACCTCTGCCTCTCACCTCAATACCTCACTCTGTGCATCCTCTTGGCTACTGTCCCTTAAGCATCATGAACAGAGCTCAGAGACTGAAGGCTCTGCTCAGGCCAGGAACCCGGTTGCCCATGGCAACCAATCATATATATATATATATATATATATATATACATTTAGTCTTCCCATTAAGCCTTCTAGCTCCACAAGAGGCCCCTAATTGTGAGGTCCTGCCACGTACAGCCTCTCACAGACTGCAGTCTTCAATCCTCGGCCTCCAGTGAGAGGCAGAGGTGTATCCTAGATGATGTCACTGCCAGCATGGGAATACTTATAGTTGGTGCATGTGGTGCCATTGCTATAGGGCCCAGAGTCTTAGGGGGTCCTTCTTTGGGGCCTGACTCAACTGCACCCAGGTGATAATGTTGTCTGCTGGGTTTCCAGAATTGCCCGCTGAGCACTGTGTGGCATAAGGTGAACTGGGGGCACTGTGTGGCATGTGTACTGGTGGCAGTATAATGTGGCATATTGTTAACTTGGGGCACTATAGTATGGCATAATATAAACTGGGGGCACTATGATATAATGTGAACTAGGGCACTACTATGGTTCATAACCTGAATTAGGCACTGTTGTCATTCAGAAGATGAACTAGGGAATTACAAAGGGGCAAAAAATGAAAAACTGCTGTGGACAGAGGTGTTGCTCTAGAAGGGGACATGGGCCCCTCCAAACTGTTGCTATGGAGCCCATAAAGTTCTGGCTATGCCCCAGCCTGCCACTCTGCATTCACAGAGGGAAGAGGGAATGTGTGACGCTCCCTGCCACTTACCAGCCTGTATCTGTCACACTGGGCACACCAGTCCTGTACAGAGAGCCACACACTAAGGGGGACATTCATCATGAAAAAATTGTGCAATGAGAATTTTTAGTTTTCAATTCTCATCGTATTCTCTCACAATTTTTTCACTATACATCGTGCCCCCATGAGAAAATGATCACGTTCGAAAGACTGGTCTTTTTGAGAAGTCAGTTTTTTGGGGGAGTGATAATTTTCCCCTCTGGTCACCCCCCAGCCGGCTCCTAATTACAGCCCGGCTGCAGAAGGGATAGCCACAGCTGTGCTCTCCCCCTCTTCCTGCTGCACAAGCTGGCGTGTAAAGTCAGCATGTGAAGAGATTCAGGGGCTGTTCGCCAACTCAACATGCCAAGGCGTGCCGAGTCTGGGCCATGACTTGGTGGTGTGCGAGCAGTACCGTCACACAGAACTCAGGCTCCTGAGGGCGGCACTATTGCAGCCCCACGGCCCTTGCTTCTGCCTATCACACCGTACCAACCAATCAGCTCCTGTCATTTTAGGATCTGATTAGCTGGTACTTTATCTCTCTCCAAACTTTGATAACTCTCCCCCTTTGATCTGCCTTTTAACGGAAAGTACTGCACACTGGTAAGTACGCGGTGACTGACGGGAGCATGAATGTCAAGCTGACCTATCAGTGACAGAACGTAGATGGGGTTTGTTGTTGCTTTTTCATGGTGGGAAAACTTTTTAAATGCTTTAATCCATCTCAGAACTATGAAATCAAGATGTCTGGTGAATTATGCCAAAGACGTTAACACATAAAACCAGAATAGAAGAACTGAGCATCTTCGTATGTCGTGTCCATATTTACTTGTAAGAGACCATAACGCATCGCAGGTTTCCTCCCAGAGTTACTCCATGCTGTGCAGCGTCCGCCTCAGCCAGGAGGGGGGAAAAAAGTTCCCTTATAAACTCCGACCAGCTGATGACCCCTCTGTAAACTCATCTCTCGCCTAAATCATATCTGTGACACTTGTCTCCTAGGTCTGTGGCGCTATTCTGCGGCTGTAACCGAATTTCGGCCCCCGAGTTAGCAAATACATGACTCATAACACATATGGCCGCCACATGATATCCAGTGCTGAACTCCTGTCACTCTCTCTGAGGTGGTTAGGAAACAGGAGAGAGAGAGAGAAAGAATTTCCAGAATTCTCAGCAATGTGTGCCTGCTTTTACAACGGTTTGTGTACTCAAGTCATCTAAAGGTTACGGTAGCATTTTACTGCCCCACGTCGTCAAATAATTGTATTTTTATACCTAGTAAAACTTCCTTCGGACTCAGGACCGTGGGGAAGAGAAAACAGCATTTATCTAACGCTGGCACTTTTCTGAAAGGTTGTTTTTCTCCCACAATTTGCTAATTTTAATGTGAAAGCAGGGCCGGTGGTGTACACCGCCACTTACCCAGAAACCTAATAGGACTGTAGCCTGAGCTCCGTAAAGCCATTTCCTAGTGTTAAAGGAAAAAGAAACAAAACTTTTCCTCATACACAGTGTGACAGGAGCTGCGGCTTCCACTATGGCATCATGTCACTGCACGGTCACTCGCAGCTCTGTCCTCGCTAACACATAATAACTCATCACGTGTGCTGGGGGGTGGATGGTGGCAGGATTTGGGGGTGGATGCAGCATTGTGGGTGTGGGTACATACACCTCCTACTTAGGTTATTCATGGGCACCTAACATGATGTCAGGAGGGGAATGGAGGCATCAGGAAGTCACAGACTGAGAGTTATATAGTGGAAGGAGCAGGGTCCCACAGCAGCACAGATTATATCAGGAGATGAGTGATATGTCAGTGAGGACAGGGCTGCATGACAGGGGCAGTGACATGATGTGGGGAGGCGAATGGAGGCTTCAGGAAGCCACAGACTGAGAGTTACAGTATATAGAGGAAGGAGTAGGGTACCCAGCAGCACAGAGTATATCAGGAGATGAGTGATGTGTCAGTGAGGACAGGGCTGCATGTGACAGGGCAGGGCCGGTGCTAGGGTGTTCGGCGCCCCCCTGCAAACTATAAATTTGCGCCCTCCCATATTCCTTTGGCGCGCGCCGGGAAAAGTGGTGTGGTCTCACAAGTAAGGGGCATGGCCACAGAGTAGTACCCCCCATTTAAAATTATGCCACAAAGTAGCACAATCTTATTAATCTTATACGTAATGCCCCACCCGTAGTAGTAGCGTCCTTATACGTAATGCCCCACCCGTAGTAGTAGCGTCCTTATATGTAATGCACCCCAGTAGTAGTAGCATCCTTATACATAATGCCCCCCCAGTAGTAGTAGCATCCTTATACATAATGCCCCCCTGTAGTAGTAGTGTCCTTATACATAATGCACCCCCGTAGTAGTAGTGTCCTTATACATAATGCCCCCCCAGTAGTAGTAGCATCCTTATACATAATGCACCCCCAGTAGTAGTAGCGTCCTTATACGTAGTGCACCCCCAGTAGTAGACGCGTCCTTATATGTAATACCCCCCAGTAGTAGTAGCGTCCTTATACGTAGTGCACCCCCAGTAATATTAACGTCCTTATACGTAGTGCACCCCCAGTAGTATTAGCGTCCTTACACGTAATGCCATCCCAGTAGTAGTAGCGTTCTTATACGTAATGTGCCCCTAGTAGTAGCACCGTCCTTATACATAATGCCCCCCGCAGTAGTAGCATCCTTATACGTAATGCCCTCCCCCCAGTAGTAGTAGCATTGTTATACGTAATGCCCTCCCGGTAATAGTAGCGTCCTTATACATAATGCCCCCAAGTAGTAGTATCGTCCTTATACGTAATGCCCCCCCCAGTAGTAGTAGCGTCCTTATACGTAGTGCACCCCCAGTAGTAGTATCGTCCTTATACGTAATGCCCTCCCGGTAATAGTAGCGTCCTTATACATAATGCCCCCAAGTAGTAGTATCGTCCTTATACGTAATGCAGTGGCGTAACTAGAAATTTTTCTCCCCCAAGCCAAAAAATTATTTGGCGCCCCCCCCCCCCCCCCCCCTTTCATGCTCCATAATTGGGAGCAAGAAAGGGATAAATATGCGCGCGCCTTCGGCGCGCGCAGCAAAAAGGGGCATGGCTTCTTTGGAATGGGCATGGTTTCGCATAAAGGGGCGTGGCGTTGCAGGAAAAGACTACCTTATACCCCAGTTTTGCAACCTGCACGCCCATACGTTGGCCACCACAGGAAAGAAAAATAATCCTGATTCATGCCCCTTACATTATTTGTCATTTTTCCTCCTTATAGTAATGCCCAGTATACATTATGCCACATACTACAATGGCCCTTAGACATTATGCCGCACACAATAATGCACATGACACAATATGCACACACTGTAATGCACCCGACACATTATGCCACACACCGTAATGCCTGTGACACATTATGCCACACACCGTAATGCCTGTGACACATTATGACAGGAATCGCAATGCCCGTTATACATTATGCTACACACTGCAATGCCCCTGATACATTATAGCACATACAATGTCTGTGACACATTATGACACACACCGCAATGTCCGTGATACATTATGCCACACACTGCAATGCCCGATACATTATAGCACATACAATGCCTGTGACACATTATGCCACACACTGCAATGACCTTGAGACATTATACCACAATGCCCGTGATAAAGTATACCATACACCGTAATGCCTGCGACACATACCGCAATGCCCTGCCCGTTATACCCTATGCCACACACCGCAATGCCCGTTATGTATTATGCCACACTGCAATGACCCTGAGACATTATACCACATACCACAATGCCCGTGATATAGTATACCACACACCGTAATGCCTGACACATTATGACACACACCGCAATGTCCGTGATACATTATGCCACACACTGCAATGACCCTGAGACATTATACCACATATCACAATGCCCGCAATATAGTATACCATACACCGTAATGCCTGTGACACATTATGACACACACCGCAATGTCCGTGATACATTATGCCACACACCGTAATGCCCATTACACATTAAGTCCTACAGTAAGGCTTCTAATTACTTTTCAATTACCTGCTCGTTGTCAGGGGTTTCATGCACTGGGTGTCATGCTCGTTGCCAGGGGTTTCATGCTCTTGGTTCCATGCACGGTGCCAGGGGTTTTCATGCTCAGGGTGTCATGCTCGTTGCCAGGGGTTTCATGCACTGGGTGTCATGCTCGTTGCCAGGTGTTTCATGCACTGGGTGTCATGCTCGTTGGCAGGTGTTTCATGCACTGGGTGTCATGCTCGTTGCTAGGAGGTAGTCCTTGTTGCTAGGGCTGTGCTCCCAGTGCCACATATGTCCCCAGTGCCAGATATTCCCCCACGGTGCCAGGTACTCACATGCCCCAGTGCCAAATATAGCCCCCCCCCCCATGTGCCAGGTACACATATACCCCCCCAGTGCCACATATGCCCCCAGTGCCAGATATTCCCCCCCAGTGCCACATATGCCCCCCCAGTGCCACATATGCCCCCAGTGCCAGATATGCCCCCAAGGCCATATATTCCCCCCCAGTGCCAAATATGCCCCCAGTGCCAGATATGCCCCCAGTGCCACATATGCCCCCAGTGCCGGATATTCCCCCCCAGTGCCACATATGCCCCCAGTGCCAGATATTCCCCCCCAGTGCCAGATATGCCCCCAGTGCCACATATGCCCCTAGTGCCAGATATTCCACCCCAGTGCCAGATATTCCCCCCAGTGCCAGATATTCCCCCCAGTGCCATATATGCCCCCAGTGCCAGATATTCCCCCCCCAGTGCCATATATGCCCCCAGTGCCAGATATTCCCCCCCCAGTGCCATATATGCCCCAGTGCCAGATATTCCCCCCCCAGTGCCATATATGCCCCAGTGCCAGATATTCCCCCCCCCCAGTGCCATATATGCCCCCAGTGCCAGATATTTCTTCCCCCACCTCCCCCCCCCCCCCGCCGCTTTTTGGAGGGACACGGAGGGCACAGCTCGCCTCTCCTGTGTCCCTCCTGCATCATCTCCGGCGGCCGCGGGTCTAATAGGGGGAAGTGCCGGTTCGTGAGCCAATTAGAGCTCACGGACGGCACTTCCCCCTATTAGACCCGCGGCCGCCGGAGATGATGCAGGAGGGACACAGGGAGGCGCGCTGTGCTCTCCGTGTCCCTCCAACAAGCGGCGGAGGGAAGGAGACCGCAGACTGACATGCGGACGCTCGTCTGCATGTCAGTCTGCTGTAAATCAGTGGCGCCCCCGCAGCCCCTCGCCCCCAAGCCACCGCGAGGGCTGCGGGAGCAGTAGTTACGCCACTGACGTAATGCCCCCCCAGTAGTAGTAGCGTTCTTATACGTAGTGCACCCCAGTAGTAGTATCGTCCTTATACGTAATGCCCCCAGCCCCAGTAGTAGTAGCGTCCTTACACGTAATGGCCCCCCCAGTAGTAGCGTTGTTACACGTAATGCCCCCCTGTAGTAATAGCGTCCTTATACGTAATGCCCCCCAGTAGTGGCGTACATAGAGCGCGCGCACAGACATACCACACACACACACAATTCACACACATACACACCCACCATACACACACACACACCCACCATACACACACACACACTTCTCTCTCACCCTCCACTTACCTAATCCAGTCTCTCTCTGTACAGCAGCCAGGCCTGTGTAGCTCCGCCCCCTTATGGCCCATTTAGCCACGCCCCCTACCATCCTGTGTAGCTCCGCCCCCTTCTGTCCCGTACTCGGCGCTCTCACACAGATGAGATGAGGTGAGGGGAGGGAGGAGGCGTTTCATGCTGTAGGTGCCCGCTGCCAGTGCCTGTCATACAGTGACAGACACAGCAGTGGCAGCAGCAGCAGGGGGGACAGGACGGCGCAGCAGGGAAGGGATGCAGAGCAGTGAAGGCGCCTATCCGTCCCAGCGCCTCCCTGCACTGCATCCCTTCGCTGAGCGGGTAGCGCCGGGCCTGTGACAGGGGCACCTAACATGAGGTCAGGAGGGGAATGGAGGCATCAGGAAGTCACAGACTGAGAGTTATATAGCAGGGGGAGTAGGGTACCCAGCAGCACAGAGTATATCAGGAGATGAGTGATGTGTCAGTGAGGACAGGGCTGCATGTGACAGGGGCAGTGACATGATGTGGGGAGGGGAGTGGAGGCTTCAGGAAGTCACAGACTGAGAGTTACAGTATATAGAGGGAGGAGCAGGGTCCCCAGCAGCACAGAGTATATCAGGAGATGAGTGATATGTCAGTGAGGACAGGGCTGCATGTGACAGGGGCAGTGACATGATGTGAGGAGGGGAATAGAGGTAGCAGGAAGCCACAGACTGAGAGTTACAGTATACAGAGGAAGGAGTAGGGTACCCAGGAGCACAGAGTATATCAGGAGAGGAGCGATGTGTCAGTGAGGACAGGGCTGCATGTGACAGGGGCAGTGACATGATGTGGGGAGGGGAATGGAGGCAGCAGGAAGCCACAGACTGAGAGTTATATAGAGGAAGGAGCAGTGTCCCCAGCAGCACAGAGTGTATCAGGAGATGAGTGATGTGTCAGTGAGGACAGGGCTGCATCTGACAGGAGTAGTGACATAATGTGGGGAGGGGAGTGGAGGCTACAGGAAGCCACAGGCTGAGAGTTATATAGAGGAAGGAGCAGTGTCCCCAGCAGCACAGAGTATATCAGGAGATTAGGGATGTGTCAGTGAGGACAGGGCTGCATGTGACAGGGGCAGTGACATGATGTGAGGAAGGGGATGGAGGCAGCAGGAAGCCACAGACTGACACAACATCATAATGACACAGACACAACAATCACAGTGATCGGTGTCAATATTCCCAATTCTTGGGAAATGTTATGCTCACGCTAAGAGGGTGATATTTTATATCACTCAATAAATAACCTTTTGTAGGCTGCATAGATAATATTTCAGCCAATATTATACAGTGTCTGCTAGCAGACAGGCACATTTATATTAATACCATCCTTAATGAATAGTGGAGTGGTGACATCACTCCTCACTGATTACAAATGATGACATCACTCCTCAGCAGTAGCTCAGTTCTAAGTTTCAGCTGAGTAAACACATTTTAGCAACACTTGCGTATTATATTTGTATTATTTATTAATACATGTCTGGGACAGAGAGCCTGTAGCATGTAATGAGGAGGGGGGGCAGAGAACGCTGTAATCAGCCGCCACATTATTTACCCGGTAGAGGACTGTTATGGAGAACTCATGGCTCAGGGCTGATTGTTCCCTGGTGAGTCTGGCACAGAGGATCTGTGCATGTATACCACCTATTAAGTCTTGATATATGACAACATATCAGCGCTGATCAACCCTATTAAAAGCATATGGCCGGTCACAGTGAATAAGTACGAAGCAGAAGCGTTTTGTTCCAACAGGAAAACATAGCGGCCTTTGTACATTTTAAGGCTTAATTATATAAACCACAGCCTGCAGAATGAACAATGAGAACCTTTGTCTCCCTGTGATGTCTTAGGCAAGAGGGAAATAATTATGTTTTTGTGGAACTAATACATTTTCTGGATATTAATCAGAATTGAATATCTTACAAATATTAGACGTTACCAAGAAAAACACCGTCATCCCCCACTGGCAGCAGCGGACGGCCTCGGTGTTACTGCGTCTGTACTCCCCCGGATCTGAGTTACTCCATTACTTATCAGCTCATCAGAGGAGAGCGGGACTGCAGGCTGCATCTACTGTGTAACTCCTGCGGTCGCATTGGCTAGGCCAGGCAGCGTGGCTTCCAAATGTCCTGGTGCTGAGGCTTAGGGCTAGATTTACTAAAGCTTCTCAAAATGAAAAGTTGTGGTGTTGCCCATAGCAACCAATCAGAATTTGTATATCATTTTCCAGGATGCAACAGAAAAATGATAGGTACAGTAGAATGTGATTGGTTGCTAAGGGTCGCATAGTGAATTTAACCCTTACCCTGGATTTAGCATATTAATTTAGAGAGACGCAGGCATATGACAGCTTCCAGGCATGCAACCTCTCCCCCACCCCACTGCTCCCCCATGCATGAAAAGCTCTGATTTCTCCTAAGGTCTTTGCATTTCAATGTTTTTATTTTGCGCATGAAAGTAGACGGTTAATTATTAATAACAATCATTTTATACGTATTCACATCTCATCTGCAAAAGGACTGGAGTAACAGAATGCCAATACAGTTGACACATAGGGGTATATTCAATAAGAGTCGGGTCCATTCCCACATGCAGTTGTCGGAATGGACCCGACAACCCCTATTCAATGGACGGCCAAATCCGACTGTCGGATCTAGCTGTACCCGGGGTCCTGTCCTGCCGCTGCTGTCAGGGGCTGTCAGATGCGCTGACAGCAGCGGCGGGGGGCGGGGGGGAGCTGGGCGGCTGCGTGCAGCGGTGGGAGCTTCCAGCAGCGGCCGGTGGAGGGTGATGTCTGTGGCGGCGTGGGGAGGCGCTGCAGGGAGAGAGGTGCCTGGCTGAGGACGGCCGTCAAGGTACCTCTCATCCCCAATCCCCGTGTCCCGCCGCACCGCTCCCCGTCTCCTCACCTCAATCCGACTTGTTTTCAAGTCGGATTGAGTTTGTCGGAAACGGGCTAAAACCTGTCGGGTTTGGCCCCGCTTCCGACAATGCACGCTGATCGCGGCTGAAGCTGCCAATCAGCGTGCTTTCCGTCAAGTCGGATTTCCCGACTTGTCGGAATAAACGGGGCCCTAATGAATTGGTCGGAACCCCTTCCGACCTAAAACTGTCGGAAGCTGCCGTCTTTCTGACAATAGCAACCAATCAGATTCCAGGTATTATCTTCTAGAAGGTGCTAGATAAATATGAAGTAGAATATGATTGGTTGCTATGGGCAACATCCCATCTTAAATAGAACTCCCATCTTAGTAAATTTTCCCCATAAGTTCTGCTTCTCAGTCGGACACAATTATGATGTACAGAATTTTTTTCCCGGCTGCTCGCGCATCTACATCGCCAAAAAGCATGAGCGCTGCATCGAAACTGCCAGTCCATCACCAGCAACTCAAGGATAAGATGGGGGCCGACTTCCAGCACATTCCTGCCAACTAAATACCTAGATTGGGGCCAACTACCAGCCCATAACCAACAATTCACAGCTTAGATGGGGGCCAAGTGCCAGCCCATCGATGATAACTCAATGTACAGATGTGTCCTTACACAACCTTGCTGCGACAGGCTGCATATTGTGGCATTGCCACGACGCGTACAGTACATAGAGCTGCCTCCCGTTACCACAGCTTTCTTTTGTCCTGCTGCTGTTCGCGGGAGCATGGATACGCAGGCCGCCGTGGAGGAAAACTATTGCCAACTACAGGTAGCGGGAGCGTAACTCACTGCTACCTGTTCTTCTGAACTCCCACCGGATCCTCCTTGCTGTCTGGCACAGCGGGAACATGGCTTCACCGGTGCATGCAGTACGTACATTATTTTACCTTAGTGTGCAGCGGGAGCATGCGGCTCCGCGAAGCTGAAGAGGAAGTGTTACCAAACGCCTCTGCTAATGACACACAAAAAGACCCACTGGGACTGGTGGTATTCCTGACCCCAGTAGGTTAGAATCAGCCTAAAACCATGTAATGGTGGGGAAGCAGTGAAAAGAGCGAAGAAGTGAGCCAGTGGAGAAGTTTCCCATGGCAACCAATCAGCTGCTATGTCTAATTTTATAGAATGCACCTGATAAATGTAACTTCAGTACTGACTGGTTGCCACGGGTAACTTCTCCACTGGCTCACTTCTCCACTATTTTCACTGCTTCAATAGACCTCATTATAAACCAGCAACTCAGTCCCAGATCTTCACCCCTTAGCTGTAATAGGGCTACACAAATTAGACCATAAAAAGGGCACACCCTTACATCGTTACCCCTTTCTCCTGAATGTATTCCGACACATCCAAGTAGTCTAAGTTCCGACAGGCATATGAAATGCATTCTGTCAAATAAAAAATAACCACGAGGAGGGACTGACATGTTTTAATTTTTCAACTGAAACTGTTAAAGAAGACGTCACCCAAAGGAGGAAAATTATTATCCCTTATTTATATTGCGCCACAAGGGTTCCGCAGCGCCCAATTATAGAGTACATAAATACAAAATCAAAACGGGACAATAGTGACTTACAGTTGAAGACAATATAGGACAAGTACAGGGTAAGTAACACTCACATAAGTATCAGAGTGGCACATAAGTATCAGAGTGGCAGAAAACTGCAGGATTAGGTGCCGTCGAGGATGGTTTAAGTAAGAGAAGGATAAGCACATGAGGGAAGAGGGCCCTGCTCGTGAGAGCTTACATTGAAAAGGGGAGGGGCAGACAGACAGGGGTGACACAGATGGGGTAGACAGAGAGCATGGAACAGAGGGTTAGGATGAGATTGGGCTGGGTTTGGTGAAGAAGTGGGTCTTCAGAGCCCGTTTTAAGTTTTGTAGAGCGGTAGAGAGTCTGAGGGAGAGAATTCCAGAGAAATGGAGCAGCGCGTGAGAAATCTTGGAGGTAGGAGTGGGAGGAAGTAATCAGAAGGCAGGAGAGGCAGCGTGCATTAGCAGAGCGAAGGGGATGGGTGGGAGTGTAAAGGGAGATAAAGTCGGAGATGTAAATGGGAGAGGAGTGGGAGAGGGCTTTGTAAGTGAGTGTGAGAAGTTTGAATTGGATTCTGACAGGGAAGGGAAGCCAGTGAAGGACTTGTAGGAGAGGGGAGGTGGACGTAGTGCGTTTGGTGAGGAAGATGAGCCGGGCAGCAGCATTGAGAATAGATTGGAGTGGAGAGAGGTAAATGTCAGGGAGGCCCAGAGCCGGCCTTAACCAATATGATGCCCTAGGCAAGATTTTGGCTGGTGCCCCCTAGTACCACCGCTGGTTCTGCCTCTGACCTTGCACCTCTTTCCCAGCACCATCACCCCTCACCCATAGCAGTCCTTATTTTGGTGTTTGTACCCCCTATATTTTAAATAGGAACAGTTCGCACATTTGGTGCTCAGCCCAAAAAGGGGTGTGTTTTTGCTGGCAAATGGGCATGGCCACACAATAGTACCCCCAATTCCAATTACGCCACACAGTACTGTACTTTATTCACATTTGATCATGCAATAGTGTCCATAATTCATATTACATCCCACAGTAGTATCACTTTACCTTATAAACGTTACTCCTCACATTAGAGACCCTTATTAACATTTTATCACACTAAATTGCTCCTTATTCACATTACACCACACCCTATTGCTCTTTATTCACATTAGATGACACAGTAGTGCCCTTTCTATACGCAACGCCACATAGTAGAGCACCTTATACACATAATGCCACAGAGTAATGCCCCTTACACATATGAAACACATTATTAAGGTCCTTATAAACATAATGTGCCTTACACATTATGACAACCTTTATTAATGCCCTTTTACACATAATGTCCCTTACACATATGCCGCACATTATTAATGCCCTTATACACATAATGACACACATAGTGCCCCCTACACATTTGCTGCACATTATTAGTGCCCCTATACACATAATGACACACATACAGTAGTACCCTGTTACACATATGCCGCACATTATTAATGCCCTTATACACATAATGACACACATAGTGCCCCTTACACATATGTTGCACATTATTAATGCATTTTTACATGACACACATAATGCTCCTTACACTACTGCACAACCAACCCACTCACATGCACACAGCCCTTACACTGCCACTAACACTGTGACCTCTGCCTCTGCTTGGCTACAGATGTGTCCTCATAAATCTTGCCTCAATGCTAACGTTGGGCACCTTTTTTTTATGAAAATGCAGCTTATTTGCATTGCTATGTGGCTAGGATGCACAAGCAGCTTCTGCTGATTAAAATGATATGTAGCATGCCTATATACTGTGTGAGACTGTGGCTGTATCTGCATATGAAATGCTACACACATAAAATAGGCATGCTGCATATCATTTTAATCAGCAGAAGCTGCTGATGCCCTCAGGCATATCAAATGCCCTAGGCAATTGCCTAGTTTGCCTATACCTATGGCCGGCTCTGGGGAGGCCAGTCAGGAGGAGATTACAGTAGTCCAGTCTGGAAATGACCAGTGATCTGTATTTAATGCAGCGTTAAGTACAGATGTAGGTTGAACATTTTCTCCATTGACTTCAATGTTGTATTTGATCATACAGAGAAAGCGGCGATATGCCTGGTTGATATTTGCAGTGTACATTGTAATGTATGTGTGTAGATGAGTTACAGTGAAGTGCTTTATTGTGGTAAAACCTGTGCAACAAAGGGCGGCACCATCACTGCTCTCATGGCATCTATATGACTGGTAGGTTTCCGTGAATGGTATCTTGTATCCTGGAGAACTGCTGGATGCGTCTGGCGCTCAGCTCCCTGGACCCTCCCCACTCTGTGACATCATTTCATCATGTATGTTGGGGGCACACAGTAGCGGATTTCCCACTAGGTACATGAGGCACGTGCCTAGGGACGGCACTTGCTTGGGGGCGGAACACCTGGCCAGATGATTCTTTTATCCCCCTTATTACAACTTTTTATATATATACAGTATATATATATATAAAGTCACAAATGGTGGCACTCGTAGGACTTGTAGCAATAATAAATGACACGGCGGTCAAAAATCTGCAGTCAACGTTTCGTTAATTTAATAACGTCATCAGGATACAGACATAACATAAAACAAACAATATATAGCCAATTACCCCACCTCGTGTGTCCCTGCCATCGCCGTCAGCGCCGGGTCCTACGACAACACCCTCCGGCGCTACGCACTTCCTGTGCGCCCGGCCGCGTCTGGCGGTTGCTAGGAAACGGAACAACAATAATAGTGACAGCATGAATGAATACCGTGCATCAGAGCTCTCGCCTATTCCTCTCCCCTCCACCAAAATCGCTACATGAATATTGTCTAGTTACCCAGACAGGGGAAAATAAACGTCCCCACACTACAAAAGAACACCATATCTATAAAAAAGATATACAGTAATTTCACAGTAATGAACATATAATAAACAGGGGCATCGCAGGCAAACTGAGCTATACCTAAGTGCAGCAGTGAATGGATAATTTGATAATGTATTAAAGACAAGGACACACGTCCTTACAAAAAGATACTGTCCCCAAAAATCTCCGTGGGGGTGACAGGGGTAAGGCTCTGCTGCAGAAAGAGGCCCGGTGGATTTATCGATTGAGTACGATCACTCCAAAAGGTCTCAATGAGCACCTCCCCTTGAATTGCTTTTTGTAAGGACGCGTCGCCGCCATTTTCACACGTGCATTGAGATTGATAGGGAGAGGACGTGGCTGGCGTCCTCTCCATTAGAATAGATTAGAAGAGAGAGAGAGAGAGAGAGATTGTGCAGACAGAGTTTACCACAGTGACCAGTGCAGTTGTTGTTAAGTTAACTTTTATTTAATATATCCGTTCTCTGCTATATCCGTTCTCTGCCTGAAAAAAACGATACACAGCAGTCACACAGTGTGACACAGTCTGTGTGCACTCAGCTCAGCCCAGTGTGCTGCACATCAATGTATAAAAGCTTATAATAATTGTGGGGGAGACTGGGGAGCACTGCAGGTTGTTATAGCAGGAGCCAGGAGTACATAATATTATATTAATTTAAAATTAAACAGTGCACACTTTTGCTGCAGGAGTGCCACTGCCAGTGTGACTAGTGGTGACCAGTGCCTGACCACCAGTATAGTAGTATATTGTTGTATACTATCTCTTTATCAACCAGTCTATATTAGCAGCAGACACAGTACAGTGCGGTAGTTCACGGCTGTGGCTACCTCTGTGTCGGCAGTCGGCACTCGGCAGGCAGTCCGTCCATCCATAATTGTATAATTATATACCACCTAACCGTGGTATTTTTTTTTCTTTCTTTATACCGTCGTCATAGTCATACTAGTTGTTACGAGTATACTACTATCTCTTTATCAACCAGTGTACAGTGCGGTAGTTCACGGCTGTGGCTACCTCTGTGTCGGCAGTCGGCAGGCAGTCCGTCCATCCATAATTGTATTATTATAATATATACCACCTAACCGTGGTTTTTTTTTCATTCTTTATACCGTCATAGTGTCATACTAGTTGTTACGAGTATACTACTATCTCTTTATCAACCAGTGTACAGTGCGGTAGTTCACGGCTGTGGCTACCTCTGTGTCGGCAGTCGGCAGGCAGTCCGTCCATCCATAATTGTATTATTATAATATATACCACCTAACCGTGGTTTTTTTTTCATTCTTTATACCGTCATAGTGTCATACTAGTTGTTACGAGTATACTACTATCTCTTTATCAACCAGTGTACAGTGCGGTAGTTCACGGCTGTGGCTACCTCTGTGTCGGCAGTCGGCAGGCAGTCCGTCCATCCATAATTGTATTATAATATATACCACCTAACCGTGGGTTTTTTTTCATTCTTTATACCGTCATAGTCAGTCATACTAGTTGTTACGAGTATACTACTATCTCTTTATCAACCAGTGTACAGTGCGGTAGTTCACGGCTGTGGCTACCTCTGTGTCGGAACTCGGCAGGCAGTCCGTCCATCCATAATTGTATTACAATATATACCACCTAACCGTGGTTTTTTTTTCATTCTTTATACCGTCATAGTCAGTCATACTAGTTGTTACGAGTATACTACTATCTCTTTATCAACCAGTGTACAGTGCGGTAGTTCACGGCTGTGGCTACCTCTGTGTCGGCACTCGGCAGGCAGTCCGTCCATCCATAATTGTATTACAATATATACCACCTAACCGTGGTTTTTTTATACCACCTAACCGTGGCAGTCCGTCCATAATTGTATACTAGTATCCAATCCATCCATCTCCATTGTTTACCTGAGGTGCCTTTTAGTTCTGCCTATAAAATATGGAGAACAAAAAAGTTGAGGTTCCAAAATTAGGGAAAGATCAAGATCCACTTCCACCTCGTGCTGAAGCTGCTGCCACTAGTCATGGCCGAGACGATGAAATGCCAGCAACGTCGTCTGCCAAGGCCGATGCCCAATGTCATAGTACAGAGCATGTCAAATCCAAAACACCAAATATCAGTAAAAAGCCTCTTTTTTTCTTTGCGTCATGTGCTGTTTGGGGAGGGTTTTTTGGAAGGGACATCCTGCGTGACACTGCAGTGCCTCTCCTAGATGGGCCCGGTGTTTGTGTCGGCCACTAGGGTCGCTAATCTTACTCACACAGCTACCTCATTGCGCCTCTTTTTTTCTTTGCGTCATGTGCTGTTTGGGGAGGGTTTTTTGGAAGGGACATCCTGCGTGACACTGCAGTGCCACTCCTAGATGGGCCCGGTGTTTGTGTCGGCCACTAGGGTCGCTTATCTTACTCACACAGCGACCTCGGTGCAAATTTTAGGACTAAAAATAATATTGTGAGGTGTGAGGTATTCAGAATAGACTGAAAATGAGTGTAAATTATGGTTTTTGAGGTTAATAATACTTTGGGATCAAAATGACCCCCAAATTCTATGATTTAAGCTGTTTTTTAGTGTTTTTGGAAAAAAACACCCGAATCCAAAACACACCCGAATCCGACAAAAATAATTCGGTGAGGTTTTGCCAAAACGCGTTCGAACCCAAAACACGGCCGCGGAACCGAACCCAAAACCAAAACACAAAACCCGAAAAATTTCAGGCGCTCATCTCTAGAACTTCCGCTTGACTTGACAATTTTCTCACCAGCAGGTCTTTGAACCTCTGCAGACTTGTGTCTGCCGGAAAGAGAGATACAGCATAGTGCTCTGATTTCAACAGATTGACCACCCTTGAATCCTGGCAAAGCGAATTAAGGGCTCCATCCACAAGTCCCAAATACTTTGCGGAATCGCTCTGTCTTAGCTCCTCCTTCAATTTCTCCAGATGCTTCTGCAAAAGTCTGATGAGGGGAATGACCTGACTCAAGCTGGCAGTGTCTGAACTGACTTCACGTGTGGCAAGTTCAAAGGGTTGCAGAACCTTGCACAATGTTGAAATCATTCTCCACTGCGCTTGAGTCAGGTGCATGCCCCCTCCTTTGCCTATATCGTAGGCAGATGTATAGGCTTGAATGGCCTTTTGCTGCTCCTCCATCCTCTGAAGCATATAGAGGGTTGAATTCCACCTCGTTACCACCTCTTGCTTCAGATGATGGCAGGGCAGGTTCAGGACTGTTTGCTGGTGCTCCAGTCTTCGGCACGCGGTGGCTGAATGCCGAAAGTGGCCCGCAATTCTTCGGGCCACCGACAGCATCTCTTGTACGCCCCTGTAGTTTTTTAAATAATTCTGCACCACCAAATTCAGTGTATGTGCAGAACATGGGACGTGCTGGAATTTGCCCAGATGTAATGCACGCACAATATTGGTGGCGTTGTTTGATGTCACAAATCCCCAGGAGAGTCCAATTGGGGTAAGCCATTCTGCGATGATGTTCCTCAGTTTCCGTAAGAGGTTGTCAGCTGTGTGCCTCTTATGGAAAGCGGTGATACAAAGCGTAGCCTGCCTAGGAACGAGTTGGCGTTTGCGAGATGCTGCTACTGGTGCCGCCGCTGCTGTTCTTGCTGCGGGAGGCAATACATCTACCCAGTGGGCTGTCACAGTCATATAGTCCTGAGTCTGCCCTGCTCCACTTGTCCACATGTCCGTGGTTAAGTGGACATTGGGTACAACTGCATTTTTTAGGACACTGGTGACTCTTTTTCTGACGTCTGTGTACATTTTCGGTATCGCCTGCCTAGAGAAATGGAACCTAGATGGTATTTGGTACCGGGGAAACAGTACCTCAATCAAGTCTCTAGTTGCCTCTGAATTAACGGTGGATACCGAAAACACGTTTCTCACCATTCAGGCTGCCAAGGCCTGAGTTATCCGCTTTGCAGCAGGATGACTGCTGTGATATTTCATCTTTCTCGCAAAGGACTGTTGGACAGTCAATTGCTTACTGGAAGTAGTATAAGTGGTCTTCCGACTTCCCCTCTGGGATGACGATCGACTCCCAGCAGCAACAACAGCAGCGCCAGCAGCAGTAGGCGTTACACTCAAGGATGCATCGGAGGAATCCCAGGCAGGAGAGGACTCATCAGACTTGACAGTGACATGGCCTGCAGGACTATTGGCTTTCCTTTGTAAGGAGGAAATTGACACTGAGGGAGTTGGTGGTGTGGTTTGCAGGAGCTTGGTTACAAAAGGAAGGGATTTAGTGGTCAGTGGACTGCTTCCGCTGTCATCCAAAGTTTTAGAACTTGTCACTGACTTCTGATGAATGCGGTCCAGGTGACGTATAAGGGAGGATGTTCCTAGGTGGTTAACGTCCTTACCCCTACTTATTACAGCTTGACAAAGGCAACACACGGCTTGACACCAGTTGTCTGCATTTCTGTTGAAATAATTCCACACCGAAGAGGTGATTTTTTTTGTATTTTGACCAGGCATGTCAATGGCCATATTCGTCCCACGGACAACAGGTGTCTCCCCGGGTGCCTGACTTAAACAAACCACCTCACCATCAGAATCTTCCTTGTCAATTTCCTCCCCAGTGCCAGCAACACCCATATCCTCATCCTGGTGTACTTCAACAGTGACATCTTCTATTTGACTATCAGGAACTGGACTGCGGGTGCTCCTTCCAGCACTTGCAGGGGGCGTGCAAATGGTGGAAGGCGCAACCTCTTCCCGTCCAGTGTTGGGAAGGTCAGGCATCGCAACCGACACAATTGGACTCTCCTTGGGGATTTGTGATTTAGAAGAACGCACGGTTCTTTGCTATGCTTTTGCCATCTTAACTCTTTTAAGTTTTCTAGCAGGAGGATGAGTGCTTTCATCCTCAGGTGAAGCTGAACCACTAGCCTTGAACATAGGCCAGGGCCTCAGCCATTCCTTGCCACTCCGTGTCGTAAATGGCACATTGGCAAGTTTACGCTTCTCCTCAGACGATTTTGATGAAGATTTTTGGGTCATTTTACTGAGCTTTATTTTTTTGGATTTTACATGCTCTCTACTATGACATTGGGCATCGGCCTTGGCAGACGACGTTGATGGCATTTCATCGTCTCGGCCATGACAAGTGGCAGCAGCTTCAGCACGAGGTGGAAGTGGATCTTGATCTTTCCATATTTTACCCTCCACATTTTTGTTCTCCATTTTTTAATGTGTGGAATTATATGCCAGTAATATATCAATAGCAATGGCCTACTACTATATATACTGCGCACAACTGAAATGCACCACAGGTATGGATGGATAGTATACTTGACGACACAGAGGTAGGTAGAGCAGTGGCCTACTGTACCGTACTGCTATATAGTATATACTGGTGGTCAGCAAACTGTGCAAAACTGAAATGCACCACAGGTATGGATGGATAGTATACTTGACGACACAGAGGTAGGTAGAGCAGTGGCCTACTGTACCGTACTGCTATATATTATATACTGGTGGACAGCAAACTGTGCAAAAGTGAAATGCACCACAGGTATGGATGGATAGTATACTTGACGACACAGAGGTAGGTAGAGCAGTGGCCTACTGTACCGTACTGCTATATATTATATACTGGTGGACAGCAAACTGTGCAAAACTGAAATGCACCACAGGTATGGATGGATTGTATACTTGACGACACAGAGGTAGGTAGAGCAGTGGCCTACTGTACCGTACTGCTATATATTATATACTGGTGGACAGCAAACTGTTCAAAACTGAAATGCACCACAGGTATGGATGGATAGTATACTTGACGACACAGAGGTAGGTAGAGCAGTGGCCTACTGTACCGTACTACTATATATTATATACTGGTGGACAGCAAACTGTGCAAAACTGAAATGCACCACAGGTATGGATGGATAGTATACTTGATGACACAAAGGTAGGTAGAGCAGTGACCTACTGTACCGTACTGCTATATATTATATACTGGTGGACAGCAAACTGTGCAAAACTGAAATGCACCACAGGTATGGATGGATAGTATACTTGACGACAGAGGTAGGTACAGCAGTGGCCTACTGTACCGTACTGCTATATATTATATACTGGTGGACAGCAAACTGTGCAAAACTGAAATGCACCACAGGTATGGATGGATAGTATACTTGACGACACAGAGGTAGGTAGAGCAGTGGCCTACTGTACCGTACTGCTATATAGTATATACTGGTGGTCAGCAAACTGTGCAAAACTGAAATGCACCACAGGTATGGATGGATAGTATACTTGACGACACAGAGGTAGGTAGAGCAGTGGCCTACTGTACCGTACTGCTATATATTATATACTGGTGGTCAGCAAACTGTGTAAAACTGAAATGCACCACAGGTATGGATGGATAGTATACTTGACGACACAGAGGTAGGTAGAGCAGTGGCCTACTGTACCGTACTGCTATATAGTATATACTGGTGGTCAGCAAACTGTGCAAAACTGAAATGCACCACAGGTATGGATGGATAGTATACTTGACGACACAGAGGTAGGTAGGGCAGTGGCCTTCTGTACCGTACTGCTATATAGTATATACTGGTGGTCAGCAAACTGTGCAAAACTGAAATGCACCACAGGTATGGATGGATAGTATACTTGACGACACAGAGGTAGGTAGAGCAGTGGACTACTGTACCGTGCTGCTATATACAGTATATAGTTATACTGGTGGTCAGCAAAATTCTGCACTGTCCTCCTACTATATACTACAATGCAGCACAGATATGGAGCGTTTTTCAGGCAGAGACTGGTGGTCACTGGTCACTGGTCAGCAAAACTCTGCACTGTCCTCCTACTATATAATACTGCTGGTGGTCACTGGTCAGCAAAACTCTGCACTGTCCCCCTACTATATAATACTGCTGGTCCCCAGTCCCCACAATAAAGCAATTAGCACGCTGAGCACAGATATTTGCAGCACACTGAGCACAGTCAGATATGGAGCGTTTTTCAGGCAGAGAACGTAGATATTTGCACTTGCAGCACACTGAGCACAGATATTTGCAGCATACTGAGCACAGATATTTGCAGCACACTGAGCACAGATATTTGCAGCACAATTTGCAGCCCGCTGAACATAGAAACTGAGAGGACGCCAGCCATGTCCTCTCACGATCATCTCCAATGCACGAGTGAAAAATGGCGGCGACGCGCGGCTCCTTATATAGAATACGAATCTCGCGAGAATCCGACCGCGGGATGATGAAGTTCGGGCGCGCTGGGGTTAACCGAGCAAGGCGGGAGGATCCGAGTTGCTCGGACCCGTGAAAAAAAAGGTGAAGTTCGGGCGGATTCGGATCGTGAGGATCCGAACCCGCTCATCACTACTCATAATACGCTACATTAAAGAGCCCCCAATTCATATTATGCCACATGGGTGTGCAATAATAGATAGACAGTGTCTAGTTAGACAGTCAATAGATAGACACAACATGTTAGACAGTCAAAAGATTGACAGGGTCAAAAGGTCGACAGGGTTAAAGTCGACATGAAAAGGCAGACAGTACAAAATGTCGACAGTTTCAAAAGGTAGACATGAAATTGGTCGACATAAAATAGTTAGACACCATTTTTTGGGCATTTTTGGGATTTGTGTGGATAGTTTTGTCATCTAGAAAAGCATCCCCTTGTAGAAAAGAATACCCTCGAGGAGCTCGCTTCGCTCGCCACAAGGTTTATATCCAACTCTATGCCGACATGGATAGAGAAGGTATGAAAAATTCCAAAAACATGTAAAATTGAAATAAAAAAACCTCTGTGTCTACCTTTTCTCATGTCGACCTTTTGAATCGCTACTGGTGGTGTTGTGTCTGAACTGCGCCAAACTTCTCGCGGTATATGGCGCAAAAACGCAAAATAAATGAGGGCATACCTGTAGACTAAATATAGTGAGAGAGGGCGTTCGACTTTGTCTTGGCCACAAAATGTCTTGCTAAATAATGTGTTATTCAATTGGCTGGAAATGAAACATCCAGTGCTGTGATTGGTTCCCACGTTGATTGGCTCATATCCATAATTATCCTAGAACAAGGGGTATGAGTAATAGAGAGCACAGGGCAGGGAGGCAGCGACAGGCGCAGGGAAGTGATGGTTCAGATTTAGGTCCCACTGATCTGGAACGTTACCGAACACAATGGCCAGTGTCTAGAAGTCGGGGAGAAGCATGTGTTCCCTATTAGAGAGGAAGATTTTCTGAAGTCTATTAGGAACGGGATTGATTTTTGCAGCAGGATAATATGCCCCTTTGCAGAGCGTTCTCTTTGAACTTACTTAATAATTAGAGTCAGGTTGCTGTGGCAAATATTTAAACCAAAATCAAAGCTTTTTATCCACGTCACTTTGAATATTAATCCCATGTAGACAAGTAACAAATGGATGTAGCGGCACAGGAAATCTCTGCGCTCTTAGCCTCTTATTAGTAAACGTTCGGGAGGCTGAGCATACGCTACGTGATGGGAGATGGGAGCATTCCAGGACACGTGTTACTCACACTGGAGAGCAAGGCGAAAAATATAATAATATGATTTATTTCCTCTTAAGATCATTTTGTTTAAATTATTTGGTGAAATATATAATATCCAGTCGTGCTGTGTCTTTTTATGCTGGAAATGAGCGCACTCTGTCTCTGCAGCGAACAAAAGTCACTTCACAAAGAAGGAGATTGATAGTAGAATCATAACCGATTGCAGGCATTCCGTCTACATTTATTATATGTATATACTGTTTACAGGGTGACCAAAAAGGATCGGTATGCGATCCCGGGCAGACGGGATGCTGGTGGTCAGAATACTGACGCTGGCATCCTATTGGTCAAGATCCCGATAGGGGTGAGGCAAGTATCCAAATCGCCCCCTAACCCTCCCTTACTGCAGCGTAACCCTAACCTCCCTCCCTTAGTGCCTAGCCCTGTACCCCCTTTTCCGCAGTCCACCCTCCCCCTGTAGTGCTTAACCCTCCCCTCCGTGCAGCCAGACTGTCACCCCACATGGCTTAGGGAACACTGCAGCTGTCGGCAAAGACACAGATCTTGCGCATGAATATATAAACATTGGATATTTAATAAACCATCGGATTTACATTCATCTGAATTATGCCCATAGTACTTATTTTGAAGAAACACAGATTATTAGGCAGGAAGAATGTCGGAGCCTCTGTGTATATGAGGCCTAGTAAGTGTGACATCACCATCTCCACCTGATTACACCATCTACACCATTGTCTTTTTGTTGATTTGAGTGCGCAGTTCCTCGCGATCATCTGCCGTACGGTTTATGGAGGAACGGGAGACTGAGACCTACACAGTATGAGGTGCTACACTACTCTACAGTCTACACTGCTTTGCTCTGATACCAGCAGATACTGGGGTAGATGTATTAACCTGGAGAAGGCATAAGGAAGTGATAAACCAGTGATAAAGCAGTGTTAAGTGCAAGGTGATAATGCACTAGCCAATCAGCTCCTGTTAATTTACATATTGGAGCTGATTGGCTGGTGTGTTATCACCTTGCATTTATCACTGGTTTATCACTTCCTTATGCCTTCTCCAGGTTAATACTAGAGATGAGCGGGTTCGGTTCCTCGGAATCCGAACCCGCCCGAACTTCAGTTTTTTTTACACGGGTCCGAGTGACTCGGATCTTCCCGCCTTGCTCGGTTAACCCGAGCGCGCCCCGAACGTCATCATCACGCTGTCGGATTCTCGCGAGGCTCGGATTCTATCGCGAGACTCGGATTCTATATAAGGAGCCGCGCGTCGCCGCCATTTTCACACGTGCATTGAGATTCATAGGGAGAGGACGTGGCTGGCGTCCTCTCCGTTTATAGAGATTCGAGAAGAGAGTGAGACAGAGAGAGACACAGTAGTAATTTTGGGGAGCATTAGGAGGGGTACTACTACTACTAGTACTTGCTGAAGTGATAGAGATAGTGTGACTGTATTATCTGACTTGTGGGGGAGACACTGACAGTGGGGAGCAGTTAGAGTCTGAGAGCAGGACTCAGGACTCAGGAGTACATATAACGTACAGTGCACACTTTTGCTGCCAGAGTGCCACACTGCCATTGTTTGTGACCACACTGACCACCAGTATAATATATATTGTGATTGTCTGCTTAGGACTCAGGAGTACTACTTGCAAGTTGCTGATAGTGTGACCAGTGACCTGACCACCAGTTTAATAATCACCACCAGTTTATGAGTTTAATATATATATATATATATATATATATATATAATTGTATATAATATATATATAATATTGTATACCACCTAGCACCTAACCGTGTTTTTTTTTTTTTTTTCTTTCTTCTTTATACATACTACTATAGTAGCTTACTGTAGCAGTCTGCGGTGCTGCTGAGCTGACAGTGTCCAGCAGGTCCGTCATCAGTCATTACATAATAAACATATATACCTGTCCGGCTGCAGTACTAGTGATATTATATAATTATATATATATATATATATTGATTTCATCTCATTATCATCCAGTCTATATTATCAGCAGACACAGTACGTTAGTCCACGGCTGTAGCTACCTCTGTGTCGGCACTCGGCAGTCCATCCATAATTGTATACCACCTACCCGTGGTTTTTTTTCTTTCTTTCTTCTTGATACATACTACTATAGTAGCTTACTGTAGCAGTCTGCGGTGCTGCTGAGCTGACAGTGTCCAGCAGGTCCGTCATCAGTCATTACATAATAAATATATATACCTGTCCGGCTGCAGTACTAGTGATATTATATATACATATATATTGATTTCATCTCATTATCATCCAGTCTATATTATCAGCAGACACAGTACGTTAGTCCACGGCTGTAGCTACCTCTGTGTCGGCACTCGGCAGTCCATCCATAATTGTATACCACCTACCCGTGTTTTTTTTTTTCTTTCTTCTTTATACATACTACTATAGTAGCTTACTGTAGCAGTCTGCGGTGCTGCTGAGCTGACAGTGTCCAGCAGGTCCGTCATCAGTCATTACATAATAAATATATATACCTGTCCGGCTGCAGTACTAGTGATATTATATATACATATATATTGATTTCATCTCATTATCATCCAGTCTATATTATCAGCAGACACAGTACGGTAGTCCACGGCTGTAGCTACCTCTGTGTCGGCACTCGGCAGTCCATCCATAATTGTATACCACCTACCCGTGGTTTTTTTTTTTCATTCTTCTTTATACATACTACTATAGTAGCTTACTGTAGCAGTCTGTGGTGCTGCTGAGCTGACAGTGTCCAGCAGGTCCGTCATCAGTCATTACATAATAAATATATATACCTGTCCGGCTGCAGTACTAGTGATATTATATATACATATATATTGATTTCATCTCATTATCATCCAGTCTATATTATCAGCAGACACAGTACGTTAGTCCACGGCTGTAGCTACCTCTGTGTCGGCACTCGGCAGTCCATCCATAATTGTATACCACATACCCGTGGTTTTTTTTTTTTCTTTCTTCTTTATACATACTACTATAGTAGCTTACTGTAGCAGTCTGCGGTGCTGCTGAGCTGACAGTGTCCGGCAGGTCCGTCATCAGTCATTACATAATAAATATATATACCTGTCCGGCTGCAGTACTAGTGATATTATATATACATATATATTGATTTCATCTCATTATCATCCAGTCTATATTATCAGCAGACACAGTACGGTAGTCCACGGCTGTAGCTACCTCTGTGTCGGCACTCGGCAGTCCATCCATAATTGTATACTACCTACCCGTGGTTTTTTTTTTCTTTCTTCTTTATACATACTACTATAGTAGCTTACTGTAGCAGTCTGCGGTGCTGCTGAGCTGACAGTGTCCAGCAGGTCCGTCATCAGTCATTACATAATAAATATATATACCTGTCCGGCTGCAGTACTAGTGATATTATATATACATATATATTGATTTCATCTCATTATCATCCAGTCTATATTAGCAGCAGACACAGTACGGTAGTCCACGGCTGTAGCTACCTCTGTGTCGGCACTCGGCAGTCCATCCATAATTGTATACCACCTACCCGTGGTTTTTTTTTTTCTTTCTTCTTTATACATACTACTATAGTAGCTTACTGTAGCAGTCTGCGGTGCTGCTGAGCTGACAGTGTCCAGCAGGTCCGTCATCAGTCATTACATAATAAATATATATACCTGTCCGGCTGCAGTACTAGTGATATTATATATACATATATATTGATTTCATCTCATTATCATCCAGTCTATATTAGCAGCAGACACAGTACGGTAGTCCACGGCTGTAGCTACCTCTGTGTCGGCACTCGGCAGTCCATCCATAATTGTATACCACCTACCCGTGGTTTTTTTTTTTCTTCTTTATACATACTACTATAGTAGCTTACTGTAGCAGTCTGCGGTGCTGCTGAGCTGACAGTGTCCAGCAGGTCCGTCATCAGTCATTACATAATAAATATATATACCTGTCCGGCTGCAGTACTAGTGATATTATATATACATATATATTGATTTCATCTCATTATCATCCAGTCTATATTATCAGCAGACACAGTACGTTAGTCCACGGCTGTAGCTACCTCTGTGTCGGCACTCGGCAGTCCATCCATAATTGTATACCACCTACCCGTGGTTTTTTTTTTCTTTCTTCTTTATACATACTACTATAGTAGCTTACTGTAGCAGTCTGCGGTGCTGCTGAGCTGACAGTGTCCAGCAGGTCCGTCATCAGTCATTACATTATAAATATATATACCTGTCCGGCTGCAGTACTAGTGATATTATATATACATATATATTGATTTCATCTCATTATCATCCAGTCTATATTAGCAGCAGACACAGTACGGTAGTCCACGGCTGTAGCTACCTCTGTGTCGGCACTCGGCAGTCCATCCATAAGTATACTAGTATCCATCCATCTCCATTGTTTACCTGAGGTGCCTTTTAGTTGTGCCTATTAAAATATGGAGAACAAAAATGTTGAGGTTCCAAAATTAGGGAAAGATCAAGATCCACTTCCACCTCGTGCTGAAGCTGCTGCCACTAGTCATGGCCGAGACGATGAAATGCCAGCAACGTCGTCTGCCAAGGCCGATGCCCAATGTCATAGTACAGAGCATGTAAAATCCAAAACACCAAATATCAGTAAAAAAAGGACTCCAAAACCTAAAATAAAATTGTCGGAGGAGAAGCGTAAACTTGCCAATATGCCATTTACCACACGGAGTGGCAAGGAACGGCTGAGGCCCTGGCCTATGTTCATGGCTAGTGGTTCAGCTTCACATGAGGATGGAAGCACTCAGCCTCTCGCTAGAAAAATGAAAAGACTCAAGATGGCAAAAGCAGTAGCACCGCAAAGAACTGTGCGTTCTTCGAAATCCCAAATCCACAAGGAGAGTCCGACTCCAATTGTGTCGGTTGCGATGCCTGACCTTCCCAACACTGGACGTGAAGAGCATGCGCCTTCCACCATTTGCACGCCCCCTGCAAGTGCTGGAAGGAGCACCCGCAGTCCAGTTCCTGATAGTCAGATTGAAGATGTCAGTGTTGAAGTACACCAGGATGAGGAGGATATGGGTGTTGCTGGCGCTGGGGAGGAAATTGACCAGGAGGATTCTGATGGTGAGGTGGTTTGTTTAAGTCAGGCACCCGGGGAGACACCTGTTGTCCGTGGGAGGAATATGGCCATTGACATGCCTGGTGAAAATACCAAAAAAATCAGCTCTTCGGTGTGGAAGTATTTCAACAGAAATGCGGACAACAGGTGTCAAGCCGTGTGTTGCCTTTGTCAAGCTGTAATAAGTAGGGGTAAGGACGTTAACCACCTCGGAACATCCTCCCTTATACGTCACCTGCAGCGCATTCATAATAAGTCAGTGACAAGTTCAAAAACTTTGGGTGACCGCGGAAGCAGTCCACTGACCAGTAAATCCCTTCCTCTTGTAACCAAGCTCACGCAAACCACCCCACCAACTCCCTCAGTGTCAATTTCCTCCTTACCCAGGAATGCCAATAGTCCTGCAGGCCATGTCACTGGCAATTCTGACGAGTCCTCTCCTGCCTGGGATTCCTCCGATGCATCCTTGAGTGTAATGCCTACTGCTGCTGGCGCTGCTGTTGTTGTTGCTGGGAGTCGATCGTCATCCCAGAGGGGAAGTCGTAAGCCCACTTGTACTACTTCCAGTAAGCAATTGACTGTCCAACAGTCCTTTGCGAGGAAGATGAAATATCACAGCAGTCATCCTGCTGCAAAGCGGATAACTGAGGCCTTGACAACTATGTTGGTGTTAGACGTGCGTCCGGTATCCGCCGTTAGTTCACAGGGAACTAGACAATTTCTTGAGGTAGTGTGCCCCCGTTACCAAATACCATCTAGGTTCCACTTCTCTAGGCAGGCGATACCGAGAATGTACACGGACGTCAGAAAAAGACTCACCAGTGTCCTAAAAAATGCAGTTGTACCCAATGTCCACTTAACCACGGACATGTGGACAAGTGGAGCAGGGCAGGGTCAGGACTATATGACTGTGACAGCCCACTGGGTAGATGTATGGACTCCCGCCGCAAGAACAGCAGCGCCGGCACCAGTAGCAGCATCTCGCAAACGCCAACTCTTTCCTAGGCAGGCTACGCTTTGTATCACCGGTTTCCAGAATACGCACACAGCTGAAAACCTCTTACGGCAACTGAGGAAGATCATCGCGGAATGGCTTACCCCAATTGGACTCTCCTGTGGATTTGTGGCATCGGACAACGCCAGCAATATTGTGTGTGCATTAAATATGGGCAAATTCCAGCACGTCCCATGTTTTGCACATACCTTGAATTTGGTGGTGCAGAATTTTTTTAAAAACGACAGGGGTGTGCAAGAGATGCTGTCGGTGGCCAGAAGAATTGCGGGACACTTTCGGCGTACAGGCACCACGTACAGAAGACTGGAGCACCACCAAAAACGCCTGAACCTGCCCTGCCATCATCTGAAGCAAGAAGTGGTAACGAGGTGGAATTCAACCCTCTATATGCTTCAGAGGTTGGAGGAGCAGCAAAAGGCCATTCAAGCCTATACAATTCAGCACGATATAGGAGGTGGAATGCACCTGTCTCAAGCGCAGTGGAGAATGATTTCAACATTGTGCAAGGTTCTGATGCCCTTTGAACTTGCCACACGTGAAGTCAGTTCAGACACTGCCAGCCTGAGTCAGGTCATTCCCCTCATCAGGCTTTTGCAGAAGAAGCTGGAGACATTGAAGGAGGAGCTAACACGGAGCGATTCCGCTAGGCATGTGGGACTTGTGGATGGAGCCCTTAATTCGCTTAACAAGGATTCACGGGTGGTCAATCTATTGAAATCAGAGCACTACATTTTGGCCACCATGCTCGATCCTAGATTTAAAGCCTACCTTGGATCTCTCTTTCCGGCAGACACAAGTCTGCTGGGGTTCAAAGACCTGCTGGTGAGAAAATTGTCAAGTCAAGCGGAACGCGACCTGTCAACATCTCCTCCTTCACATTCTCCCGCAACTGGGGGTGCGAGGAAAAGGCTCAGAATTCCGAGCCCACCCGCTGGCGGTGATGCAGGGCAGTCTGGAGCGACTGCTGATGCTGACATCTGGTCCGGACTGAAGGACCTGACAACGATTACGGACATGTCGTCTACTGTCACTGCATATGATTCTCTCACCATTGAAAGAATGGTGGAGGATTATATGAGTGACCGCATCCAAGTAGGCACGTCACACAGTCCGTACTTATACTGGCAGGAAAAAGAGGCAATTTGGAGGCCCTTGCACAAACTGGCTTTATTCTACCTACGTTGCCCTCCCACAAGTGTGTACTCCGAAAGAGTGTTTAGTGCCGCCGCTCACCTTGTCAGCAATCGGCGTACGAGGTTACATCCAGAAAATGTGGAGAATATGATGTTCATTAAAATGAATTATAATCAATTCCTCCGTGGAGACATTGACCAGCAGCAATTGCCTCCACAAAGTACACAGGGAGCTGAGATGGTGGATTCCAGTGGGGACGAATTGATAATCTGTGAGGAGGGGGATGTACACGGTGATATATCGGAGGATGATGATGAGGTGGACATCTTGCCTCTGTAGAGCCAGTTTGTGCAAGGAGAGATTAATTGCTTCTTTTTTGGTGGGGGTCCAAACCAACCCGTCATTTCAGTCACAGTCGTGTGGCAGACCCTGTCACTGAAATGATGGGTTGGTTAAAGTGTGCATGTCCTGTTTATACAACATAAGGGTGGGTGGGAGGGCCCAAGGACAATTCCATCTTGCACCTCTTTTTTCTTTAATTTTTCTTTGCGTCATGTGCTGTTTGGGGAGTATTTTTTGGAAGGGCCATCCTGCGTGACACTGCAGTGCCACTCCTAGATGGGCCCGGTGTTTGTGTCGGCCACTAGGGTCGCTTATCTTACTCACACAGCTACCTCATTGCGCCTCTTTTTTTCTTTGCGTCATGTGCTGTTTGGGGAGGGTTTTTTGGAAGGGACATCCTGCGTGACACTGCAGTGCCACTCCTAGATGGGCCAGGTGTTTGTGTCGGCCACTAGGGTCGCTTATCTTACTCACACAGCTACCTCATTGCGCCTCTTTTTTTCTATGCGTCATGTGCTGTTTGGGGAGTATTTTTTGGAAGGGCCATCCTGCGTGACACTGCAGTGCCACTCCTAGATGGGCCCAGTGTTTGTGTCGGCCACTAGGGTCGCTTATCTTACTCACACAGCTACCTCATTGCGCCTCTTTTTTTCTTTGCGTCATGTGCTGTTTGGGGAGGGTTTTTTGGAAGGGACATCCTGCGTGACACTGCAGTGCCACTCCTAGATGGGCCCGGTGTTTGTGTCGGCCACTAGGGTCGCTTATCTTACTCACACAGCTACCTCATTGCGCCTCTTTTTTTCTTTGCGTCATGTGCTGTTTGGGGAGGGTTTTTTGGAAGGGACATCCTGTGTGACACTGCAGTGCCACTCCTAGATGGGCCCGGTGTTTGTGTCGGCCACTAGGGTCGCTTATCTTACTCACACAGCTACCTCATTGCGCCTCTTTTTTTCTTTGCGTCATGTGCTGTTTGGGGAGGGTTTTTTGGAAGGGACATCCTGCGTGACACTGCAGTGCCACTCCTAGATGGGCCCGGTGTTTGTGTCGGCCACTAGGGTCGCTTATCTTACTCACACAGCTACCTCATTGCGCCTCTTTTTTTCTTTGCGTCATGTGCTGTTTGGGGAGGGTTTTTTGGAAGGGACATCCTGCGTGACACTGCAGTGCCACTCCTAGATGGGCCCGGTGTTTGTGTCGGCCACTAGGGTCGCTTATCTTACTCACACAGCTACCTCATTGCGCCTCTTTTTTTCTTTGCGTCATGTGCTGTTTGGGGAGGGTTTTTTGGAAGGGACATCCTGCGTGACACTGCAGTGCCACTCCTAGATGGGCCAGGTGTTTGCGTCGGCCACTAGGGTCGCTTATCTTACTCACACAGCTACCTCATTGCGCCTCTTTTTTTCTTTGCGTCATGTGCTGTTTGGGGAGGGTTTTTTGGAAGGGCCATCCTGCGTGACACTGCAGTGCCACTCCTAGATGGGCCAGGTGTTTGTGTCGGCCACTAGGGTCGCTTATCTTACTCACACAGCTACCTCATTGCGCCTCTTTTTTTCTTTGCGTCATGTGCTGTTTGGGGAGGGTTTTTTGGAAGGGCCATCCTGCGTGACACTGCAGTGCCACTCCTAGATGGGCCAGGTGTTTGTGTCGGCCACTAGGGTCGCTTAGCTTAGTCATCCAGCGACCTCGGTGCA
The DNA here is from genome assembly GCF_028390025.1 of Pseudophryne corroboree. Lineage (NCBI taxonomy): Eukaryota > Metazoa > Chordata > Amphibia > Anura > Myobatrachidae > Pseudophryne > Pseudophryne corroboree. The sequence continues at coordinate 1,181,087,448 of NC_086444.1, forward strand.
AATTTTAGGACTAAAAATAATATTGTGAGGTGTGAGGTATTCAGAATAGACTGAAAATGAGTGGAAATTATGGTTTTTGAGGTTAATAATACTTTGGGATCAAAATGACCCCCAAATTCTATGATTTAAGCTGTTTTTTAGTGTTTTTTGAAAAAAACACCCGAATCCAAAACACACCCGAATCCGACAAAAAAAATTCGGTGAGGTTTTGCCAAAACGCGGTCGAACCCAAAACACGGCCGCGGAACCGAACCCAAAACCAAAACACAAAACCCGAAAAATTTCAAGTGCACATCTCTAGTTAATACTAGAGATGAGCGGGTTCGGTTCCTCGGAAACCGAACCCGCCCGAACTTCATGTTATTTTACACGGGTCAGAGCGACTCGGATCTTCCCGCCTTGCTCGGTTAACCCGAGCGCGCCCGAACGTCATCATCCCGCTGTCGGATTCTCGCGAGGCTCGGATTCTATCGCGAGACTCGGATTCTATATAAGGAGCCGCGCGTCGCCGCCATTTTCACACGTGCATTGAGATTCATAGGGAGAGGACGTGGCTGGCGTCCTCTCCGTTTATAGAGAAGAGAAGAAGAGAGTGAGACTAGAGTAGAGAGAGACACAGTAGTAATTTTGGGGAGCATTAGGAGGAGTACTACTACTTGCTGAAGTGATAGTTAGATAGATAGTGTGACTGTATAATGTATATCTGACTTGTGGGGGAGACACAGAGAGTGGGGAGCAGTTAGAGTCTGAGAGCAGGACTCAGGAGTACTACATATAACGTACAGTGCACACTTTTGCTGCCAGAGTGCCACACTGCCATTGTGACCACACTGACCACCAGTATAATATATATTGTGATTGTCTGCTTAGGAGTACTACTTGCAAGTTGCTGATAGTGTGACCAGTGACCTGACCACCAGTTTAATAATCACCACCAGTTTAATATATATATATATATATATAATTGTATATAATATATATATAATATTGTATACCACCTACCCGTTTTTTTTTTTTTTCTTTCTTCTTCTTTATACATACTACTATAGTAGCTTACTGTAGCAGTCTGCGTTGCTGCTGAGCTGACAGTGTCCAGCAGGTCCGTCATCAGTCATTACATAATAAATATATATACCTGTCCGGCTGCAGTACTAGTGATATTATATATATATATATATATATATTAATTTCATCTCATTATCATCCAGTCTATATTAGCAGCAGACACAGTACGGTAGTCCACGGCTGTAGCTACCTCTGTGTCGGCAGTCGCTGGTCCATCCATAATTGTATACCACATACCCGTGTTTTTTTTTCTTTTTCTTTCTTCTTCTTTATACATACTACTATAGTAGCTTACTGTAGCAGTCTGCGGTGCTGCTGAGCTGACAGTGTCCAGCAGGTCCATCATCAGTCATTACATAATAAATATATATACCTGTCCGGCTGCAGTACTAGTGATATTATATATATACATATATATATTAATTTCATCTCATTATCATCCAGTCTATATTAGCAGCAGACACAGTACGGTAGTCCACGGCTGTAGCTACCTCTGTGTCGGCAGTCGCTGGTCCATCCATAATTGTATACCACCTACCCGTGTTTTTTTTTTTTCTTTCTTCTTCTTTATACATACTACTATAGTAGCTTACTGTAGCAGTCTGCGGTGCTGCTGAGCTGACAGTGTCCAGCAGGTCCGTCATCAGTCATTACATAATAAATATATATACCTGTCCGGCTGCAGTACTAGTGATATTATATATATATATATTAATTTCATCTCATTATCATCCAGTCTATATTAGCAGCAGACACAGTACGGTAGTCCACGGCTGTAGCTACCTCTGTGTCGGCAGTCGCTGGTCCATCCATAATTGTATACCACCTACCCGTGTTTTTTTTCTTTTTCTTTCTTCTTCTTTATACATACTACTATAGTAGCTTACTGTAGCAGTCTGCGGTGCTGCTGAGCTGACAGTGTCCAGCAGGTCCGTCATCAGTCATTACATAATAAATATATATACCTGTCCGGCTGCAGTACTAGTGATATTATATATATATATATTAATTTCATCTCATTATCATCCAGTCTATATTAGCAGCAGACACAGTACGGTAGTCCACGGCTGTAGCTACCTCTGTGTCGGCAGTCGCTGGTCCATCCATAATTGTATACCACCTACCCGTGTTTTTTTTTTTTTTTTCTTTCTTCTTGATACATACTACTATAGTAGCTTACTGTAGCAGTCTGCGGTGCTGCTGAGCTGACAGTGTCCAGCAGGTCCGTCATCAGTCATTACATAATAAATATATATACCTGTCCGGCTGCAGTACTAGTGATATTATATATATATATATATATTAATTTCATCTCATTATCATCCAGTCTATATTAGCAGCAGACACAGTACGGTAGTCCACGGCTGTAGCTACCTCTGTGTCGGCAGTCGCTGGTCGATCCATAATTGTATACCACCTACCCGTGTTTTTTTTTCTTCTTTCTTCTTCTTTATACATACTACTATAGTAGCTTACTGTAGCAGTCTGCGGTGCTGCTGAGCTGACAGTGTCCAGCAGGTCCGTCATCAGTCATTACATAATAAATATATATACCTGTCCGGCTGCAGTACTAGTGATATTATATATACATATATATTGATTTCATCTCATTATCATCCAGTCTATATTAGCAGCAGACACAGTACGGTAGTCCACGGCTGTAGCTACCTCTGTGTCGGCACTCGGCAGTCCATCCATAATTGTATACCACCTACCCGTGGTTTTTTTTTTTCTTTCTTCTTTATACATACTACTATAGTAGCTTACTGTAGCAGTCTGCGGTGCTGCTGAGCTGACAGTGTCCAGCAGGTCCGTCATCAGTCATTACATAATAAATATATATACCTGTCCGGCTGCAGTACTAGTGATATTATATATATATATATATTAATTTCATCTCATTATCATCCAGTCTATATTAGCAGCAGACACAGTACGGTAGTCCACGGCTGTAGCTACCTCTGTGTCGGCAGTCGCTGGTCCATCCATAATTGTATACCACCTACCCGTGTTTTTTTTTTTTTTCTTTCTTCTTGATACATACTACTATAGTAGCTTACTGTAGCAGTCTGCGGTGCTGCTGAGCTGACAGTGTCCAGCAGGTCCGTCATCAGTCATTACATAATAAATATATATACCTGTCCGGCTGCAGTACTAGTGATATTATATATATATATATATATTAATTTCATCTCATTATCATCCAGTCTATATTAGCAGCAGACACAGTACGGTAGTCCACGGCTGTAGCTACCTCTGTGTCGGCAGTCACTGGTCGATCCATAATTGTATACCACCTACCCGTGTTTTTTTTTTTTTTCTTTCTTCTTCTTTATACATACTACTATAGTAGCTTACTGTAGCAGTCTGCGGTGCTGCTGAGCTGACAGTGTCCAGCAGGTCCGTCATCAGTCATTACATAATAAATATATATACCTGTCCGGCTGCAGTACTAGTGATATTATATATATATATATACATATATATATATATTAATTTCATCTCATTATCATCCAGTCTATATTAGCAGCAGACACAGTACGGTAGTCCACGGCTGTAGCTACCTCTGTGTCGGCAGTCGCTGGTCCATCCATAATTGTATACCACCTACCCGTGTTTTTTTTTTTCTTTCTTCTTCTTTATACATACTACTATAGTAGCTTACTGTAGCAGTCTGCGGTGCTGCTGAGCTGACAGTGTCCAGCAGGTCCGTCATCAGTCATTACATAATAAATATATATACCTGTCCGGCTGCAGTACTAGTGATATTATATATATATATATATATATATATTAATTTCATCTCATTATCATCCAGTCTATATTAGCAGCAGACACAGTACGGTAGTCCACGGCTGTATCTACCTCTGTGTCGGCAGTCGCTGGTCCATCCATAATTGTATACCACCTACCCGTGTTTTTTTTTTTTTCTTTCTTCTTGATACATACTACTATAGTAGCTTACTGTAGCAGTCTGCGGTGCTGCTGAGCTGACAGTGTCCAGCAGGTCCGTCATCAGTCATTACATAATAAATATATATACCTGTCCGGCTGCAGTACTAGTGATATTATATATATATATTATTTTCATCTCATTATCATCCAGTCTATATTAGCAGCAGACACAGTACGGTAGTCCACGGCTGTAGCTACCTCTGTGTCGGCAGTCGCTCGTCCATCCATAATTGTATACTAGTATCCATCCATCTCCATTGTTTACCTGAGGTGCCTTTTAGTTGTGCCTATTAAAATATGGAGAACAAAAATGTTGAGGTTCCAAAATTAGGGAAAGATCAAGATCCACTTCCACCTCGTGCTGAAGCTGCTGCCACTAGTCATGGCCGAGACGATGAAATGCCAGCAACGTCGTCTGCCAAGGCCGATGCCCAATGTCATAGTACAGAGCATGTAAAATCCAAAACACCAAATGTCAGTAAAAAAAGGACTCCAAAATCTAAAATAAAATTGTCGGAGGAGAAGCGTAAACTTGCCAATATGCCATTTACCACACGGAGTGGCAAGGAACGGCTGAGGCCCTGGCCTATGTTCATGGCTAGTGGTTCAGCTTCACATGAGGATGGAAGCACTCAGCCTCTCGCTAGAAAACTGAAAAGACTCAAGCTGGCAAAAGCACCGCAAAGAACTGTGCGTTCTTCGAAATCCCAAATCCACAAGGAGAGTCCAATTGTGTCGGTTGCGATGCCTGACCTTTCCAACACTGGACGTGAAGAGCATGCGCCTTCCACCATTTGCACGCCCCCTGCAAGTGCTGGAAGGAGCACCCGCAGTCCAGTTCCTGATAGTCAGATTGAAGATGTCAGTGTTGAAGTACACCAGGATGAGGAGGATATGGGTGTTGCTGGCGCTGGGGAGGAAATTGACCAGGAGGATTCTGATGGTGAGGTGGTTTGTTTAAGTCAGGCACCCGGGGAGACACCTGTTGTCCGTGGGAGGAATAGGGCCATTGACATGCCTGGTCAAAATACAAAAAAAATCAGCTCTTCGGTGTGGAAGTATTTCACCAGAAATGCGGACAACATTTGTCAAGCCGTGTGTTGCCTTTGTCAAGCTGTAATAAGTAGGGGTAAGGACGTTAACCACCTCGGAACATCCCCTCTTATACGTCACCTGCAGCGCATTCATCATAAGTCAGTGACAAGTTCAAAAACTTTGGGCGACAGCGGAAGCAGTCCACTGACCAGTAAATCCCTTCCTCTTGTAACCAAGCTCACGCAAACCACCCCACCAACTCCCTCAGTGTCAATTTCCTCCTTCCCCAGGAATGCCAATAGTCCTGCAGGCCATGTCACTGGCAATTCTGACGAGTCCTCTCCTGCCTGGGATTCCTCCGATGCATCCTTGCGTGTAACGCCTACTGCTGCAGGCGCTGCTGTTGTTGCTGCTGGGAGTCGATGGTCATCCCAGAGGGGAAGTCGTAAGCCCACTTTTACTACTTCCACCAAGCAATTGACTGTCCAACAGTCCTTTGCGAGGAAGATGAAATATCACAGCAGTCATCCTGTTGCAAAGCGGATAACTGAGGCCTTGACAACTATGTTGGTGTTAGACGTGCATCCGGTATCCGCCGTTAGTTCACAGGGAACTAGACAATTTCTTGAGGTAGTGTGCCCCCGTTACCAAATACCATCTAGGTTCCACTTCTCTAGGCAGGCGATACCGAGAATGTACACGGACGTCAGAAAAAGACTCACCAGTGTCCTAAAAAATGCAGTTGTACCCAATGTCCACTTAACCACGGACATGTGGACAAGTGGAGCAGGGCAGGGTCAGGACTATATGACTGTGACAGCCCACTGGGTAGATGTATGGACGCCCGCCGCAAGAACAGCAGCGGCGGCACCAGTAGCAGCATCTCGCAAACGCCAACTCTTTCCTAGGCAGGCTACGCTTTGTATCACCGGTTTCCAGAATACGCACACAGCTGAAAACCTCTTACGGCAACTGAGGAAGATCATCGCGGAATGGCTTACCCCAATTGGACTCTCCTGTGGATTTGTGGTATCGGACAACGCCAGCAATATTGTGTGTGCATTAAATATGGGCAAATTCCAGCACGTCCCATGTTTTGCACATACCTTGAATTTGGTGGTGCAGAATTTTTTAAAAAACGACAGGGGCGTGCAAGAGATGCTGTCGGTGGCCAGAAGAATTGCGGGACACTTTCGGAGGACAGGCACCACGTACAGAAGACTGGAGCACCACCAAAAACGCCTGAACCTGCCCTGCCATCATCTGAAGCAAGAAGTGGTAACGAGGTGGAATTCAACCCTATATATGCTTCAAAGGTTGGAGGAGCAGCAAAAGGCCATTCAAGCCTATACAATTGAGCACGATATAGGAGGTGGAATGTACCTGTCTCAAGCGCAGTGGAGAATGATTTCAACGTTGTGCAAGGTTCTGCAACCTTTTGAACTTGCCACACGTGAAGTCAGTTCAGACACTGCCAGCCTGAGTCAGGTCATTCCCCTCATCAGGCTTTTGCAGAAGAAGCTGGAGGCATTGAAGGAGGAGCTAAAAGGGAGCGATTCCGCTAGGCATGTGGGACTTGTGGATGGAGCCCTTAATTCGCTTAACAAGGATTCACGGGTGGTCAATCTGTTGAAATCAGAGCACTACATTTTGGCCACCGTGCTCGATCCTAGATTTAAAACCTACCTTGGATCTCTCTTTCCGGCAGACACAAGTCTGCTGGGGTTCAAAGACCTGCTGGTGACAAAATTGTCAAGTCAAGCGGAACGCGACCTGTCAACATCTCCTCCTTCACATTCTCCCGCAACTGGGGGTGCGAGGAAAAGGCTCAGAATTCCGAGCCCACCCGCTGGCGGTGATGCAGGGCAGTCTGGAGCGACTGCTGATGCTGACATCTGGTCCCGACTGAAGGACCTGACAACGATTACGGACATGTCGTCTACTGTCACTGCATATGATTCTCTCCCCATTGAAAGAATGGTGGAGGATTATATGAGTGACCGCATCCAAGTAGGCACGTCAGACAGTCCGTACTTATACTGGCAGGAAAAAGAGGCAATTTGGAGGCCCTTGCACAAACTGGCTTTATTCTACCTAAGTTGCCCTCCCACAAGTGTGTACTCCGAAAAAGTGTTTAGTGCCGCCGCTCACCTTGTCAGCAATCGGCGTACGAGGTTACTTCCAGAAAATGTGGAGAATATGATGTTCATTAAAATGAATTATAATCAATTCCTCCGTGGAGACATTGACCAGCAGCAATTGCCTCCACAAAGTAATACACAGGGAGCTGAGATGGTGGATTCCAGTGGGGACGAATTGATAATCTGTGAGGAGCGGGATGTACACGGTGATATATCGGAGGATGATGATGAGGTGGACATCTTGCCTCTGTAGAGCCAGTTTGTGCAAGGAGAGATTAATTGCTTCTTTTTCGGTGGGGGTCCAAACCAACCCGTCATTTCAGTCACAGTCGTGTGGCAGACCCTGTCACTGAAATGATGGGTTGGTTAAAGTGTGCATGTCCTGTTTATACAACATAAGGGTGGGTGGGAGGGCCCAAGGACAATTCCATCTTGCACCTCTTTTTTCTTTCATTTTTCTTTGCGTCATGTGCTGTTTGGGGAGTGTTTTTTGGAAGGGCCATCCTGCGTGCCACTGCAGTGCCACTCCTAGATGGGCCAGGTGTTTGTGTCGGCCACTAGGGTCGCTTATCTTACTCACACAGCTACCTCATTGCGCCTCTTTTTTTCTTCTTTGCGTCATGTGCTGTTTGGGGAGTGTTTTTTGGAAGGGCCATCCTGCGTGCCACTGCAGTGCCACTCCTAGATGGGCCAGGTGTTTGTGTCGGCCACTAGGGTCGCTTATCTTACTCACACAGCTACCTCATTGCGCCTCTTTTTTTCTTCTTTGCGTCATGTGCTGTTTGGGGAGTGTTTTTTGGAAGGGCCATCCTGCGTGACACTGCAGTGCCACTCCTAGATGGGCCAGGTGTTTGTGTCGGCCACTAGGGTCGCTTATCTTACTCACACAGCTACCTCATTGCGCCTCTTTTTTTCTTCTTTGCGTCATGTGCTGTTTGGGGAGTGTTTTTTGGAAGGGCCATCCTGCGTGCCACTGCAGTGCCACTCCTAGATGGGCCAGGTGTTTGTGTCGGCCACTAGGGTCGCTTATCTTACTCACACAGCTACCTCATTGCGCCTCTTTTTTTCTTCTTTGCGTCATGTGCTGTTTGGGGAGTGTTTTTTGGAAGGGCCATCCTGCGTGACACTGCAGTGACACTCCTAGATGGGCCAGGTGTTTGTGTCGGCCACTAGGGTCGCTTATCTTACTCACACAGCTACCTCATTGCGCCTCTTTTTTTCTTCTTTGCGTCATGTGCTGTTTGGGGAGTGTTTTTTGGAAGGGCCATCCTGCGTGACACTGCAGTGCCACTCCTAGATGGGCCAGGTGTTTGTGTCGGCCACTAGGGTCGCTTATCTTACTCACACAGCTACCTCATTGCGCCTCTTTTTTTCTTCTTTGCGTCATGTGCTGTTTGGGGAGTGTTTTTTGGAAGGGCCATCCTGCGTGACACTGCAGTGCCACTCCTAGATGGGCCAGGTGTTTGTGTCGGCCACTAGGGTCGCTTATCTTACTCACACAGCTACCTCATTGCGCCTCTTTTTTTCTTCTTTGCGTCATGTGCTGTTTGGGGAGTGTTTTTTGGAAGGGCCATCCTGCGTGACACTGCAGTGCCACTCCTAGATGGGCACGGTGTTTGTGTCGGCCACTAGGGTCGCTTAGCTTAGTCATCCTGCGACCTCGGTGCAAATTTTAGGACTAAAAATAATATTGTGAGGTGTGAGGTGTTCAGAATAGACTGAAAATGAGTGGAAATTATGGTTTTTGAGGTTAATAATACTTTGGGATCAAAATGACCCCCAAATTCTATGATTTAAGCTGTTTTTTAGTGTTTTTTGAAAAAAACACCCGAATCCAAAACACACCCGAATCCGACAAAAAAAATTCGGTGAGGTTTTACCAAAACGCGGTCGAACCCAAAACACGGCCGCGGAACCGAACCCAAAACCAAAACACAAAACCCGAAAAATTTCAAGTGCACATCTCTAGTTAATACATCTGCCCCAATGTATGTTCCCAGAGCTTCCATTCCCGTCTCCACAATCACAATTATGACCAGTTGTTTATATAGCGCACACATATTCCACAGCATATTCCCTAAGTATTTACTCCATCACCACAGCCCAGACCAGACCCGTCTGGGGCAGCACAGATCTTTGCCATACCACAGATGGAACCATTTCCTAGTACCCACCAGGACCCCCACTACCTTGCATCACCTGACGGGGACTCTGCATCACATGGAAATGCACTGCAGGTGAGTGGGGAGCTGAAGAGGGAAAGAACCAGGATCGAGCTGCGGCCTCCATCTTGTTCTCTTCCACGTGCTGGACGAGAGGCCTGCACTCACTGCCTGCGTGCACCTGCCTCTGCCGCCAGACCCCCTAAGGACTACATGGGAGGAAAAGACCTGCCTGATGGCCATCCTGCCATCCTTTCCCTACCCAGGCACATCCCTCCCTGCTCCCTGGCTTTCCATAGGGCTGCAATAGGCTATTTTAGCTATTTTGATTTATTTATTTTTTCCTTCATTTTGCTATATGTTTGACTGGTAACATGCCCTAAAACACCCCTGCACCCCACCCCATCCCCTCTATCTGCTCCCAGTAAATTACTGCGAATCAGTCACTTGGCTGGAAGCACAGAGATGTTACATCCTATGGGAGTGTTGGAGGCGTGTCACTGGCGTGTCAGGGAAATCGGTTCCATACAAAAGACACAGAACCGCCCACAGAGGAAACCATGCACGGACGGAGAAATTGCCCCTGCTGTAACGCTGGCGCAAGATTGGTTGGTGCGACCGATGGTGACATCTAAAGACGCACCAATCGCTGAAAGTGGGCGTCTCAGTACTGGCACATTGGCCCGCACGGATCTCCACCAGATCACAGCCTTAGCATAAAGTCGCAGATGCCACTACGACAAAAGACACAGATGCCGCTGCTACTCTGTCCACCTTTAAATCAGGCCATCGATCTCCATTTGGAATGGACCCTCGGCATTGATAGTCTAAACAGCTACAAGGGGCCCCACAATGTTCCTGTGAGGGTCCAGCACTTGGAATTCCAAATACTGCTTGAAGTACATGTTTATTTGCCGGCGCCCAGACATCCTCAGAAGAGCATAACCTGGGCCCTCAGAATGAATGGGCCACATCACTGGGCCGGCCTCACAGCAGCTGCATGGGCTGCTTCTGCACTTGTGTATCAGATCAGAGTGAGGGAATGTCTCGCACAGCAACATGTAACAACTGTACGGTACACTACAAGAAAAAACGATTCAGAGATGTGCGCTAATGCCACCGCAGCTGCTGTGAGACAATATGCAAATGTCACAATCGCTGGGATTTGTATTGAGATGCCCCACCGGCAAGGTCTCTGAACCGCCGCTTGCATACAAAGACACAACCATCGGATGCACATAGGTCAAACATCGACCTACCGTGTAACCCTTTGATTGCGCAAATATTTACCACATATGTGGATGCCACTTTTCGGTGTGTCACAGCAGAACAACTGGCCTACAGTACTTGGCCACAGTCACTGTCAGGGCAATCTGGACCTGATTCTACCCCCCTACCCCCAATCATCTGTGGATGGCGGACTATGAGAAACGTCTGTGGCAGATCACACTGAAAGTGTAACCCTGTGAGAGGCAATGCATTTATCACACCAAATAAAAGTGACAGAAGCATCATGTAATAACTGGGAAATAATTTATAGGCAGATGTAACAACTTTATAGCAGAAAGTGAATGAAAACGCTTCATGAAAACATCAGCGACACTTAATGCACATTCCTGCAGGAGTGGCTAAATCATTGCATCGGATCCGTCTCATGTCCCTGCTGCCGCAATAAAGTGACTGTAATCAGGCACATGTTGGATTATTTATGGCAGACAAATCCCATATAAGCACACTCAGCCATGACAGCCTGGCCAGCTCCATCCTGGGGCATGCAATTCAATCACCGCTCGGCCCACTGCGAGGGCCGGATCACTTCCCGCAATGTAGCTATTATCAGCTTATCCCGTTTCACCAAGTTACTTTAATAGTTAAATGCATTTATTTATATCCTTCAGCAAAATCTAAAGTGTCCGATGTTTTGCACATAACACTCAGAGATAGGTACGAGTTTAATATAGTATGTTATAAAGATTACAATTCAACTGTAGAATTTATTTTAATATAAAATATATAATAATATCTTTATATCGCTTTGGTGCATGACAGCTGTTTCCTGCTCTCATTAGGCGTAAACTACAGGGACACTGTAAGAGTTCACTAATGACCTTCTTTATCTTTATTTTTCAGCATATTCTGGGCCCTGATTGCAACTTCAGCTCCATTCCCTTCACTTCACGTACCTGCGTCAGATGCGGCTGGAGGAGGACAGGCATAACCAGATTAAGGGGGGATGCAGGGCATACTGTACCCCGGGCCCCCCTGTGTCAGGGGCCTCCGGCCATAGCACACTGATATCACTAGCTTCCCTTCTTAATAAGAGAGCCAGAATGCAAGCAGGACAGTATGCAGTGCAGGCCAGGAATATCATGTCTCATGAGCTTCAGACTGAGCTTTCTGACCAGAGCTGAGAGGGTAGGGAGAGCTGAAAGTGGCACAGGGATTCCAGCTTCTGTTCCTCTCTGCCTGGGTGTCTGAGTCCTGTGTAAACTGTTATGCAACTAAACCATTTGGGTCTAGAGATAGAGACACACACAGAGAGTTTCCTGAGTCCTGTCCCTGTGTGTAAGTAGTACAGAGGCTGCTGCTATTCTTGCATGTGACAAGATAAATTATTTTATTTTTCTATGTGTATTTTAAGGTTGTTTAAGTTGTCTTTGTTTTACTAGAAGAAGATTTTTTCAAAATAGTTGTCTTTCAATTAGGTGGAGCTATAAACAGTACCCAGGCATTATTAAACTATTAGTTTAAAACTAATATACACTATTGGTTTCAATTTAATATACACAATCTATACCTCCCACCGTGACCCATTCCAGGAGGTACAACATGCTCTCTACCTGGATTTCCTTCTTAAATTATGATTGCAAACATCCGTGTTGAAGTATCTTTCTTATCAATTAAATAGTTTAAGACAGGTGACATCAATTATATATTTAGTGGGAAGTCCAGGTAGAGAGCATTTTGTCCCTCCTGAAATGGGACATGTTGTGAGGTATGCATAGTCTAATATACATCCCCCACCTTCCACATGCCCCCCCCCCCTTTCTTAAGTGCCCGGGGGCACCCACAAGGCTTAATCCAGCCCTGAGGACAGGAGGTGTGAGTTACAAAACAGCAAAAGATTGCAGTGCACAATACATGAGCATTATATGTAACGTCCTTATAGTGCAGATAATAAACCAGACGCTAATATGATTATTACAATATGTGCAGCCTTCCCTTTCCCCACTATAGTATACAGCACGTCTTACTTGGGCACTATGGGGCTCATTCAGATGTGAACAGAGTGATTATCGTTGCCCCTTCCTTGGAGTGCTGTATGGTGATGCAGCAGGAGGTCTATTACAAGCAGACACCTCCTGTTGCAGGATTGATCCGAGCTGCCTCCTAGGACACAGCATCGGATCCAGGGCCGGTTCTACACCTTGTGGCGCCCAGTGCAAAAGTTTCCACCGGCGCACCCCCCCAGTAGTTGTGCCCCCTTTCTTTGCCCCCAGTAGCTGTGCCCCGTTTCTTTGCCCCAGTAGTTGTGCCCCCTTTCTTTGCCCCCAGTAGCTGTGCCCCGTTTCTTTGCCCCCAGTAGTTGTGCCCCCTCTTTCTTTGCCCCCAGTAGTTGTGCCCCGTTTCTTTGCCCCCAGCAACTGTGCCCCCTCTTTATTTGCCCCCAGTAGTTGTGCCCCCTCTTTCTTTGCCCTCAGTAGTTGTGCCCCGTCTTTCTTTGCCCCAGCAGTTGTGCCCCCTCTTTCTTTGCCCCCAGTAGTTGTGCCCCGTTTCTTTGCCTCCAGCAGCTGTGCCCCCTTTCTTTGCCCCCAGTAGTTGTGCCCCGTTTCTTTGCCCCCAGTAGTTGTGCACACAAAAAACAAAACAAAAAAACAATACTTACCACTGCCCCGCTCGTGCTTCCCGATCGCTGCTGCTGCTCCGACTGGCCGCCAGCTTCTCTCTATTGGAGAGACGTCATGACGTCTCTCCCATAGCAGCGCCGCACAGACACTAGAGGTCAATACTGACCTCTAGTGTCTGTCGCTGGAGCCGGCTGAAGCGGACGCCCACACAGCCCACGGCGTCTGCTGCAGCCGGGAGAGCGGGGTGCGGGCAGAAGGCTGCGCCCCCAGGCCACAGCGCCCCGGGCACAGGCACTGCTTGCCCGCACCAAGGACCGCTCCTGATCGGATCTTTCTCCCACCATCGGGCGGCTTAACGCACCTATGTTGCCACAAAAGCCGCTGGTCGCAGAGGCTAGGTAATCTACGTCCTACAACGGAGATCCCTGACCTCTTCCCACCCCCTAAATGGTAGCAACACTCCTCCGTTTTCACAAATGGAGGCTGTCGCCACCCTCTTCCCACCACACGAACAGCAGTAGACTATCATTCACTAACAGTCGGGTTGTGCGCATGCGTAAAGTATCAGACATCAATATTTTGCGCTATCATGCAACCGCACCTGAATGACCACCAGTGTGCATTCAGTGCTTTATATTTTGACCTTTTAAACACTGTTGCAACAGTTTATATGAATCTGTATATGTGGGTGAGCTTGAGACGTCTTCATCTAATTGTCTGTGACCAGCATCCGCTTCCTCTTTAATGTGCAATATACACCGGAGTTGTAGTAGCCGCAGGTCAGGTCCACCCCAGGCAAATGCGATTGCATCTGTTCTTTTGTGATTTTCTGTGCTATTAGCGTCAGCACACCCACAAGGCCCATGAAAGTGGGGATAGGCACAAGTACAGGAATGGGTGTGTGGACAAAATCCAGGCAGTGTGACCACGTCACAACTCCCCAGAAATGTAAAACAAAACACAGTGGACGTGAGCACTGCAGGGGGCGCCGTAGAGTTGCAAAGATAAAAGTTGCGCAAAGGGCTGCACTGTGCAGAATAAAAGGTGCAAATCAAACTTTACTCAGAATTCCCCTGAGGGGAGGCGTGGCCTTATTCCCTGAACCCGCCCCCATGGCTTGCACATGTAAAGGCCAGACAGCCATGCTTGCGTAATAGAACTCCAGGGTCATAAACCCAGAAGTCCTCCCACTACAAAGGACAGCTCTAATCGCTTATATTCGCAATTATTCATGCATACGACGTTAATAAACCTATGCATTTGATCAGTGGCGGGATGTATTGCATGTAATATGTGATGCATGGTAAATCCCACCCCTCCCCCAATGTCTCCTTTAATGTATAAAAATAGAAAAAAATGCATAATATTGTGTGGAAAACAGAAATACAACTGTAATGCTTATAATTTATTGCTGACTGTGTGACCGGCTGGGTGGCTAGTGATCGTCATGCACTCATGTTGGTGGGCCTGTTTTTATGTGTAGGCCTGGAGCTGTAGTACCATTGTATAGGCCCTGCCCATTGGTAACTTTCTGGGATGACTAGATCTGAATACTGACCTCTATAACATAAAAGTAGTGACCCCCGGGAAAACACTCCTGTGTTGTTACTTATTAACACTGTGTCGGTCCATGTCATTGTCAGTATCACCAGGGTAATCACTGCCATTAGGTGAGTCCAGGTAATTGCCTAGTGCACCATTGGAGAGGTGAGGGTGAGCCCCCACATGGAGCAGTAGGGATGGCCATCGACCATTAATGATTCCAAATCATCGATGGTTCATGCCGGTGTTGAATACTTTTACCATCAATGGGGGAGAACCAGATGGATTTTTTTCCTTCAAGTGTTGGGAAATTGAGCATAGCTCCACCCCCTGACACCCATTAAGCCCCGCCCCAGGTTCTGATTGCCCCACGTGCCAGTCAGTAAAAGAACAGGGATGACCATTGGTTGGAGAAACTATTGATGGTCATCAATTGCATACTTTACAACCGACTATGGTTACATTTCATCACATTTCAACAATTCATTTGACCATCGATGGTAGCCACACTGATGGCCATCCTTATAGAGTGCCGGGGACGCAGAAATGGAAGAGTCTGGTTTGTATACATTGAGGGCTGTGTGTGCATTTGTGGCCGGATGCACATGCCTGCGACTATATGCTAATACTAACACAGGCCTGAGTCTGACTGTGCAAGGACAGAGAAACCCACTTTGAGCTTCTTCAGGCGTCACTATTGGTCGCACCACGGGAACTTGTACAAACCCTATGGCAGTTGCATATTCTGTCAGGCTATGGCCGCCTGTGTGAGCGACTGTTTGTACAACCAGTTTCATCAACACAACCGCACTATAACATGCCCATAAGAGCAACCATCTTGGTGCACCATCCGGAACCCCCCCCCCCCCCACCCCACCCCCCCGCATGCTGCAGCATCAGAGTGCATCCGATTAATTTGGAAAATGTATCCAAGAAGAATAAAATGTCTTGTCTGCCTTGCTTTTTAACCTGATCAATCAACCTTCTCTTTATAATATATTGCTAACAACCCCTTTCAGACTGATGACAGGATCTCCTTAACATGACACCCTAGATTTTATAGGGTATAACTAGCCCAAATGTTTTACTGAGGTGTAAATAGACCTCACCAAAGGTGAAAGTTTTCTTGGTTAGACATGTGTCCTTACGTTCTTCCTTCCAAGTCCAGATTTCTTCCTTTATTTCGCTATTAAAATGCTATCTACAACATGTAGACATTAATATTGAATTTAATGAGCTCCCTGAAGACGGAAACATAATATAGACTTAAGTGGAAATAGGAAAATGCAATGTACCTTCCATTTGCTATTTGTAGTGAAAATGACAAAAAAAGAAAAAGGCAAATGTATTTCTGCAAGTTTTCCTATTGGCCGATGTCAGAGAGACTGAGGACTGGAGTCAGTATGTCTGGTCGGGGAAAAACTCTTAGCCGTAAGATCCGTAACAGTAAGTCTTCACAAGGGAAAACTCACCAGGTTCAGCTACTCTACAAAAAGGGAGGGTTCGTTCGGGAAAATCCCACTGCACAAAGAGCATAGAAACTTGGCTCAATCTATATTAAAACTGGAAGCTACCGTTGTTTATTAAATAGAGTGATGGCTTTTGGAAACCCACTTTTATTAAGTGCGAGAGCAAGGCTTTCTGAAGTCTTATGTGGCTCCGTGTACGTTAGAAACTGCGCAACAAGCCAGACAAATCCTAGCATGGTGTCAAGTCATCGGGTTCTCCCAGGGCGTCAGTCATTGGTCCGCCTGCTCTGTCGCACAACGGTTCTGAATGGAATCCCCGGGTGAAGCGAGCACTTCATCTCTAAGGTTAAAAGCTGAGTGGATAAACCTACATTTCTTTGGCCGGCGAAGTGGAAAAAGATCTCATGCAGGTAATCCTATTGTTTCTCTCCCTCTACCGGAAAGTTGCACGATGACTTGGTTTAAGCTGCTAGACGTTTCTAAGACCTCTCTTAGTTCAGGCTCACACTGAAGGCTCCAACCCCATTAGTATTAAATTCTTATACAATCAGCGGCCCCGCAGATAAATCCAATGATCCATTTGCTATGGACGGTCTTGGCAGGAGGAATCAGACCCTGATTTGAAAAACATAATCTACCAATAACACAGATTTTCAGAAAACACCATTGTTTTATGAGACTCCTTAACTTCTCGCCAGGCATCTCAGTAATACCGTGACCTGCGTCCAACTGGAAGCTTGTTACGAGTTTGTCTTGAAATTCCAGTAAAACAAGATACATTTATTTTTTTTCACCATGGGAAAAACTTAAAGAGAAGGGAAAAATAATGTAGCAAAGGTCAGAGATGGCAGTACCGGAAGTGTTGTCGCTGTCCATATGGAAATTGGTGGAATGCCACAACACTCATATGGGTATAGTAGTGAGCGTCTTTGGACACATCATTGATACCTAAATATTGTAATGCAGTAGAAGGCGTCTGTAGGAAAAAGATCAGCCTGCATGCTGTGCTTATCCAAGTGCTGCATCGTATATGGTTGCGATAGTCACAGCCCATTGCCATCTGAGTAAGCCTCAGCTTACTCAGACTGGCCACTGGAACTCCTCTGACGGGGTCCAGAAAATCTGCATCCAAAGACACAGAGCCTGACTTCGGCAAACATACAAAATGAGGGCTAGGACATAGACCAATAAGAGCGAGCCAAGTGATGGGTGGAAACTGTGGTTTTCAGGTTCGTCTCCCACACAAGGGTGGTGACCTCAGAAGATCGGAGAAGACACGTTTCCCAAGACAATAGCAGCGAGATCTCTGCTGTTCAGATCGTGGACGAGAGTAGACATGAAAGTTCTGGTACTGTACTTCAAATCTCAGAGAAAGGGAGAGACTGGGAATAGAACAGACCTGCATTTGCCCTATAGATTTATGTAGCTTAACAATAATAATAATAATACTAAGAAATCTGTCTATACAAATCTCCCGAGGTCATCAGTTCTGTGGGCCAATTCCTAATTAAAAAGCCACCTAAGTTCACTTTAATAAAGCCACATATTAAAATTACAATTTCAAGTCTAATAGATTTGAAAAAAGTTAATACTACAGTATAGACTGCACTAGAGTAATACAGGCCGCAGGTTACAGTGTCATATCAGGGCATTAAGGGCCCACCGGGAGAAAGCGGTAGTAGAGGCCCATACTTAGGGGTGTGGCCAGCCACCATAGAGGCTTGGCTAACCATTAGAGAGCGCATAGTCTGGGCCCCTTGATATAGATATATATATATATATATATATATATATATAAAAGTGGACGTGTGTATGTGTATAACTCTGGAATGCCTGGTGCAATTTACACCAAACTTGGTACACATATGAGTTACAATCTGGAAACAAAATACTGTGGGGTAAGACACCCCTAGCACCCCTGGGGTGGGGAGGGAGTGACATGTAAAAATTAGAGATGAGCAGGTTCGGTTTTACTCGAATTTACTCGGGTATTTCGGGTTTTGCTTATTGGCTATCCAAAACGCATGACATCCGTGATCCAATAAGATGCCGTTTCGAGCCCCGAGTAAATCCGAGTAAAACCGAACCCGCACATCTCTAGTAAAAATCCATAGTTTTCGGCCATAACTCTGGAATGGCTGGAGCAATTTACACCAAACTTGGTACACATATGTCTTACAATCTGAAAAAAGATACTGTGGGGGGTAAGACACCCCTAGCCCCCCTAGAGGTGGGGGTGGGAAGGGGGTGACATGTAACAATCCATAGGTTTTGGCATAACTCTGAAATGCCTGGAGCAATTTACACAGAGGCACACATGGGTAGGGGCAGAGGCACCCACAGGTAAGGATAGAGACACACATGGGTAGGGGCAGAGGCATCCACGGGTAGGGGCAGAGGCACACATGGGTAGGGGCAGAGACACACACGGGTAGTGGCAGAGGCACCTACAAGTAAGGATAGAGGCACACACGGGTAGGGGCAGAGGCACACATGGGTAGAGGCATAGGCATACGGGTAGGAGCAGAGGCACCTACGGGTAAGGGCAGATGCACACACGGGTAGAGGCATACTTTAGTGTTGAAGCTAAGCAAGGGGCCCTTTGACATAGAGTCAGTCTGCAAACCTAACATATTTAACATACAGCGGGCGGAGCTTGGCCTGTTGTCCCAGCATTTACAGCACTGAGCAGGGCAGCATCAGAGGCGGGACGGGGCAGAGAGGGAGGTGGATTATTCCTCTCAGCACCAGCATTTTGACAGCATCAAGCCCAGAGGTGCGCTCTGACAAAGATTGACATTATTCTTTAAATTCCGTAAATATATACAGGTTGAGTGTCCCATATCCAAATATTCCGAAATACGGAATATTCCGAAATACGGACTTTTTTGAGTGAGAGTGAGATAGTGAAACCTTTGTTTTTTGATGGCTCAATGTACACAAAGTTATTAAAAATATTGTATTAAATGACCTTCAGGCTGTGTGTATAAGGTGTATAAGAAACATAAATGAATTGTGTGACTGTACACACACTTTGTTTAATACACAAAGTTATTAAAAATATTGTATTAAATGACCTTCAAGCTGTGTGTATAAGGTGTATATGAAACATAAATGAATTGTGTGACTGTACACACACTTTGTTTAATGCACAAAGTTATAAAAAATATTGGCTAAAATGACCTTCAAGCTGTGTGTATAAGGTGTATATGTAACATAAATGCATTCTGTGCTTAGATTTAGGTCCCATCACCATGATATCTCTTTATGGTATACAATTATTCCAAAATACGGAAAAATCCCATATCCAAAATACCTCTGGTCCCAAGCATTTTGGATAAGGGATACTCAACCTGTATATATGTATATATATATATATATATATATATATATATATATACTATACCCTTATCTTGCGCGCAGACAAAAGCAGCACTACAGGAGAGACCTCTGTTGTAAGGTCTTAAATAAACATAGAACAAACAGGATTCCTAAGTGCGCTATATTCCTTGAATATTTATTCTTCAAATCTTCCAAACAATGGACCCAATGGGTGCAGACTGTACGTTGGAGAATTCTTAAAGAGATCATTCACACGGTATCCTGTAACAGATATCCCCTCACCGGAAAATCACCCAGACACTGAGGCCAATTAGTACCAATTATTGGTTTATTGACACAATCTTTAACATACACAATAAAAATGTTGTACAGAAATAAAATTTGTATATCAGTGAGAGAAGTCCAGATCGTGTAGATGGCAAATTAGATCCTCCCTCACCTTCACAATGTGTAAGCTCTGGATTGGTGACTCATAGCTGACAGAGCCTACGCGCTTCATCTTAACAACTTCATCAGGGGTAATTCACAAAAAAGGGCAGGACCACAAGATTGGAGTTTATATAGGGCAATAAGCATACAGCTACCTTGATGAGTCTTTTTCTCTAAACAAATCCTATCAGGGTCCTTAATCACAAAAATTTGCGATGAAAGTCATCAATAATGATCGTATAGATGTCCTTAAACACACACGGACTAAAAGACTTTAAATCCAATTGATTTAGATGAAGAAAATCTCATATATAAAATGTTGTCATAGTAGTACAACAGAGGATAAAAACATGTTGACAATGAAAACCTCCACAGTGAGATTCACATATAGATCCAAATGTGCTTGTGCAGCAAACAAGTGGAGATTTCACAATTCACACGGGTAGGGGCAGAGGCACACATGGGTAGGAGCAGAGACCCACACGGGTAGAGGCATAGGCATACGGGTAGGAGCAGAGGCACCTACGGGTAAGGGCAGATGCACACACGGGTAGAGGCACAGGGAAGCATCAGAGGAGGGACGGGGCAGAGAGGGAGGCAGATTATTCTCCTCAGCACCACCATTTTGACAGTATCAAGCCCAGAGGTGTGCTCTGACAAGCCTTGGCATTATTCTTTAAATTCCGTAGCGGGTGTTCAGCTTGTATAAATATATATATATATATATATATATATATATATATATATATGTATAGTGGACTATGACTCCTGCTTGAGTGTGTCTTTGACCAAGATACCAGGAGTGCCACATCCGCAGCTGTTTGTATCCCCTAAACTATGGGGGCATCTGGTGCACAGTACTAGTAGCGGGAGAGCAGGACTAAAGACCGTATATACTCGAGTATAAGTCGACCCGAATATAAGCCGAGGCACCTAATTCTACCACAAAAACCTGGGAAAACTTATTGACTCGAGTATAAGCCTAGGGTGGGAAATGCAGCTCTAGCCGTACACAGCCCTCAATGCCAGATATGCCCTCATACTGCCAGATATGCTCCCACAGTGCCAGATATGCCCTCATGCTGCCAGATATGCCCCACAGTGCCAGATATGCCCTCATGCTGCCAGATATGCCCCACAGTGCCAGATATGTCCTCATGCTGCCAGATATGCCCCACAGTGCCAGATATGCCCTCATTCTGCCAGATATGCCCCACAGTGCCAGATGTGCCAGATATGCCCTCATGCTGCCAGATATGCCCTCATGCTGCAAGATATGCCCCACAGTGCCAGATATGCCCCACAGTGCCAGATATGCCCCACAGTGCCAGATGTGCCAGATATGCCCCACAGTGCCAGATATGCCCCACAGTGCCAGATGTGCCAGATATGCCCCACAGTGCCAGTTTGTTACTTACCCTCCGTCGCTCCCGCGCTGTCCCGTCGCTCCCGCGCTGTCCCGTCGCTCCCGCGCTGTCTTCTGAAGGAGGGATACGGAGGGCACAGCGCGCGGCTCTCCTGTGTCCCTCCTGCGTCTCCGGCGGCGTGTGTGTGTTAAAGGAAGTGCCGGTTCGTGCACTTCCTGTAGCACACACACGCCGCTGCCGCCGGAGACGCAGGAGGGACACAGGAGAGCCGCGCGCTGTGCCCTCCGTGTCCCTCCTACAACTGACTCGAGTATAAGTCGAAGTGGCTTTTTCAGCACAAAAAAAGGTGCTGAAAAAGTCGGCTTATACTCGAGTATATACGGTATATAGTAAATATTGCTAGTGCATGCATGATAATGTACCAGGTTAATAACAGCAATATCCTGTATACAATACACCATCGTCCTGTGCAGTATAATGTAGCATACTGTATGTATAATGTATTAATTGCACAATCTGGAAGCTGATCCCTAGAGGAGGTGGTGGACCCTCAGGCAGTGGGACCCTCCGAGCGTTTCCCCTGGATCCCTGTTGGCCAGTTCGACCCCGGGTTATACTGCACAAAAGCTGAGCATGACTCCAGAATCTATTGCTGATTTAAGTTTACTTTCTTGCTCCTTTTTGTCAAAAAGGCGACCTGAGCCTTCTGGTCCGCCTGGTGATGGTCACTGATATATCTGCTTACTGTAACTTACAGAGAGTGACAGCCTCAGCACCAGAATGTCAGAGGAAGGTACAGTACGCTGAGTCCAAATAGGTGGAACTGGCCTGCCGCGGCCGCCGGGAAAATAAACCAGCCACGGATGAGTCTAACTCAGAATCAGGCCCTCTATGCCTAAAATGAGGATTAACTTGTTTATTCCATGCCTGGCAAGGGAAATAAATGAATTCCACATGTAACGGTACATGTAACGGTACCAGCAATGGAAATATATGAATGAAGCCACAGGTACTATTAGCTCTGCAGAATTTCCATAAACATTCCCCAGTTTGATTTAAAATATGCAAGATTGTTTTAAAATTACTATAATGTCCCTTAATTGTTACAAATTAGTTTCCTGGATATTATCTATTAAGAGAAATGGAAAATGTTCCTCCTAAATCCTCATTACCCCTCCTCCCCTATTGGTTTTATTCTGCTAAAGATGTAATATATACAGTAGGTTCCTCCTCTGTAGGACTCTGATCAGAGCCTAATTCTTACTCTGTGGGTCCCAGGTTTGGACTCCTGCTGTTTGTCAGAAAGTCTCAGGTTAGAGTAATCTGAGCCCCTCAGTGCTCGCTGGTCACTAGGCAGGAGCCTAAATTGCCTAATGGATAATCCAGATCTAGGACTGCCTGTTTCCGTTCAATCAATTTATAATCAGATCCCTAGAAATCTCCAAGAAACTTTATATCGATGACTGGAGTGATCTCATCAGACAATGTGAAGAGGACGGGCAGGGAGTGTGGTTGGAAGGAAGACATGCCCTTAGGAAACAAGCATTTCCTTAAGAGGAGAAGACATAAAAGCTGTGTTCTATTTCCAAAGATGCAGAATGTTTATACTGTAGGCATTAAGACATTTTCAGATTCTTCAAAATTCCATTCAGCGACTTTGTGGTTTGGCATCCTCGTCCACGTTGATCCACGGCTTGCACAGCTTACTAAGAAACAGATACTACACTAACAACAAACAGAGCTTAGTGGTTACATCTTGAAGAGGTTCCGAGACCTGAAAATAAAACATATTTGAAGTTGCATTCAAAGGGAAGATAAAGACTCTTCTAATGAACCTAAATGTCTTTAACCCTTGACTGGCACGATCAGCACACGGAGCACGTAGGAGAGAACCACGGACCACTCATCCTATTGTGTGACTGTCCCTATTAACGATGGAGCAGTGAATTATCTTCTTGTATTGTTTTTGTTTCCAGAAATCTAAGATAATAAATAATCTTTGGGCAGGTGGCTTAAAAAATACAGTCATTGGAATGAGGTACAAGAAGAACAGGTCCACTTGAATCGTAATGATTACTATCTGCTACATTATCATCATGGACTCCAAGTCCCTATATTACAGAGCACTGTGCCTGCTATAACGCGTTACATACACCCCACAAATAGTCAGCAATGGCTACTGTACTGTCTGCCGGCTACATAGCTTCTTCCACTCTGATCCCCATACCTGGAACCACTAGCACTCTGATCCCTAGCACTATGATCCCTATTCCTGGAACCACTAGCACTCTGATCCCTAGCACTCTGATCCCTATTCCTGGAACCACTAGCACTCTGATCCCTAGCACTCTGATCCCCATACCTGGAACCACTAGCACTCTGATCCCTAGCACTCTGATCCCTATTCCTGGAACCACTAGCACTCTGATCCCTAGCACTATGATCCCAATTCCTGGAACCACTAGCACTCTGATCCCTAGCACTATGATCCCTATTCCTGGAACCACTAGCACTCTGATCCCTATTCTGGGGACCACTAGGACTCTGATCCCTATTCCGGGGAACCAATAGCACTCTGGTCCCTAGCACTATGATCCCTATTCCTGGAACCACTAGCACTCTGATCCCTAGCACTATGATCCCTATTCCTGGAACCACTAGCACTCTGATCCCTATTCTGGGGACCACTAGGACTCTGATCCCTATTCCGGGGAACCAATAGCACTCTGATCCCTATTCCAGGAACCACTAGCACTCTAATCCCTATTCTGGGAACCACTAGCACTCTGATCCCTATCCTGGGAACCACTAGCACTCAAATCCCTATTCCAGGAACCACTAGCACTCTGATCCCTATTCCGGGAACCGCTAGCACTCTAATCCCTATTCCAGGAACCACTAGCACTCTGATCCCTATTCTGGAACCACTAGCACTCTGATCCCTATTCTGGGGACCACTAGGACTCTGATCCCTATTCCGGGGAACCAATAGCACTCTGGTCCCTAGCACTATGATCCCTATTCCTGGAACCACTAGCACTCTGATCCCTAGCACTATGATCCCTATTCCTGGAACCACTAGCACTCTGATCCCTATTCTGGGGACCACTAGGACTCTGATCCCTATTCCGGGGAACCAATAGCACTCTGATCCCTATTCCAGGAACCACTAGCACTCTAATCCCTATTCTGGGAACCACTAGCACTCTGATCCCTATCCTGGGAACCACTAGCACTCTAATCCCTATTCCAGGAACCACTAGCACTCTGATCCCTATTCCGGGAACCGCTAGCACTCTAATCCCTATTCCAGGAACCACTAGCACTCTGATCCCTATTCTGGAACCACGAGCACTCTGATCCCTATTCTGGAACCACTAGAGATGAGCGGGTTCGGTTTCTCTGAATCCGAACCCGCACGAACTTCATGTTTTTTTTCACGGGTCCGAGCGACTCGGATCTTCCCGCCTTGCTCGGTTAACCCGAGCGCGCCCGAACGTCATCATGACGCTGTCGGATTCTCGCGAGGCTCGGATTCTATCGCGAGACTCGGATTCTATATAAGGAGCCGCGCGTCGCCGCCATTTTCACACGTGCATTGAGATTGATAGGGAGAGGACGTGGCTGGCGTCCTCTCCGTTTAGAATAGATTAGAGAGACACTTGATTTACTAATTTTGGGGAGCATTAGGAGTACTCAGTACAGTGCAGAGTTTTGCTGATAGTGACCACCAGTTTTATTTATAATCCGTTCTCTGCCTGAAAAAAGCGATACACAGCACACAGTGACTCAGTCACATACCATATCTGTGTGCACTGCTCAGGCTCAGGCCAGTGTGCTGCATCATCTATTATCTATATATAATATTATATATATCTGATTATCTGTCTGACTGCTCAGCTCACACAGCTTATAATTGTGGGGGAGACTGGGGAGCACTACTGCAGTGCCAGTTATAGGTTATAGCAGGAGCCAGGAGTACATAATATATTATATAGTGAGTGACCACCAGACACACAGTGCAGTTTATTTAATATATCCGTTCTCTGCCTGAAAAAAGCGATACACACAGTGACTCAGTCAGTCACATACCATATCTGTGTGCACTGCTCAGGCTCAGGCCAGTGTGCTGCATCATCTATATATATTATATATCTGTCTGACTGCTCAGCTCACACAGCTTATAATTGTGGGGGAGACTGGGGAGCACTACTGCAGTGCCAGTTATAGGTTATAGCAGGAGCCAGGAGTACATAATATTATATTAAAACAGTGCACACTTTTGCTGCAGGAGTGCCACTGCCAGTGTGACTAGTGACCAGTGACCTGACCACCAGTATATATAATATTAGTAGTATACTATCTCTTTATCAACCAGTCTATATTAGCAGCAGACACAGTACAGTGCGGTAGTTCACGGCTGTGGCTACCTCTGTGTCGGCACTCGGCAGCCCGTCCATAATTGTATATACCACCTAACCGTGGTTTTTTTTTCTTTCTTTATACATACATACTAGTTACGAGTATACTATCTCTTTATCAACCAGTCTATATTAGCAGCAGACACAGTACAGTGCGGTAGTTCACGGCTGTGGCTACCTCTGTGTCGGCACTCGGCAGCCCGTCCATAATTGTATATACCACCTAACCGTGTTTTTTTTTCTTTCTTTATACATACATACTAGTTACGAGTATACTATCTCTTTATCAACCAGTCTATATATTAGCAGCAGACACAGTACAGTGCGGTAGTTCACGGCTGTGGCTACCTCTGTGTCGGCACTCGGCAGCCCGTCCATAATTGTATATACCACCTAACCGTGGTTTTTTTTTCTTTCTTTATACATACATACTAGTTACGAGTATACTATCTCTTTATCAACCAGTCTATATATTAGCAGCAGACATAGTACAGTGCGGTAGTTCACGGCTGTGGCTACCTCTGTGTCGGCACTCGGCAGCCCGTCCATAATTGTATATACCACCTAACCGTGGTTTTTTTTTCTTTCTTTATACATACATACTAGTTACGAGTATACTATCTCTTTATCAACCAGTCTATATATTAGCAGCAGACACAGTACAGTGCGGTAGTTCACGGCTGTGGCTACCTCTGTGTCGGCACTCGGCAGCCCGTCCATAATTGTATATACCACCTAACCGTGGTTTTTTTTTCTTTCTTTATACATACATACTAGTTACGAGTATACTATCTCTTTATCAACCAGTCTATATATTAGCAGCAGACACAGTACAGTGCGGTAGTTCACGGCTGTGGCTACCTCTGTGTCGGCACTCGGCAGCCCGTCCATAATTGTATATACCACCTAACCGTGGTTTTTTTTTCTTTCTTTATACATACATACTAGTTACGAGTATACTATCTCTTTATCAACCAGTCTATATATTAGCAGCAGACACAGTACAGTGCGGTAGTTCACGGCTGTGGCTACCTCTGTGTCGGCACTCGGCAGCCCGTCCATAATTGTATATACCACCTAACCGTGGTTTTTTTTTCTTTCTTTATACATACATACTAGTTACGAGTATACTATCTCTTTATCAACCAGTCTATATATTAGCAGCAGACACAGTACAGTGCGGTAGTTCACGGCTGTGGCTACCTCTGTGTCGGCACTCGGCAGCCCGTCCATAATTGTATATACCACCTAACCGTGGTTTTTTTTTCTTTCTTTATACATACATACTAGTTACGAGTATACTATCTCTTTATCAACCAGTCTATATATTAGCAGCAGACACAGTACAGTGCGGTAGTTCACGGCTGTGGCTACCTCTGTGTCGGCACTCGGCAGCCCGTCCATAATTGTATATACCACCTAACCGTGGTTTTTTTTTCTTTCTTTATACATACATACTAGTTACGAGTATACTATCTCTTTATCAACCAGTCTATATATTAGCAGCAGACACAGTACAGTGCGGTAGTTCACGGCTGTGGCTACCTCTGTGTCGGCACTCGGCAGCCCGTCCATAATTGTATATACCACCTAACCGTGGTTTTTTTTTCTTTCTTTATACATACATACTAGTTACGAGTATACTATCTCTTTATCAACCAGTCTATATATTAGCAGCAGACACAGTACAGTGCGGTAGTTCACGGCTGTGGCTACCTCTGTGTCGGCACTCGGCAGCCCGTCCATAATTGTATACTAGTATCCAATCCATCCATCTCCATTGTTTACCTGAGGTGCCTTTTAGTTGTGCCTATTAAAATATGGAGAACAAAAATGTTGAGGTTCCAAAATTAGGGAAAGATCAAGATCCACTTCCACTTCGTGCTGAAGCTGCTGCCACTAGTCATGGCCGAGACGATGAAATGCCAGCAACGTCGTCTGCCAAGGCCGATGCCCAATGGCATAGTACAGAGCATGTCAAAACCAAAACACCAAATATCAGTAAAAAAAGGACTCCAAAACCTAAAATAAAATTGTCGGAGGAGAAGCGTAAACTTGCCAATATGCCATTTACCACACGGAGTGGCAAGGAACGGCTGAGGCCCTGGCCTATGTTCATGGCTAGTGGTTCAGCTTCACATGAGGATGGAAGCACTCAGCCTCTCGCTAGAAAACTGAAAAGACTCAAGCTGGCAAAAGCACCGCAAAGAACTGTGCGTTCTTTGAAATCCCAAATCCACAAGGAGAGTCCAATTGTGTCGGTTGCGATGCCTGACCTTCCCAACACTGGACGTGAAGAGCATGCGCCTTCCACCATTTGCACGCCCCCTGCAAGTGCTGGAAGGAGCACCCGCAGTCCAGTTCCTGATAGTCAGATTGAAGATGTCAGTGTTGAAGTACACCAGGATGAGGAGGATATGGGTGTTGCTGGCGCTGGGGAGGAAATTGACCAGGAGGATTCTGATGGTGAGGTGGTTTGTTTAAGTCAGGCACCCGGGGAGACACCTGTTGTCCGTGGGAGGAATATGGCCGTTGACATGCCAGGTGAAAATACCAAAAAAATCAGCTCTTCGGTGTGGAGGTATTTCACCAGAAATGCGGACAACAGGTGTCAAGCCGTGTGTTCCCTTTGTCAAGCTGTAATAAGTAGGGGTAAGGACGTTAACCACCTCGGAACATCCTCCCTTATACGTCACCTGCAGCGCATTCATAATAAGTCAGTGACAAGTTCAAAAACTTTGGGTGACAGCGGAAGCAGTCCACTGACCAGTAAATCCCTTCCTCTTGTAACCAAGCTCACGCAAACCACCCCACCAACTCCCTCAGTGTCAATTTCCTCCTTCCCCAGGAATGCCAATAGTCCTGCAGGCCATGTCACTGGCAATTCTGACGAGTCCTCTCCTGCCTGGGATTCCTCCGATGCATCCTTGCGTGTAACGCCTACTGCTGCTGGCGCTGCTGTTGTTGCCGCTGGGAGTCGATGGTCATCCCAGAGGGGAAGTCGTAAGCCCACTAGTACTACTTCCAGTAAGCAATTGACTGTTCAACAGTCCTTTGCGAGGAAGATGAAATATCACAGCAGTCATCCTACTGCAAAGCGGATAACTGAGTCCTTGACAACTATGTTGGTGTTAGACGTGCATCCGGTATCCGCCGTTAGTTCACAGGGAACTAGACAATTTATTGAGGCAGTGTGCCCCCGTTACCAAATACCATCTAGGTTCCACTTCTCTAGGCAGGCGATACCGAGAATGTACACGGACGTCAGAAAAAGACTCACCAGTGTCCTAAAAAATGCAGTTGTACCCAATGTCCACTTAACCACGGACATGTGGACAAGTGGAGCAGGGCAGGGTCAGGACTATATGACTGTGACAGCCCACTGGGTAGATGTATGGACTCCCGCCGCAAGAACAGCAGCGGCGGCACCAGTAGCAGCATCTCGCAAACGCCAACTCTTTCCTAGGCAGGCTACGCTTTGTATCACCGCTTTCCAGAATACGCACACAGCTGAAAACCTCTTACGGCAACTGAGGAAGATCATCGCGGAATGGCTTACCCCAATTGGACTCTCCTGTGGATTTGTGGCATCGGACAACGCCAGCAATATTGTGTGTGCATTAAATATGGGCAAATTCCAGCACGTCCCATGTTTTGCACATACCTTGAATTTGGTGGTGCAGAATTTTTTAAAAAACGACAGGGGCGTGCAAGAGATGCTGTCGGTGGCCAGAAAATTGCGGGACACTTTCGGCGTACAGGCACCACGTACAGAAGACTGGAGCACCACCAAAAACTACTGAACCTGCCCTGCCATCATCTGAAGCAAGAAGTGGTAACGAGGTGGAATTCAACCCTCTATATGCTTCAGAGGTTGGAGGAGCAGCAAAAGGCCATTCAAGCCTATACAATTGAGCACGATATAGTAGGTGGAATGCACCTGTCTCAAGTGCAGTGGAGAATGATTTCAACGTTGTGCAAGGTTCTGATGCCCTTTGAACTTGCCACACGTGAAGTCAGTTCAGACACTGCCAGCCTGAGTCAGGTCATTCCCCTCATCAGGCTTTTGCAGAAGAAGCTGGAGGCATTGAAGAAGGAGCTAAAAGGGAGCGATTCCGCTAGGCATGTGGGACTTGTGGATGCAGCCCTTAATTCGCTTAACAAGGATTCACGGGTGGTCAATCTGTTGAAATCAGAGCACTACATTTTGGCCACCGTGCTCGATCCTAGATTTAAAGCCTACCTTGGATCTCTCTTTCCGGCAGACACAGGTCTGCTGGGGTTGAAAGACCTGCTGGTGACAAAATTGTCAAGTCAAGCGGAACGCGACCTGTCAACATCTCCTCCTTCACATTCTCCCGCAACTGGGGGTGCGAGGAAAAGGCTCAGAATTCCGAGCCCACCCGCTGGCGGTGATGCAGGGCAGTCTGGAGCGACTGCTGATGCTGACATCTGGTCCGGACTGAAGGACCTGACAACGATTACGGACATGTCGTCTACTGTCACTGCATATGATTCTCTCAACATTGATAGAATGGTGGAGGATTATATGAGTGACCGCATCCAAGTAGGCACGTCACACAGTCCGTACTTATACTGGCAGGAAAAAGAGGCAATTTGGAGGCCCTTGCACAAACTGGCTTTATTCTACCTAAGTTGCCCTCCCACAAGTGTGTACTCCGAAAGAGTGTTTAGTGCCGCCGCTCACCTTGTCAGCAATCGGCGTACGAGGTTACATCCAGAAAATGTGGAGAAGATGATGTTCATTAAAATGAATTATAATCAATTCCTCCGCGGAGACATTGACCAGCAGCAATTGCCTCCACAAAGTACACAGGGAGCTGAGATGGTGGATTCCAGTGGGGACGAATTGATAATCTGTGAGGAGGGGGATGTACACGGTGATATATCGGAGGGTGAAGATGAGGTGGACATCTTGCCTCTGTAGAGCCAGTTTGTGCAAGGAGAGATTAATTGCTTCTTTTTTGGGGGGGTCCAAACCAACCCGTCATATCAGTCACAGTCGTGTGGCAGACCCTGTCACTGAAATGATGGGTTGGTTAAAGTGTGCATGTCCTGTTTTGTTTATACAACATAAGGGTGGGTGGGAGGGCCCAAGGACAATTCCATCTTGCACCTCTTTTTTCTTTTCTTTTTCTTTGCATCATGTGCTGATTGGGGAGGGTTTTTTGGAAGGGACATCCTGCGTGACACTGCAGTGCCACTCCTAGATGGGCCCGGTGTTTGTGTCGGCCACTAGGGTCGCTAATCTTACTCACACAGTCAGCTACCTCATTGCGCCTCTTTTTTTCTTTGCGTCATGTGCTGTTTGGGGAGGGTTTTTTGGAAGGGACATCCTGCGTGACACTGCAGTGCCACTCCTAGATGGGCCCGGTGTTTGTGTCGGCCACTAGGGTCGCTAATCTTACTCACACAGCTACCTCATTGCGCCTCTTTTTTTCTTTGCGTCATGTGCTGTTTGGGGAGGGTTTTTTGGAAGGGACATCCTGCGTGACACTGCAGTGCCACTCCTAGATGGGCCCGGTGTTTGTGTCGGCCACTAGGGTCGCTAATCTTACTCACACAGCTACCTCATTGCGCCTCTTTTTTTCTTTGCGTCATGTGCTGTTTGGGGAGGGTTTTTTGGAAGGGCCATCCTGCGTGACACTACAGTGCCACTCCTAGATGGGCCCGGTGTTTGTGTCGGCCACTAGGGTCGCTAATCTTACTCACACAGCTACCTCATTGCGCCTCTTTTTTTCTTTGCGTCATGTGCTGTTTGGGGAGGGTTTTTTGGAAGGGACATCCTGCGTGACACTGCAGTGCCACTCCTAGATGGGCCCGGTGTTTGTGTCGGCCACTAGGGTCGCTTATCTTACTCACACAGCGACCTCGGTGCAAATTTTTCGGACTAAAAATAATATTGTGAGGTGTGAGGTATTCAGAATAGACTGAAAATGAGTGTAAATTATGGTTTTTGAGGTTAATAATACTTTGGGATCAAAATGACCCCCAAATTCTATGATTTAAGCTGTTTTTTAGTGTTTTTTGAAAAAAACACCCGAATCCAAAACACACCCGAATCCGACAAAAAAAATTCGGTGAGGTTTTGCCAAAACGCGTTCGAACCCAAAACACGGCCGCGGAACCGAACCCAAAACCAAAACACAAAACCCGAAAAATTTCAGGCGCTCATCTCTAGGAACCACTAGCCATACTTCACTTATCCTCCGTTTGCAAAATATCAGCTGATCAAATTATCTGTTTTACAAAAGCTGAAACACAAAAGTGGAACTAAATCAGCCTCTCTGCAGCCCCCCTGCTGCCTCTCTGAATCTCTCCTGCAGCCCCGCTGCAGCCTATCTGCAACCCCCCTGTATCCTCTCTGCAGCTTCTCTGCAGCCCCCCTGCAGCCTCTATGCAGCTTCCCTGCAGCCTCTTTGCAGCCCCCCTGCTGTCTTTCTGCATCTCTCCTGCAGCCCCGCTGTATCCTCTCTGCAATCCTCCTGTATCCTCTCTGCAGGCTTTCTGCAGCCTCTCTGCAGCTTCCCTGCATCCTCTCAGCAGCTTCCCTGCCGCCTCTCTGCATCCTCTCTGCATCCTATCTGCATCCTCTCTACAGCCCCTCTGCAGCCTCTCTGCAGCCCCCCTGCAGCCTCTCTGCAGCTTCCCTGCCGCCTCTCTGCATCCTCTCTACAGCCCCTCTGCAGCCTCTCTGCATCCTATCTGCATCCTCTCTACAGCCCCTCTGCAGCCTCTCTGCAGCCCCCCTGCAGCCTCTCTGCAGCTTCCCTGCCGCCTCTCTGCATCCTCTCTGCAGCCCCCCGCAGCCTCTCTGCACCAGTAATGGTGAGATTTTTCAGAGTGTGGAAAGTTAATAGATAAAAAACAGAAGCTGTATCATGTCAATTTGTATTGTATTAAACATGGAAGAGAACAGGGTTAACCCAGGCTGCTCTCTTTCCAAATTCCTTTCAGTTATGCTGGCTAAAATGCCCAGTTTAAAGGCTCATTTTGGAAGGCTAGAGACATAGCATACCTCCCAACTGTCCCGATTTTCGCGGGACAGTCCCGTTTTTTGGGGACTGTCCCGCTGTCCCACCCGCGGGCCACAGTGTCCCGCGGTGGGGGGGTCAGTTGGGAGGCTCTGTCAATCGCTGCTCTGCTTAGCAGAGCAGCGGTGAATAGACGCTGTGCGCATGCGCACAGCGTCTATTCAGTGGAGTCAGAGGGAGAGGGAGCATGCCAGCGGCTCACAGAGCGCTGGGCATGCCCCCCTCAGTGACGAAAACGGGGGCGTGGCTCGCGATCGCGGGTCCTCAGCGAAGCCATGCCCCTTTTCATAGACCACGCCCCCTTTTCGGGAGCGCGCGCGGCTTCGCCGCGCGAGTGTCACGCTCCTCAGGTAAACAAAGTTGGGAGGTATGGACATAGGGCGATATTTAATTCTTTCCGTCCCCTTCCACACCCGCTCTGTTTCTGCTGATGGCGGAGTAGCGAGGCGCCCAACCCTTTAGGCAGCTTAACCTGATTACTATGGGCGTGATATGCACGATAACAGGGATCACTTTAGAAAGGAGATTGGGCGTGATATATCATTTGAAAACTGCCCACAATATACTGTAAGCTTATTTTTCCAGCTGTACTTCTTTGGAAGTCTAGGTTTATCTTTTTTTCAGACTTTATATTGATTTCACTATATCAGTGACCCCACATTCTGTAGATTATTATTATTATTATTATTATTATTATTATTACTACCAGTTAATTACATAGCGCATGCATATTCCGTAGCGATTTACAGTTGACTATTCACATAAGTCCCTGACCTAGTGGAGCTTACAATCTAAGGGCCTCATTCAGATCTGATCGCAGCAGTAAATTTGTTAGCAGTTGGGCAAAACCAGGGCCCTCATTCCGAGTTGGTTGCTCGCTATCTGCTTTTAGCAGCAGTGCAAACGCTAAGCCGCCGACCACTGGGAGTGTATCTTAGCTTAGCAGAAGTGTGAACGAAAGCATCGCAGCATTGCTACAAAAAAAATGTGTGCAGTTTCAGAGTAGCTCCAGACCTACTCCTACCTTGTGATCACTTCAGACTACTAGACTGCGTTCGGCCAGCCACTCCCCCGTTTCCCCAGCCACTCCTGCGTTTTTATCTAGCCCGCCTGCGTTTTTACACACACTTCCCGAAAACGGTCAGTTACCACCCAAAAACACCCACTTCCGGTCAATCACTCAACGATCAGCAGTGTGAATGAAAAGTGTCGCTAGAGCTTGTGTAAAACTACATCGGCTTTTGTGAAAGTACGACACGCATGCGCAGTGCGCCCCATACGCATTTTTTGACCTGATCGCTGCGCTGCGAAAGAAAGCAGCTAGCGATCAACCCCCCCATGTGCACAGAACCAATATAACCCACCCAAATCTCCCCCCCCTGCAGTGCACATGGTTTTGCC
The DNA here is from genome assembly GCF_028390025.1 of Pseudophryne corroboree. Classification (NCBI taxonomy): domain Eukaryota; kingdom Metazoa; phylum Chordata; class Amphibia; order Anura; family Myobatrachidae; genus Pseudophryne; species Pseudophryne corroboree. Next base: position 1,181,121,680 of record NC_086444.1, read on the forward strand.
GATTAGCTAACAAATTTGCTGCTGTAATCAGATCTGAATTACCCCCTATATTCCCTACCACATGTACACACACACACACCTACCAGTATATTTTTGGATTGTGGGCGGAAACCGGAGTACCCGGAGGAAACCCACGCAAACACAGGGAGAATATACAGACTCCACACAGTTAGAGCTGTGGTGGGAATTGAACCCATGACCTCAGTGCTCTGAGGCAGTAATGCTAACCATTACACCATCCATGCTAAAAATGTATAAATATAAATGCAGCCTAGCCCTAACCCTCCCTGCAAACTAGCCCAAACCTCCCGTCTGCAGCCTAACCTTATCCCCCTGCAGCCTAACCCTATCCCCCCTGCAGCCTAACCCTAAAATCCCACCTGCAGCATAACCCAATCCTCCCCTCACCACAGCCTAACCCTAACCTCCCGTCTGAAGCATAACCAATACTCCCCTCACCGCAGCCTAACCCTACCCTCCCGTCTGAAGCATAACCAATACTCCCCTCACCGCAGCCTAACCCTACCCTCCCGTCTGAAGCATAACCAATACTCCCCTCACCGCAGCCTAACCCTACCCTCCCGTCTGAAGCATAACCAATACTTCCCTCACCGCAGCCTAACCCTACCCTCCCGCCTGCAGCATAATCCAATACTCCCCTCATCGCAGCCTAACCCTACCCTCCCGTCTGAAGCAAAACCCAATCCACCCCTCGCCGCAGCCTAACCCTAACCTCCCGTCTGCAGCCTAACCCTATCCCCCTGCAGCCTAACCCTAAAATCCCGCCTGCAGCATAACCCAATACTCCCCTCACCACAGCCTAACCCTAACCTCCCATCTGTAGCATAACCCAATACTCCCCTCACCGCAGCCTAACCCTACCCTCCCGCCTGCAGCATAACCCAATACTCCCCTCACCGCAGCCTAACCCTACCCTCCCGTCTGCAGCATAACCCAATCCTCCCCTCATCGCAGCCTAACCCTAACCTCCCACCTGCAGCAAAACCCAATCCACCCCTCGCCGCAGCCTAACCCTAACCTCCCGTCTGCAGCCTAACCCTAACCTCCCGCCTGCAGCATAACCCAATACTCCCCTTACCGCACCTAACCCTAACCTCCCACATGCAGCATAACCCAATCCTCCCCTCACCGCAGCCTAACCCTAACCTCCCACCTGCAGCATAACCCAATACTCCCCTCGCCTCAGCCTAACCCTAACCTCCCGTTTGCAGCCTAACCCTATCCCCCAACTTAACCCTAACCTACCCTGCAGCCTAACCCTAACCTCCCATCTGCAGTCTAACCCTATCTCCTCCCCCACACAGACAGCCTAACCTCCTGCCTGCAGCATAACCCAATCCCCCCACCACAACCTAACCCTAACCTCCCGTTTGCAGCCTAACCCTATCCCCCAACTTAACCCTAACCTCCCCTGCAGCCTAACCCTAACCTCCCATCTGCAGCCTAACCCTATCTCCTCCCCCACACACACAGCCTAACCCTAACCACACCCCCCGGCAGCATAACCCTGTCTCTCCCCCCACACGTAGGCTAACGCTACCCCCCCCCCCCCGCATTCTAACCTTAACCCACCCCCAGGCAGCCTAACCCTAACCTCCTGTCTGCAGCCAAACCCTATACCCCTCCGCAGCCTAACCCTAAAATCTCACCTGCAGCATAACCCTATCCTCCCCCCACCACAGCTAACCCTCACCTCCCGCTTGCTGCATAACCCTACAACCAGTGGTGCAAGTAGAACAATTGTCTTATAGGTACTGTGTGCGCACGTCGAAGGCGCGCACAACGAAAAAGTGGGTGTGGCCAAATGCCACGTGGGGTTTGGCCAATGACAATGGGGGAGTGTTACACATATGGGGGGCCAAGATACACTTTTGACACCAATAGTGCTAGATACACATATGCCCCCACAGTGCCAGATTCGCCCCCACCGTGCCAGATATGCTCCTACAGTGCCAGATGCACAAATGCCCCATGGTGCCAGATGCACAAATGCCCCACGATGCTAGATACACAAATGCCCCCAGTAGTGCCATATATGCCCCCGGTGCCAGATACACCTTGCCCCAGAGTGTCAGATATACATTGCCCCAGAGTGTCAGATACACATATGCCCCCACAGTGCCAGATATGCCCCCACTGCGCCAGATACACATATGCCCCTACAGTGCCAGATATGCCCACACAGTGCCAGATACACATGCCCTCACAGTGCCAGATATGCCCCCAGAGTGCCAGATATGCCCCCACAGTGCCAGATACACATGCCCCACAGTGCCAGATATGCCCCCACAGTGCCAGATACACATGCCCCCACAGTGCCAGATACATATGCCCCCACAGTGCCAGATATGCCCACACAGTGCCAGATACACATGCCCTCACAGTGCCAGATATGCCCCCAGAGTGCCAGATATGCCCCCACAGTGCCAGATATGCCCCCACAGTGCCAGCTACACATGCCCCACAGTGCCAGATATGCCCCCACAGTGCCAGATACACATGCCCCCAGAGTGCCAGATATGCCCCCACAGTGCCAGATACACATGCCCCACAGTGCCAGATATGCCCACACAGTGCCAGATACACATGCCCTCACAGTGCCAGATATGCCCCCATAGTGCCAGATATGCCCCCACGGTGCCAGATACACATGCCCCCAGAGTGCCAGATATGCCCCCACAGTGCCAGATATGCTCCCACAGTGCCAGATACACATGCCCCACAGTGCCAGATATGCCCCCACAGTGCCAGATACACATGCCCCACAGTGCCAGATATGCCCCCACAGTGCCAGATACACATGCCCCCAGAGTGCCAGATATGCCACCATAGTGCCAAATACACATGCCCCCAGAGTGCCAGATATGCCCCCACAGTGCCAGATACACATGCCCCACAGTGCCAGATATGCCCCAGCAGTGCAATTTACCATTGTTGCTGCTGCCTGGGGCTGGCACTGACTTCTGCTGGGGAGAGGAGAGCGCACCACGCGCTCCTCCTGTCCCTCTCCTGCCTCAGTCCGGTCTGCTGAACTGGCGCCAGTCTGCGAGCCAATCAGGGCTCACGGTCCGACAGCAGCGGCTCCTGATTGGCTGCCGGTCTGCGAGCTCTGATTGGCTCGCGGACCGGCTCAGTGCACGCCGCCGCTGACACCCGCCACTGCCGGACTCGGGACTCGCAGGCAGGAGAGGCGCATGCTGCACTCTCCTCTCTCCAAGACCCGGTGTCTGCAAGGTGGCGGCCCAGCGGTACGGCGTACCTGCTAAGATTTTCTTACAGGTACGCCGTTCCGCCCCGTACCGCCATACTTGCAGCACTGCCTATCACCCCAACCTAACTCTAACCCCCCTTGCAGCCTAACCCTATCTTTCCCCTCCACAGCCTAACCCTAACCCCCCTGCAGCCTAACCCTATCATCCCCCCCGCAGCCTAACCATAACCTCCTATCTGCAGACTAACCCTATCCTCCCCTCCACAACCTAATCCTAACCCCCCATCTGTAGCCTAACCCTAACCTCTTCCTGCAGCCTAACCCTAACCTCCCATCTGCAGCCTAACCCTAACCTCCTGTCTGCAATCTAACCCTATCCTCTCCTCCAACCTAAACCTACTCCCCCTGCAGCCTCATCCTAACCTCCCGCTGCAGCCTACCCCTAATGTTGGCATTCTGACAACATCAGTATTTCACCTTCTGACATTTTGAGAATGTCACACGTCTGTCAACATTTTACTAATATGAACATCATTACTGCTGACATAGTGTCGACATTATGAATTACGACATTATTTTTGTTGTCATTTTGTCTACAACCCTTACAACTACAGGTTGCATTATGTGCTATCAGTCATTAATAAGAAAGGAATGCTGAACCACAAGCACCAGCATACCCTCCAGTCAATGGGTGTCAGCATATGCTAGGACATGTATTACCTGGAAATGCCTTCGCTGCTAAGGTCACTGCAAGCCGCAGACACTGAGTGATGGGATCTTGTAGTGAGTGGACATGTTTCAGGTTTGTGTTTCTCTCATTGGATAACAGAGATTGGAGAGTTTCTTGCTGAATATGATCTATCACAGAATATTATAGTGTCCCATAAGGTGAAGAAGGGTTTGGGGGGCTTTAGGTAAATAAAAATTGAATTGATGGGGCAGCACGGATGGTGTAATGGCTAGCGTTACTGCAGTGCCGTAACTAGGCATTTTAGTGCTGTGTGCAAGAAACGACATTGGCGCCCCCCCATGTAAGACAGGGGCAGTGCGCGCCGTAGGCGCGCAAAAAAGATATAGGGGCGTGGCTTCATGGGGAAGGGGCATGGTCACAAAATAATAGCAATTCATACTACGATGCACAGTAGTCTCCATTATTCAAATTACGCTGCACAGTAGCGCCACTACACCAGGTAGAGCCCCTTTTATACATTACAGCAGGCAGCGTCCCCCTTTTTACACATTGCAGCAGACAGTCCCCCTTTTTACACATTACGGCAGACAGCGTCCCCTTTTTACACATTACGGCAGACAGCGTCCCCTTTTTTACACATTACGGCAGACAGCGTCCCCTTTTTTACACATTATGGCAGACAACGTCCCCCTTTTTTACACATTACAGCAGACAGCGTCCCCTTTTTACACATTACGGCAGACAGCGTCCCCCTTTTTACATGTTACGGCAGACAGCGTCCCCATTTTTACACAGTACAGCAGACAGCGTCCCCCTTTTTACACATTATGGCAGACAGTGTCCCCTTTTTACACATTACAGCAGACAGCGTCCCCATTTTTACACAGTACGGCAGACAGCGTCCCCGTTTTTACACATTACGGCAGACGGTGTCCCCCTTTATACACATTGCAGCAGCCAGCGTCCCCCTTTTTACACATTGCGCCAGCCAGTCCCCCTTTTTACACATTGCGGCAGCCAGGCCCCCTTTTTACATATTACGGCAGACGGTGTCCCCTTTTTTACACATTGCGGCAGCCAGTCCCCCTTTTTACACATTGCGGCAGCCAGTCCCCCTTTTTACACATTGCGGCAGCCAGGCCCCCTTTTTACACATTATGGCAGCCAGTCCCCCTTTTTACACTTTGCGGCAGCCAGGCCCCCTTTTTACATATTACGGCAGACTGTGTCTCCCTTTTTACACATTGCGGCAGCCAGTCCCCCTTTTTACACATTGCGGCAGCCAGGCCTCCTTTTTACATATTACGGCAGACGGTGTCCCCCTTTTTACACATTATGGCAGACAGTGTCCCCGAGAGAGAGAGAGAGAGAGAGAGAGAGAGAGAGAGAGAGAGAGAGAGAAGAGAGAGAGAGAGAGAGAGACTTACCATCTCCCCGCTGACAGGCTCCTCGTGCTGGCAGCTCTCTTGGTGCAGGCATCGGACAAGGAGAAGGAGGGAGGGGGACTGGAGCCGCAGCAGCGCTATTTCATTGGTAGTAAGCGCCGCTGCAGCAGTCGCCTCTCCTTCCGTATTGGCTGCCCGGTGCTGCTGTGGATGCTGGGATGGAGGAACCGCATCCCAGCATCCACAGCAGCGCCGGGCAGCCAATACGGAAGGAGAGGGGACTGCTGCAGCGGCGCTTATTACCAATGAAATAGCGCTGCTGTAGCTCCAGTCCCCCTCCCTCCTCCTCCTCCGCTGCCCGGCGCTGCTCTCTCCTCCATAGCGCGGCGGCGGCGCACACAGCAGAGGCGGCATGTAATGAGTCAATTTGACTCAATACATGCCGCTGGCCGTGCGCCCTCAGGGCAACTGCGCTGTGTGCCAGGTCCACTTGGCACACACGTAGTTACGGCCCTGCGTTACTGCCTCACAGCACTAAGATCAAGGGTTCAATTCCCACCATGGCCCTACCTGTGTGGAGTTTGTATATTTTCTCTGTGCTTGCGTGGGTTTCCTCCCACAGTCCAAAAATATACTGATAGGTTAATTGGTTCCCTGTGATATGCACCCTTTTGCCCAGCTCTCTCTGCCCCTGGCAGAGAAAGCTGAGCGGGGACCCGGCAGAGTGATTGGCTATGAGTATCCAAGCTGATCACAGTGTAAAAATAAAAAATGAATTAAAAAAAGCTGATGTCTGCTGCTCCGGTGAGCTCTGCCGGGCGCCGGGTCCCCCCTATGCTGCAATGTGACCCCGGTGCAGTAAAGTGACGCTGCAAAACGGCAGCGCACTTTACAGCACCGGGGGTCACAGCGCAGGAGAAGGACCCTGGGGGGTTGATCGGGCGGCGGACATTGGGGTATTTTTTTACGAAAAATAACCCGATGATGCTGCGAAGAGGTATCGCAGGGACAGAGCTTGACCGCATGCTTTGTTCCTGCATGCAACAATTTATACTTCCCTGCAATGTAATCAATTATCGCAGTGCGAGTTTGGGCGATTTTATCACCTGTCATCTGCATCCTGGATGCGGATGGTGATAAATAGGCCCCTATGTACTGCTAGGATGTATTAAAATATACAAGCAGGGGCAGGGGCTCCAACAGGAGCCCATCAATGCAATGTGTAAAAGTAAAGTGATCGCAAATGGGATCACTTAATGATCAGTTTCCGGGACCGGCCGCGCTACTGCAGAGGGCAGAGAGCAGGGATGGACTGGGGGCCGAAACTGGCCCTGGCATGTGCCGCAAAAGGGGGTGCGCTGACATTATCAACGGGGGCGTGCTGCGAGTCAAGGGGTGTGGACTCGCGGCACGCCTCCTTTTCCATGATATTTTTTGCAGTCCACCATAATTATATTCAGGGGATCCTTATTTCAGGCACCTGAAAATATTCTTTGATACCCTACTCTGCCAGGGTTACAGCACACTGGTAATAGTGTGACAGGTCAAAGATTTTGGGTGGGACAGAGCTGAGCATTGCGAATAAGGGGCAACCGGAATATGCTAGAGCCTGGTGCCCCGATCCACCTGTTTTAGTAGGAACCGGCCCAAGCTATCTTTTTAATTAAGTATTGCTGGGGCTTTTCCCACTATTTTTGCATGCTGGAAATCCCAACAAAATGAATGGGTCATTGAAATGAATGGGAAAGGCTGTGTGCTGCTCTGTATTCACTTTTTTTTTGGCTCAAAGACAACAGTGACAGTGGGCACCTAGCTGAGACACCTGCAGTGAAAAAAAAAAAGACATTGATTTCACCAATTAATAATTTTTAGTGTTATGTCTTCTATTAACAGTATCCTGAGAGGCGGGAATAAGAGAACAGGTTTCGCAGGCGATAAATAATTATCCCCATTAGTGATTGCAGTGTTCTCCTCTGAGGGGCTAGAAGGACAACTGGAAACTAGGTTGTATGTTGTAAGTTTAATCAGGAAACGTGACCCTGGGTGCATGTACCACAGTGTTCTGCACAGAAGATCTAGGACGTTTAGCAACTACAGATGTTGTCCAGAGATGAGTTACCCAAAAGTAATATCTCAGGTTGTCCCAGACACGATATCTCTGAAAGCATTTCTCAAGCACAGTTCTTTGGTGGAACTACCAGCGTTGCACGGGGTAGTTGCCATGTGATGCCAAGTCTAACAGATCCCCTCGATGTTCACCGGAAGGTTTGGGCTTTGCTGCAGGGAGTCCAAAGATTGTGACTCTCAGATTAATTATGTAAATGTAGCGCACCTGCTGCTATAAGAGGATAGGGAAAGACCGCCGGCCACCGGGTCAAGTAAGCAGTGTTGGACTGGGGTATGAAGGACCATCACTACCTCCTCTCACCGTCCCATCAGAGCAAGCGCAGTGAACCCAAAACAGGTTTTCCAGGGATGATGGGCCGCATTGCCCTTCAAGAAGAGCTGCTTGCATCACGTTGCCTCAAGATAACCTGAATTACTTTTGGGAAATCATTGTCTGCATCTGGTTGTGGATATTTTGCTGCTTTGTGTGCGGAACAGACATCGTGATGAAGTCACCAAAATGTCTGTTCCGTCAGTTCGGGATCGTGCTCTGCAGCCTGTGATGGTGATTTCACGGCTGCATGATATCAGGTCTGTTTAGTACCAACTAGGCCCTATCCGGGGACTGCCAGCTGGCGGCACAGGCCTGCTGATGAGTGATACCCTGTAATGTTGTAAAATCCACAAATGACACATGGATGACCCCAAATGTAGCAAGCGGCTCTGCAGACAGCACACTCTGTAATGCGACTTCCTGACATGCAAACACATAACAGGCTGTTTTTAAACAATGTCAGATATACACAGTGCATCTGTTTGCAATATGTTGACAACTATTTACAGCCACCGTGCGGTAAAGAGGTTGCAGAACACTTTGTTGCATAAGATCCTCCATGTGACTAAAGAATGAATCCTCTATTTTTATAGTTTTATTTGGATATATGAAATGCTGCTGCTGTTACTCAGAGCCGGTGAGCCAAATGTTGCTAGGGGTCATGCAATGTGTGTTCCTCACTCGCTAGCGTGACTTTTTCACCCCAACAGTGATCCAAGAGCAGGCAGCCCTGTGGCTACACAGATAAGACAGTTACGGGTGAACCTGAATTATCAGGCTTGGAAGAACAACCTGTTAGGAGTAGGAGTACAGGGTTTGTTTAATTAAATAACTCAATGGGAGGATTTACCGTGCGGCGCAGAGGCCCGCTGTGATGCCACAAAACTGCACTTGCATCCTGTTCGGGCTTAATGGCGTACACGTCAAAGTGGCAGCTCCAGAAGGTGGTGCTGCAGCACAGTCCAAAATTCAAAAAGTGGAGACACACCAACTGCCAGTGAGTCCCGGCCGGCGGTGTGTGGCAGTGTTTGTGGTGGCAGTTGGTGTGGCTCTTCTATTTGAATTTTGGACTGCGCTGCAGCCTCGCCTCTATAACTGCCACTGGTGGGGAGTTGCCAAATCCGTTCTGTGCTGATGGAAAATTCTCTGCACAGGACATTCATACCTGACCCCACCTATGTGCCTGATGATCACAGAACGATGCTACACTGACACTGGAGGTCCCAGAACGATGCTACACTGACACTGGAGGTCCCAGAACGAAGCTACACTGACAAGCGTGGTCCCAGAACGAAGCTACAGTAAGACATAATTACCATGTGCAAGGGCGTTTTAACAGAGGAGTGTGCCCACTCCTCTCCATCGCGCAGTAGACTATGGCATTGTGCCATATTTATAGCATACGTGAATCACTGTGAAAATGGCCGCCGCTCCTTATTCCCAGGGACATATCTACAACATATACATGAATAACTGTGAAAATGGCCGCCGCTCCTTATTCCCAGGGACATATCTACAACATATACATGAATCACTGTGAAAATGGCCGCCGCTCCTTATTCCCAGGGACATATCTACAACATATACATGAATCACTGTGAAAATGGCCACCGCTCCTTATTCCCAGGGACATATCTACAACATATACATGAATCACTGTGAAAATGGCCGCCGCTCCTTATTCCCACGGACATATCTACAGCACATATGTGAATCACTGTGAAATGGCAGCCGCTCCTTATTCCCAGGGACATATCTACAACATATACATGAATCACTGTGAAAATGGCCATCGCTCCTTATTCCCAGGGACATATCTACAGCACATATGTGAATCACAGTGAAATGGCCATCGCTCCTTATTCACACGGACCTATCTACAGCATATCTACAGAACGTGTGCAAATCATTGTGAAAATTGCCGCCAAACAATTTTCCCAGTGATTTATGTCACCAGCACCAACCACCGTGGAACTCCGGAGGGGTAAGTATAGTTATATGACTAATGGGTGTCCATTGTGGGGCACCCCTGGACCCAGGTGTCATGTGCACCGGTCACAATGCATCTATTATAGAGACGCTAATACACCAGCCCCATGTTTGGAGCAGGCTTACCATTAGAGTTTGGCGTCCAATATGAGTGATTATGCGGTGGAACAGATTATCGAGGAGAGTGGGGCACTGTGGCCAGCGGTATCGGATAAGTTAGAAATAATATGTGGGGCAATTGCACTTATTGACACCCCCCTCACAGATCTGCTCCTTATTATGTGTCTGAGCTCATAGCACTACAGTGATACGCCTGAGACTCTCTCATAATACGCCCATAAGACTGGCCATATCGGCATGTCCGCATAGCCACCTCCCGCTCACCTATCAATCTCCGCCCAGGAATAAATTTTCAAGACATTACAGAGGCCGTGCATCTCAATCCGCAAATGCAACTCTTGGACTCTGCACGCACGGACTCTGGGAACATGGACTCTGGGTGCATGGACTCTGGGCGCATGGACTCTAGAAACAGAGAATCTGGGTGCATGGACTCTGGGTGCTTGGAATCTGCACATGGACTCTGGACGCATGGACTTTGGGTGAATGTACTCTGGGCGCATGGACTCTAGGCACAGAGAATATGGGCACACAAACTCTGGGTGCATGGACTCTAGGCACAGAGAATCTGGGTGCATGGACTCTGGGCACATGGACTCTACAAACAGAGAATCTGGGTGCATGGACTCTGGGCACATGGACTCTGGGCACATGGAGTCTGTGCACATGGACTCTGGGCACATGGAGTCTGGGCACATGGACTCTGGGCACATGGACTCTGGGCACATGGACTCTACAAACAGAGAATCTGGGCGCATGGACTGTGGGTGCATGGACTCTGGGTGCTTGGAATCTGCACATGGACTCTGGGCGCATGTACTTTGGGAGAATGTACTCTGGGCACATGGATTCTAGGCATAGAGAATATGGGCACACAAACTCCGGGTGCATGGACTCTGGGTGCATGGACTCTAGGCACAGAGAATCTGGGCGCACGGACTCTGGGTGCATGGACTCTGGGTGCATGGACTCTAGGCACAGAGAATCTGGGTGCATGGACTCTGGGCACATGGACTCTGGGCACATGGACTCTGGGCACATGGACTCTAGGTACAGAGAATCTGGTCGCACGGACACTGGGCACATGGACTCTGGGCACATGGACTCTGGGTGCGTGGACTCTAGGTGAATGGACTCTGGGTGCATGGACTCTAGATACAGAAAATCTGGGAGCATGGACTCTAGATACAGAAAATCTGGGAGCATGGACTCTAGACACAGAGAATCTGGGCGCACGGACTCTGGGTGCTTGGAATCTGCACATGGACTCTGGACGCATGGACTTTGGGTGAATGTACTCTGGGCGCATGGACTCTAGGCACAGAGAATATGGGCACACAAACTCTGGGTGCATGGACTCTAGGCACAGAGAATCTGGGTGCATGGACTCTGGGCACATGGACTCTACAAACAGAGAATCTGGGTGCATGGACTCTGGGCACATGGACTCTACAAACAGAGAATCTGGGTGCATGGACTCTGGGCACATGGACTCTACAAACAGAGAATCTGGGTGCATGGACTCTGGGCATATGGACTCTGGGCACATGGAGTCTGGGCACATGGATTCTGGGCACATGGAGTCTGGGCACATGGACTCTGGGCACATGGACTCTGGGCACATGGACTCTACAAACAGAGAATCTGGGCGCATGGACTGTGGGTGCATGGACTCTGGGTGCTTGGAATCTGCACATGGACTCTGGGCGCATGTACTTTGGGTGAATGTACTCTGGGCACATGGATTCTAGGCATAGAGAATATGGGCACACAAACTCCGGGTGCATGGACTCTGGGTGCATGGACTCTAGGCACAGAGAATCTGGGTGCATAGACTCTGGGCACATGGACTCTGGGCACATGGACTCTGGGCACATGGACTCTAGGTACAGAGAATCTGGTCGCACGGACTCTGGGCACATGGACTCTGGGTGCGTGGACTCTAGGTGAATGGACTCTGGGTGCATGGACTCTAGATACAGAAAATCTGGAAGCATGTGTAGCCCCGTAAAAATAAATAAATGTTAAAGAGGAGATACATGATGATCTCTGTTCCCTGAGGCTTACATTAAATATATATATATGTAGCTATATATATTTATATATATATAAACTAGTTATCCAATGCTTGTGTACATATATGAACTATATACTATAATTACTGCCTTTGTAAATATATGAAATATATTCACATTGTTTGATGTAACCCTTGTCCTGTATATATATATATATTTGGGGGTTGTTGGTGGTGAACGGGGATATTGAACATTAATGTGTTAAACGGTACTGTGGTACGTCGGCACGAGCAGGAGTAGATTGAATCTTCCAGAAGCTCTCGTGCTGACTGATATGTGCCCGGATTGAGAGAGCCGTTAAGGGAAGCTCGAGGGAGAGCGGGAGAGAGAGCCGCGAGGACAGAGAGACTCTGAGGAGATCTGCGTGCGGCTGAGGTGAAATACCGGAGGCGCTGTGTAGTCCGGCGTCGGAGCCCACCCGTGCGTCCACCGAGGCAAAGAGATAGAGCGGAGGGTGTCCGAGGAGAGTGACGGGACGGAGCTGCTAGGCGGTACACAGACCGCATTGACCTTACCTGAAACGGAGCGTCGGTGGGGTTCAAGGAGCTGACTATCCCTGACGGAGCTGCAGAGGAGAGAGGACGGGACAGTCTTGGTAAATCTTCCCCAAGGTACGCCTTCAGGGAGGCGGCCACGGAGTGTGTGACCAACCGGAGCCGTGAGTGAGTACATAAGGGAGGAAGTGGGAGGCATATTCTATCCCTCCATATAAGGACAAATACTGCCCAGCATAGACTGAGACATAGAAGGGCAGCTAAATGAAGGGAAATTAGCACAGTGTATCCTATTATCCCCTTCAGCAGCGGTCTCACATTGACTGTAATATGTATTATATGATATATTCTTCAGCAGCAGACTCACCATGCATAGGCAAGTGCCTTATCATAGAATATACTTAAGCTGACTCCCTATCTCAGTAACCCTGTTTACAGAGAATTATTGCTGTACAGTATAACTTGAGAGCTTACAACGAAGCGTTGGCGTATAGAGCTTATATGAGACATTGCATATAGCGAGGACACACTGCTCCGTTAAAGAATAAAGGGGATGCTGAGGAAATTGCAGCCCGATGACACACTGCTCCGTTAAGGAATAAAAGGAATGCTGAGATAATTGCAGCCAGTTGTATTAGTTGAGTGACTTTTAGGAAGAGCCTCAAGAAAGGGGTGTTTGCTCCAGAGATGGGGGAGGAGAGCCTGCATTGATTGATATTAGGTGATTATCGAGGATAAATATCTTCTGGAAATGGACTAATGGTCACCAATATTATATGGGAAACACCATTGTGACACTTTATAGAAAATGTCATATTAAAACCAGAGCGTGAGGAGAACAAGGATAAGGAAAGGAGTATACCCCGACACCATACAGACTAGTTTATAATATTGCATCCTCTCACTGAGAAATCCACCATAAGGTTGAGTGTCAGAGATAGACTTTAACTTGAGGATCTATTAAACCTGGCATTATTGAGATAATGTTCCTCATCTTTGGTCTCTCATTTCTACAGCTAATTTGAAACAACCGAGAGATCTTCCATATAGGTGGAATATTATATAGCGAGGACGAGATTAAAGAATGCTATAAAACAGCAAAGGAACATTATATATAGACGGAATTTAGTATGCCAGGAAATTTCTAGTGTCATAAGAGGCATATGGGCTACTGGTAACATTTCTTTTCTTCGACGACTAACCATCCACACGAAACTCTCAGATCGGATATCAACCGTTATATAATAGTGCTCTAATATATTGCTATTAGTGGATGTAGACAAGATACTCAGGAGGAAATTGGAGAGCATAAGTGTCCCTACCGCTTACCTGGTACTCAGGAAAAGGATATAGATTCAAGTTCCTATACCTCGTCAAAGGCATATGTATGATAGAAAGTAAATTGGGCCCCAACTGTGCACCAACAGTCCCCATATGGTATACCATAACAGAGAACGGTAATATACAGTGGGTAATATAAGGTTACTGACTAAAGATTCATAACCTAGCTTTATAACATTCAGTAATAACTAGTTTTTTTTTTGTATTGCATGCACGGTAATCTTTTATGTATAGTGAAATGATATGGTAACGCATAGGGTAATGTTATGAATTGTTTCAGTTAACTAAATATTATCATCTTTGAGAATAAACAATAATATTCATATATGAGGTGATTTATATTAATGAATACTTACCGGTGAAGTGGAGAACATCTTTGGTAAACGAAAGAACAGCCCCTGCAAGAAATAAGGTGACATTAAGGTAAACAAACACTTTTATCAATTACCCCTCTGAATACAGTATATGTATATCTCATTACTGGTAAAGGCTTTCCCAAGCGAGCCGCTGGGGGGAATAACTATTGCTTGGGTGGAGGCACTCTGTTCAATTGAAATCGTAACCTCTTTAGTGTATTATTAGGGTGCAAAGGAGGGTTACACATGGACTCTAGACACAGAGAATCTGTGCGCACGGACTCTGGGTGCATGGACTGTGGGCACAGAGAATCTGGGCGCATGGACTGTGGGTGCACGGATTCTGCACATGGACTCTGTGCGCATGGACTCTGTGCGCATGGACTCTGGGTGCTTGGACTCTGCATGTCCACTCTGGGTGCACGAACTCTGGGCGCATGGACTTTGGGTGCACGGACTCTGGGTGCTTGGACTCTGCACGTGCACTCTGGGTGCACGAACTCTGGGCGCATGGACTTTGGGTGCACGGACTCTGGACGCATGGACTTTGGGCGCATGGACTGTGGGTGCACGGACTCTGCACATGGACTCTGGGCGCATGGACTCTGGGTGCTTGGACTCTGGGCGCATGGACTCTGTGTGTCTGGACTCTGAGCACGTGCCCAGTCAATAAATATCACTCACTGCATCTGATTCAGAATGTGTCCAATATGTTACTATAGTATAACAAACGATAATCATTACAGGCATCAGCGATGTCTGAAGAATCCACCTACGGTTCTACACAGAGGGGGTCATTCTGAGTTGATCGCTCGCTAGCAGTTTTTAGCATCATGCAAACGCTATGTCGCCTCCCACTGGGAGTGTATTTTAGCTTAACAGAAGTGCGAACGAAAGGATGTGCAGTTTCAGAGTAGCTTCAGACCTACTCAGCGCTTGCGATCACTTCAGACTATTCAGTTCCTGTTTTGACGTCACGAACACGCCCTGCGTTCTCCCAGCCACGCCTGCGTTTTTCCTGGCACGCCTGCGTTTTTTTCGAACACTCCCTGAAAACGGTCAGTTGACACCAAGAAACGCCCTCGTTCTGTCAAACACTCTGCGGCGGACATTGAGAATGAAAAGCATCACTAGATCTTGTGTAAAAATACATCGGCTGTTGTGAAAGTACGTTGCACGTGCGCATTGCGCCGCATACGCATGCACAGAAGTGCCGCTTTTTCACTTAATCGCTGCGCTGCAAACATTTTTATCTAGGGATCAACTCAAAATGACCCCCATAGGGTCCTCCAGGCGGGGTACAATACAACAGCAGGGCCTGCAGCCGTCAGCACTGGATATACACAGTAAGGGGTAACTGTTGTTTAATATAACATCTAGAAAAAAGAGAAGGGTAGGGAAAATTATCACTTATTTGGAGACCCTCCACCCTTTTCCATTAAATTCTTTGAGGTGAGATTCATGTTGTGTTGCGTAAATTTCCATGTTACGGATATTTACACTTCAAAGGAACCCGGCCATTTGTCCTCTGACATCAGAGCCTGGTATTTCACTAATGAACAGATCTGCGTCTGAGGATCTTCCAACCTGCGTTCTGCAGTGAATAAGCCTTTTATATGGAAATATCACAGGAAATGCCACCCCCCAGACCGTACACTGTTTTCATGTTACCAATTAAGAGAAAATAAATAAATAAACGTGATTCAAAGACAATAAAATTATCCTGAAAATGGGAAAGAAAAAACAGCAGCAAGAAGGTCACGCCATGCGAGCAGAATTATCCCATTAAACAGTCTTCAATGGAAAAAGTGTTTGTTGTTTTGGAAGAGTTTCCAGTGACTGTTTTGGGTACACATAGTGCTGAGGAGGGCACCCATGTCTTTCCATGCAACATGCGCGGACATTCCAATCTACGTCATTCCCCTTTCCACATTCTCTTGGAAGCCTTATACTAATCATTCCCTGACATGTGTCAGTGTTCCTAATTGAGGAAATGGTTTTGTAAGATATTGAATTCTCAGGCACTGAACAGAACACACCAGAAATGACACATGTGGTGGATGAGCAGATTCTTTCTCACGATTCCTTACAGGGGAGGGGAAGATGGTAAGTTCCAAGGTAGGTTCAAAAGGACAAGATCCCAAATATGGAAGTCTTCTCACACATACATACTTTCAGCTTGGCTAGACACCTGTATACCTTATTTGTAGCAGTGGCGGTTCCTTTGTACCTAAAGCTACACCACATCCTGTCACCTGTAATAATACCTACTGTGACCGGAGACCCGGCACACAGGACAAGCTCATGGCATAGTCGCCATTTTTTAAACGGCCGCATTGGCGCTAGATGCCATATACTGTAAATATATAGGTAATAATGTGTTTTAACAAGTTGTATTCAATGCGCATGGCACAGTAGGAGAATTATGGGAACCTGTGTGTAAATGCATGGCTGACGCATTTATAAGAAATGTTTAAGGTACAATATATTGTTCTAAAAGATTTTGACATTTGGGAACAAATTGCCCTTGGGGCATTCACACATAGGAATTTATAAGTTACATAATTGTTGAGGTTGAAAAAAAGACAAATGTCCATCGAGTTCAACCTGTATTTGTTTTTTTTTTATATTAATTAAATGCTGTATCCTTTGATATTTTTTTCCGCTAGGAATTTATCTAATCCATTTTTAAACTTATTGATTGAGTCCACCATTACTACATTCTCTGGCAGAGAATTCCAAATCCTTACTGCTCTAAGGGTGTGTACACACGGTGAGATGTTTTCTTTTCTATATAGTCAAAATCGCAAGAAAAGTTAGTGCAGATCGCAAGGTGAAAGTCACCTTGCGATCCCGATTCGATCCCGATGCGCGGTCCCGCCAGGTCGGCATCGCTAGAAAAGATAGACTGTGCAGGCAAGTCAATCCTTGCTAGATCGGTGTACTATCTAGTTCATCTCACATGTCAATGACATCTCACATAAGCCAGAATCTCACATAAGCCAAAATCGTAAGCACACATAGTCCATATCTCAAGAAAAGTAAAAATCTGTGCTATCTGGGCTCCGGGGAGTTCAAGGGAAATCGCAAATGAAAATCGGGCGTAGCAAGGATCTCACCGTGTGTACACACCCTTACTGTAAAGAACCCTTTTCTCCTTTGTGTATGGAATTTTTTTTCTTCTAACCACAGGGGATGTCCTCGTGTCCTATGTAGTGTTTTTTTGATAAACAAATCGTTTGATAAATCCTTGCATTGTCCCTTAATGTATTTAAAAATATTAATAATGTCCCCTCTCAGTCGCCTCTTTTCCAGTGTAAACAAATCTAACCTTTTAATTTCTCCTCATAATTCAGTGCCTCTAGCCCCTTAACCAGTTTGGTGGCTCGCCTCTGAACCTTTTCGAGTTCCAAGATATCTTTTTTACAGTGAGGTGCCCAGAACTGTACACAATATTCCAGGTGTGGCCGCACCAATGATTTATACAGTGGTAAGATTACACTCTCATCCCTAGTCTCTATTCCCCGTTTTATGCATGCTAACAGCTTATTTGCTTTCGTTGCTGCATTTTGACATTGCGTACTGCTAATAAGTTTATTGTCGATGAGCACCCCCAGATCTTTTTCAACTAATTATTTATTTATTAACAGTTTCTTATATAGCGCAGCAAATTCCATTGCGCTTTGCAACTGGACACAATTAGATGACAAAACTGGGTAAAAACAAACAGTCATAGAGGTAGGAGGGCCCTGCTCGCAATCTTCATTGATACACAAGGATAGGTGCTATTTATTGCATAATTGTCCACTAGATTGTAAATGTTCTTGGTGGGCTGCATGATATCACATCACAGCAGTGATGAACCAGGGTCAGGAGGGAGGGAGAGTGAATAAAGAAAATATGTGGGGGATGTGTGGACTGTACAGTGGGGATATAATTGGATAGGAAAGCTATGAATGTAATGTGAGTGGTTCTGGAATTTGATAAGCTTGTCTGAATAGGGGAGTTTTCAGGGAACGCTTGAAGGTTTGAAGACTAGAGGAGAGTCTTATTGTACGTGGTAGGGCATTCCACAGAGTGGGTGCAGCCCGAAGAAAGTTCTGTAATCGTGCATGGGAGCAAGTAATGAGTGTGGATGAGAGACGTAGATCTTGTAGAGCTAAGGGGTCAGGTTGGGAGATATTTTGAGATAAGCGAAGAGATGTATGTTGGTGTAGTTTGGTAGCCTTGTGTGTAAGTAACAGTATTTTATATTGAATACGGTAAAATACAGGTAGCCAATGGATGGACTGACATAGTGGGTCTGCAGACAAAGAACGTCTAGCGAGGAATATTAGCCTTGCAGCTGCATTCAGAATGGATTGTAATGGCGAGAGTCTCTTCTTAGTAAGACCAGTAAGAAGACTATTGCAATAATCAATGTGGGAGATAATGAGAGCATGAATTAGGGTTTTAGCAGTGTCTTGTGTAAGGTATGATCGGATTTTGGATATGTTTTTTAGATGCATGTAACATGATTTTGACACAGATTGAATGTGTGGAGCAAAGGACAGTCTAACACCTAGGCAGCGAGCTTGTGATGTAGGGTTGATTGTAGAGTTCTCAACAGTGATAGAAATATCAGGTTGGTAACTACTATTGGCCGGTGGAAATATAATTAACTCTGTTTTGGAAATATTAAGTTTGAGGTGGCGAGATGACATCCAAGATGAAACGGCAGAGAGGCATTCAGCGACTCGGCCCAATACGGATAGAGACAAATCAGGGGAGGATAGGTAGATCTGAGTATCATCTGCGTACAGGTGATACTGAAATCCAAAAGAGCTAATTAGTTTCCCAAGAGATGTGGTATAGATAGAGAAAAGTAGAGGACTGAGCCCTGCGGTACTCCAACTGAAAGAGGTAGCGAAGAGGAGGTGGATTCAGAGAAACGGACACTGAAAGAGCGATTTGATATGTAGAGAGGAACCAAGAGAGGTATGTGTCCTGAAGACCTAAAGATTGCAGTCTTTGTATGATAAGAGAGTGGTCAACAGTGTTAAAAGCAGCAGAGAGATCTAGAAGAATAAGTAGTGAGTTATGGCGTTTAGACTTTGCAGTGACCAGATCATTCACTACTTTAGTCAGTGCTGTCTCTGTGGAGTGTTGGGAGTGAAAGCCTGATTGATGTGGGTCCAATAAGTTGTATGAGTTAAGAAAGTGTGTAAGGCGAGTGTAGGCAAGTTTCTCAGGTAACTTGGAGAGACATGGGAGCTGAGAGATGGGACGGTAGTTTGAGAGAGAGTTAGGGTCAGAATTTTTTTTTTTTTTTTTCAGAATGGGAGTAATCACTGCATGCTTGAACAGTGAAGGAAAGATACCAGTAGAGAGAGAAAGATTACAGATGTTAGTTAAGGTTGGGATGAGCACAGGAGACAGAGCTTTACTTGTTTGTGAGGGTATAGGATCAAGAAGAGATGTAGTAGAGTAGCAGGATGAGAAGAGTGTTGATACTTCATCTTCATTTGTGGGATCAAATGAAGAGAAAGTGCCAGAGGGTTCAGGTAGGGAATTGAGTAGGTCACTGGTTGAGGAAGAGCATACCATTTCATCTTGGATCTTGTCAATCTTGTCCTTGAAGTAGGAAGCAAGATCTTGCGCCTTGATAGTGGCTAGTGGGTTGGGGGAAGGAGGGTTAAGAAGTTATTTAAATGTATTAAAAAGTCGTTTGGGGTTAGAGGCTTGAGCAGAGATGAGAATTTGGAAATTTGTTTGTTTGGCAGTGTACAGAGCATTACGATAAGAGTGGTAGACAGTCTTATATGTGATGAAGTCACTTGGAATACGAGATTTACGCCACTGGCGTTCAACTTTACGTGACAGTTTTTGTAGGTGTCTTGTAACTTTAGAGTGCCACGGTTGACTTCTAGGCCTACGTGGAGTGTGATTGGTGGCTGGAGCCACTTTGTCAAGGGGTATCTCTAGAGTCTGGTTCAGGTGTGATACAGCCATCTCAGCAGAAGTGAATGCAGAAATTGGTGAAACCAGTTGATGCAGTGAGGTGGAAAGTTCTTGAAGATTAATTGTTTTAATATTTCTGCGGGTTTGAGGGGGAATGAAGGATGTCAGCGACACTGAGTTTGAAATATTAGAGGAGAGCATGCAGGTGATTAGGTTGTGATCTGAGAGAGGGGAAGGCGTGTTAGTGAATTCAGACACTGAGCATAATCTGGTGAATACTAGATCAAGGCAGTGGCCCTCCTGATGAGTAGAGGAGTCAGTCCATTGTAAGAGGCCGACAGAGGAGGTTAGAGAGAATAGATTGGAGGCATGAGCAGCAGATTTTGGACTATCAATAGCATTACTGAAATCTCCCATGATAATAGTGGAGATGTCAGAGGATAATAACTACTGTTATCCCTACATTTTCCCCATTTAGTTTATAGGCTGCCTGAATGTTCTTAGTCCTAAAGTGCATAACTTTACATTTGTCTGTATTGAAATTCATTCTCCATTTATCTGCCCAGACCTCAAGTCTAGATATGTCATTCTTTAGAGACTCAACATCCTTGTATGAATTAATTACTCTACATAGCTTAGTATCATCTGTGAAAATTGACACTGTGCTTTCCAGTCCCTCTCCTAGGTTATTAATGAATATGTTAAACAACAATGGTCTGAGTACTGAACCCTGCGGTATCGCCACTTGCTGTTCCCTATTGTACAGCCAAGTATTCACCCAAGTACAAATAGTGTCTCCTACCCCAAGCTCCCTTAATTTGAGAATTAATCTCTTATGTGGAATTTTGTCAAAGGCCTTAGCGAAGTCCAAAAAGATCACATCCACTGCTTGTCCCTGATCAATATTATCGCTCATGCTGATTCCTATTAATAACTTTGGAGGTATCCAAGTACTCAAGTATGCTGTCCCTTAATATACCTTCTAGTAATTTACTACTACAGATGTCAAACCTACTGGTCTATAGTTACCGGGGTGAGTTTTAACACCCTTTTTAAATATTGGGACTACCTCTGCTACAGTCCTTTGGTATCATTCCTGATCTAATTGACTCTCTGAAAATCAAATATAGGGGTCTCGATATCTCTACATTAAGTTCCATAAAAACCCTGGGGTGGAGTCCATCCAGCCAAGGAAATTTATTTATTTTACTTAGTCTCTCCCGGACTACTTCCTCGTTTAACTAAGTACCTAGCATCGGGTCGTTATCGTAGCTTATGTTATTCTGTACTCTCGTCAACCTGTCCTCATTCGTGAATACTGATGAAAAGAATTTATTAAATAAATCTGCCTTTTCCCTATCATCATTAATCAAGACATCTAACTCACCCTTTAAAGGCCCAATATTCTCCCTTTTTAACCTTTTACCGTTTATGTACTTAAAGAACTTTTGGGGTTTGTTATAGAGATGAGCGCCTGAAATTTTTCGGGTTTTGTGTTTTGGTTTTGGGTTCGGTTCCGCGGCCGTGTTTTGGGTTCGAACGCGTTTTGGCAAAACCTCACCGAATTTTTTTTGTCGGATTCGGGTGTGTTTTGGATTCGGGTGTTTTTTTCCAAAAACACTAAAAAACAGCTTAAATCATAGAATTTGGGGGTCATTTTGATCCCAAAGTATTATTAACCTCAAAAACCATAATTTACACTCATTTTCAGTCTATTCTGAATACCTCACACCTCACAATATTATTTTTAGTCCTAAAATTTGCACCGAGGTCGCTGTGTGAGTAAGATAAGCGACCCTAGTGGCCGACACAAACACCGGGCCCATCTAGGAGTGGCACTGCAGTGTCACGCAGGATGTCCCTTCCAAAAAACCCTCCCCAAACAGCACATGACGCAAAGAAAAAAAGAGGCGCAATGAGGTAGCTGTGTGAGTAAGATTAGCGACCCTAGTGGCCGACACAAACACCGGGCCCATCTAGGAGTGGCACTGCAGTGTCACGCAGGATGGCCCTTCCAAAAAACCCTCCCCAAACAGCACATGACGCAAAGAAAAAAAGAGGCGCAATGAGGTAGCTGTGTGAGTAAGATTAGCGACCCTAGTGGCCGACACAAACACCGGGCCCATCTAGGAGTGGCACTGCAGTGTCACGCAGGATGTCCCTTCCAAAAAACCCTCCCCAAACAGCACATGACGCAAAGAAAAAAAGAGGCGCAATGAGGTAGCTGTGTGAGTAAGATTAGCGACCCTAGTGGCCGACACAAACACCGGGCCCATCTAGGAGTGGCACTGCAGTGTCACGCAGGATGGCCCTTCCAAAAAACCCTCCCCAAACAGCACATGACGCAAAGAAAAAAAGAGGCGCAATGAGGTAGCTGTGTGAGTAAGATTAGCGACCCTAGTGGCCGACACAAACACCGGGCCCATCTAGGAGTGGCACTGCAGTGTCACGCAGGATGTCCCTTCCAAAAAACCCTCCCCAAACAGCACATGACGCAAAGAAAAAAAGAGGCTTTTTACTGATATTTGGTGTTTTGGATTTGACATGCTCTGTACTATGACATTGGGCATCGGCCTTGGCAGACGACGTTGCTGGCATTTCATCGTCTCGGCCATGACTAGTGGCAGCAGCTTCAGCACGAGGTGGAAGTGGATCTTGATCTTTCCCTAATTTTGGAACCTCAACATTTTTGTTCTCCATATTTTAATAGGCACAACTAAAAGGCACCTCAGGTAAACAATGGAGATGGATGGATTGGATACTAGTATACAATTATGGACGGGCTGCCGAGTGCCGACACAGAGGTAGCCACAGCCGTGAACTACCGCACTGTACTGTGTCTGCTGCTAATATATAGACTGGTTGATAAAGAGATAGTATACTCGTAACTAGTATGTATGTATAAAGAAAGAAAAAAAAACCACGGTTAGGTGGTATATACAATTATGGACGGGCTGCCGAGTGCCGACACAGAGGTAGCCACAGCCGTGAACTACCGCACTGTACACTGGTTGATAAAGAGATAGTAGTATACTCGTAACAACTAGTATGACACTATGACGACGGTATAAAGAATGAAAAAAAAACCACGGTTAGGTGGTATATATTATAATAATAATACAATTATGGATGGACGGACTGCCTGCCGACTGCCGACACAGAGGTAGCCACAGCCGTGAACTACCGCACTGTACACTGGTTGATAAAGAGATAGTAGTATACTCGTAACAACTAGTATGACACTATGACGACGGTATAAAGAATGAAAAAAAAACCACGGTTAGGTGGTATATATTATAATAATAATACAATTATGGATGGACGGACTGCCTGCCGACTGCCGACACAGAGGTAGCCACAGCCGTGAACTACCGCACTGTACACTGGTTGATAAAGAGATAGTAGTATACTCGTAACAACTAGTATGACACTATGACGACGGTATAAAGAATGAAAAAAAAACCACAGTTAGGTGGTATATATTATAATAATAATACAATTATGGATGGACGGACTGCCTGCCGACTGCCGACACAGAGGTAGCCACAGCCATGAACTACCGCACTGTACACTGGTTGATAAAGAGATAGTAGTATACTCGTAACAACTAGTATGACACTATGACGGTATAAAGAATGAAAAAAAAACCACGGTTAGGTGGTATATATTATAATAATAATACAATTATGGATGGACGGACTGCCTGCCGACTGCCGACACAGAGGTAGCCACAGCCGTGAACTACCGCACTGTACACTGGTTGATAAAGAGATAGTAGTATACTCGTAACAATTAGGATGACACTATGACGGTATAAAGAATGAAAAAAAAACCACGGTTAGGTGGTAGGTATATAATAATAAATAATACAATTCTGGTCGGACGGACTGCCTGCCGTGTGCCGACACAGAGGTAGCCACAGCCGTGAACTACCGCACTGTACTGTGTCTGCTGCTAATATAGACTGGTTGATATTTAAAGAGATATTAGTAGTATACAACAATACTATACTGGTGGTCAGGCACTGGTCACCACTCCTGCAGCAAAAGTGTGCACTGTTAATTAATATAATTGTACTCCTGGCTCCTGCTAACAACCTGCAGTGCTCCCCAGTCTCCCCCACAATTAATTATAAGCTTTTAATTTATACATTGATGACTGTGCAGCACACTGGGCTGAGCTGAGTGCACACAGACTGAGTCACACTGTGTGACTGACTGTGCTGTGTATCGTTTTTTTTTTCAGGCAGAGAACGGATATAGCAGAGAGAAGTGAACGGATATATTATATTAAATAAAAGTTAACTAGCAACTGCACTGGTCACTGACTGTGGTAAACTAACTCTGTCTGCGACTCTGCACAATCTCTCTCTATCTAATCTATCTATCTCTATTCTAATGGAGAGGACGCCAGACACGTCCTCTCCCTATCAATCTCAATGCACGAGTGAAAATGGCGGCGACGCGCGGCTCCTTATATAGAATCCGAGTCTCGCGATAGAATCCGAGCCTCGCGAGAATCCGACAGCGTCATGATGACGTTCGGGCGCGCTCGGGTTAACCGAGCAAGGCGGGAAGATCCGAGTCGCTCGGACCCGTGGAAAAAAAAGTGAAGTTCGTGCGGGTTCGGATTCAAAGAAACCGAACCCGCTCATCTCTAGTTTGTTATACTCTCCTTTGCAATTTGTTTTTCGTTTTTTATTTTAGCTGCTCTGATTTCTTTTTTGCATTTTTTGTGATATTCCTTGTAGAACTGGAATGATTCCACCGTTCCGTCAGACTTAAATGCTTTGAAATCATGCCTTTTTTTTATCTATTTGTTCCTTGACCCTCTTATTAAGCCACATCGGTTTGAATTTCCTACTCCTGTTTTTGTTGACTTTGGGAATATGAGTGTACTTATCGAGCGTAGTTGTAAAAATACATCCCACATTTCAGTAGTATTCCTACCATGCAATACAATTTCCCAATTGATCTCCCTCATTGCTTGTTTCAGCAATTTCAAATTAGCTTTCTTAAAGTTAAAAGTTTTAGTTAGACCCTTATATTGTTTTTGGAAGCTGATATCGAATGTCATCATATTGTGGTCGCTATTTCCTAGGGTCTCTCCTACTTTAGTATTTGATATTATTTCCTCATTATTAGTTAGTACTAGGTCCAGTATAGCCCAATGCCTAGTTGGTTCCCCGATTACCTGGGACAAGTAGTGATCTTTTAGCATGTTTAAGAACCTATTACCCCTAGTTGTATTTACTGCTTTGGCGTTCCAGTTTATGTCTGGGTAATCAAAGTCCCCAACAATAATGACGTGCCCCATACCTACAGCTTTTTCAATTAGCTGCAAGAGTAGTAATTCGTCAGACACACTAATATCTGGCGGTTTATAGCATGACCCTATTAAAAACTTTTTTGTATCTTTAGCCCCACTTGAAATCTCAACCCACAATGACTCCACGTTATCTTCAATCTTCTCGCAAATGACTTCTTTTAAATACGGTTTTAAGAAAGGTTTAACATATAGACAAACACCCCCTCCCTTTTTATTAGTCCTATCTCTCCTGAAGAGGGTGTAGCCCTCCATGTTTGCCGCCCAATCGTGAGAATCATCCCACCATGTCTCTGTAATGCCTATGATATCAAATTGGTCATTAAGTGCCATTGTTTCTAATTCCCCCATTTTACTTGTTAGGCTTCTTGCATTTGTAATCATACACTTAACGTTTGGTAATATCCTGATCCGTAAGTTTTGTTGTGGATAACTTTTCCTTAGGAATCTGAGTTTCCCTTAAATTACCATCTCTGACTATTTTTCTCCTCCCCCCCCCCCCCCCTCACCACCCTTATTATACTTTATACATTCCATTCTTCTTCGCTCTCTAGTTGTCCCACTAATTCTTTCTAAACCCTCCCTCCCAGGCACCTAGTTTAAAATCTCCTCCAGCCTTCTAACCATCCTTTTCCCCAACACCGCTGCCCCCTCCTCATTCAGGTGCAATCCATTGCGACAAAACAAGATGGCGCCTGACTGAGAAGTCCGCCCAATGTTTCAGGAACACAAACCCCTCTTTCCTGCACCAGTCCCTGAGCCACACATTTACCTCCCTAATCTCCCTCTGCCTCCCTGGAATAGCGCATGGCACAGGTAATATTTCAGAGAATATTACCTTAGATGTCCTTGCCTTTAATTTTTGGCCTAGGTCCCTATAATCTTTCTTAAGAACATCGCACCTACCGCTAACTTTGTCGTTGGTGCCAACGTGCACCAAGACCGCTGGGTCTTTCCCAGCCCCTCCCAACAATCTCTCTACCCGGTCTGCAATGTGCCGTACCCGAGCACCTGGGAGACAACAGACTGTACGGCGATCACAGTCCCGGTAGCAGATTGCCCTGTCTGTTCACCTGATAATAGAATCCCCTACCACCACAATCTGGCTAGGTACCGCACTTTATTTTGTTCCCTTTGTCCTGGAGGAACCGCTCCTCCGGTTGCTAGTGGGAACGGTATCCTCCAGTGCCGTCATTTCCTCACTGCCCTCCCCAGAATCTTCATCCAAACTGGCAAATTTATTAGGGTTTGGCAGATCGGAGATGACCTTTCTCCCCCTCTTCTTCTTCCATCTAACCGTGACCCAGCTAGCTACCTGATTATCCTCGTCCTCATCTACCGGTGGCCTCCCCTGCAACTGCAACTCCTCCACCTTTCTATCTAAGCTCTGCCTGAGATTGTGAATCTCCTTCAGTCGCGTAACGGTTTGCTCTAGATCCAGTGGCGGAACTAGCGAGCGGTGGGCCCAGGTGCGACAAAATGCTTTGGGCCCCCCCATCCCTCCCAAGTCCACCACCTCACTCCTGGAGAGGATCTGGTGAGGGGGACCTGCTCGGGGCCAGGGAAATGGATACCTAGCAACAGTTCCGTAACTAGACATTTTAGCACTGTGTGCAAGAAACGGCATCGGAGCCCCACCCCTGCATGCAAAACAGGGGCAATGCGCGCCGTAGGCGTGCGCAAAAATACATAGGGGTGTGGCTTCGTGGGGAAGGGGTGTGGCCAAAAAATAATACCAATTCATAAAACGGTGCACAGTAGTCTCCACTATTCAAATTACGCCGCACAGTAGCACCACTACACCAGGTAGAGACCCTTTTACACCTTACAGCGGACAGATTCCCCTTTTTACACATAACGGCAGACAGCGTCCCCTTTTTACACATTACGGCAGACAGCGTCCCCCTTTTTACACATAACGGCAGACAGCGTCCCCTTTTTACACATAACGGCAGACAGCGTGCCCTTGTTACACATAATGGCAGACAGCGTGCCCTTGTTACACATAACGGCAGACAGCGTGCCCTTTTTACACATTATGGCAGACAGCGTGCCCTTTTTACACATTACGGCAGACAGCGTCCCCCTTATTACACATTACGGCAGGCAGATTCCCCCTTTTTACACATCACGGCAGACAGTCCCCCTTTTTGCACGAGAAGAAAGAAAGAGAAGAAAGAAAGAAAGAATTATACTTACCCTCTCCGCTGGCTCAGGCTCCTCGGTGCAGCTTCTGGCAGAGATCCCGGGCAGGAGAGAAGGAGGAGGAGGGAGGTGGAGGAGGGAGCCGCAGCAGCGCTGTTTCATTGGTTGAGGCGCTGCTGCTGCTGCCCCTCTGCTTCACTATAGGCTGTTCTCCGACAGCCTATAGTGAAGCAGAGGGGCAGCAGCAGCAGCGCCTCAACCAATGAAACAGCGCTGCTGCGGCTCCCTCCTCCACCTCCCTCCTCCTCCTTCCCCCGT
The DNA here is from genome assembly GCF_028390025.1 of Pseudophryne corroboree. Lineage (NCBI taxonomy): Eukaryota > Metazoa > Chordata > Amphibia > Anura > Myobatrachidae > Pseudophryne > Pseudophryne corroboree. The sequence goes on from NC_086444.1 coordinate 1,181,149,531, forward strand.
ACCGCTGCGCTCCTCTCCTCTCTCTCCGGGCGGCTGTGTGCTGCGGGCAGCGGTTGCCCGCAGCACACAGCGGCATGTAATGAGTCAGTTTGACTCATTACATGCTTTGGGCCCCTGGACAGAGGTGGGCCCCAGTGCAACGCACTGGTTGCACTGGCGGTAGTTCCGCCTCTGTCTAGATCAGTTACCTGAGCTTCCATGGCAACCGTTCGCATACACCTCGTGCAGATGTATTCACATTGGGCCGGTTGCTCCAGGTGCACATACACCTTGCAGGACATGCACTGAGTTAGATCCTCATTCACGGCCACGCCCATTTTGTTTAAAAAAAAACCCAAACCTCTAACTCCCTGTACCTTACGAAAAAAAATACAGTACAATATAAACAGTACAGACTATGCTACACAATACAATACTATAGCCTAGCTGTGGAGGGAAACAATTTTCAACACAGTAAAGTAAAGGCCCATACACACTTGACGATGCACACGTCGTTAACGACCGTCGTTAACGACTTCCCTTGAACTTTCCTTGAACAGCTGAGCAAACGACATGAGCATACACACTACCAACGACCATTCATCGTTGAAGCATCCAAGCTGAACAGTTTATTAAAATAATGAGCTGGGAACAGGGCTGGTGAACAGTGGCTTGGTCGTTGGTCGTTCACACCATACACATTCAACGACGTCTCTGGTCGGTAACGACCATAGTGGAAATTGAGCATACATGCTCCACAGATAAGCGAGGGTCGTTAACGTCCCGCGGGGCCGCGCATCGGTGGTCGTAGGATGCAAACACACTTGACGATATAATGAGCGACGTCGTTGATGAGGGCTGAAATGAACGACGTCGCTCATTTTATCGTCAAGTGTGTATGGGCCTTAAGTGGTAATGCAATGTACAAAAAAATGTATCAAATGGAAAACAGTCAATAAAACAGTCAAAACAATAATAAATATGATACTTGCGTGTCCGGGGGAAGTCACAACCACCTGCAGCAGCACCTACTCACTGCTACTTGCTTCCCCTAGGTTGGCTCTTTCCAGCAGCCCTGCTCCAGCCTCAGTCAGTCCCCGCCGCTTTCTCTCTCCCGGCACCTTCCTCTGCTTCTCACCGCCGCTGCCCAAGGTCTCCCCTGCTGATGGATCCACTTTTTTCGGCTCCCCCCTGGTTTCGGTTCCCCCCTGGTGCCCTGCTTGCTCCTCGGCTCCCCGCTCCCTCGTGCACGCACGCACCCTGGTGCGAGCCACTTCCGCTTCCGCCCACAACCTGCACAGCCGATTCCGCCCACAGCCTGTTCAGCACTCTCGTCACACTAGTTAATGACCCTGGCACCAGCAAGGGGGTCTCTGGACAAGCAATGTCTTTGAGATGCAGTCCAGGGGAGTATTTTTGTGTCTCTGTGTAACAGTACAGAGACAAACAGGAGAAGAGACTTTTTTTTTCTGAATTTCCAGTGTTTGGAACTTTCTATGAAATGAGTGATGCAACTGAAATCCGAGTTATATTTACACTTGTGAAAGAGACAGGTATATGTTAATCAGATTGTACTTTGGAAAGCAAATTGGTTTGGTTTATGTATATGAAAGGCAAGCAGGAAATTGATTTATCCAGATATTTAACCCCTTTGAAATGTAATAAGTATTTATTTATATTTTGTGAGATAGCCTGATTGGTTAAAGAGACCCCCTGTGGGATTGTGTGTAAAGGTCCATACACACTTAACGATATAATGAGCGACGTCGCTCATTTCCCCCCTCCTTGAGCGACGTCGCTCATTATATCGTTAAGTGTGTATGCCGCCAGCGACGACCGATGCGCGGCCCCGCGGGTCGGCAACGATCGTCGCTGTCGGTAGGGCATGCATGAAGGATGTGGACTGTCGTCCACGACCTTCATGCAGGGCTGGCGGGGGCGTGACGTCACTGAGCGATATGAGCGGTCATATCGCTCAGTGCGTACAGGCGGCCGCCAACCGGCCGGCCCGGGAGGGGGAAACGTTAGACGATGTCGCTCACAGCCCTGTGTGTAGAGAGATATACTTTCTGTGGTATCAAGAAGTACTGAACTGCCTTTTCTCCCTTGCAAAAAGGGGAGGAGTCTTTTGTAGGACTATTTGAGCAAGAAACATTTTGCCTTCAAGACGACTGCCTTCGCCTTGTGACCAGCAGGAATGCTACACACGCAGTCCGCTTCTCCGCCTGTTCTGGGCTGAGCCCAACCTCTCCAACTCCGCCCTCTGTCAGCTACCGTGCAAGGCCTGGTCCAGGTCAGTGAATAGTGGGGGTCAATCGACGCCAATCAGGAGGTGTGTCAACAGTGTGTCCATGCACACACAGCAGCAAGAGGTTTTATGGTAAGATCCTGAGCAGAAATGTAGTTCCAGATGCTGGTGGTGGGAGCCTGGTTGTGGCAGCAAAATACCCGCCCGCAAAATACCTGCTCAATACGCAGTGGGTAGGGACAGTAACAGGCGGTTACTGGTGGTAATTAGGAATCCCTTATTGGCCAGGTCCCATGAGACACAAAAGCTGTGATCGCTTGGTGCAGGCAGTGAGGCGCATCAGGGCACACCTACCCCTTACATATACATCACTGTACATCCTTTTCTCCATTCCAGGCATCACCCATAAACTTGTCTCTCTTGCTTGCATTCATTCACCCACGTTCTCAAGGACATACTGTAAGTGTTATATTACTGTATTTAATTACATGTAGGATCAATCAAATGCTGTGATATAGCTGGTGCCCAGTTTGTACATATGTATAGCAGATTCTTTTCCTCATGGGTGGTATCAGTATCAGTGTATCAGTGTAGAGCAGGCATGTCCAAACTGCGGCCTTCCAGCTGTTGTGAAACTACATATCCCAGCATGCCCTGACACTGTTTTGCTGTCAGTGAATGCTAAAGCTGTGTCAGGGCATGCTGGGATGTGTAGTTTCTCAACAGCTGGAGGGCAGCAGTTTGGACATGCCTGGTGTAGAGGCTTAGCTTGGCATTCTGGGTTCTGCATCAGTGTCTCTACGTAATGGGTACCAACCCTGGCTCTCTGCAGACATGGCCTTTATGGATGGAAATAAACAGGCGAATGGTGGCCTATCACTGGACATCAATATAGTTCGTAGTAAATTTGGTAGAACCAGACCATCCATATGTAATACCCACTATTAGTAACGCCTGCTGTACAGGCACATGTTGCAATAACGTCCCAACATACACTGAGGTAGATCCCCAAGAGCTCTCTCTTGGGTATCCAGTCAAATGGCTGACAGTAACCATGTCGCCGTTAAAAAGGTCAACACCACAATGTCGACATCAGAGCATCAACAATGTTTAAACTCCCGACAGTGTAAGAGGTGCGGCTGCGGTGCGTGAGCTGGTGCCTGCTGCCGTGCAGGTGTATTTTCGGTACTCACCAGGCGCCGCTCTCTCTCACCTTCAGGTACCGGAACCTTCAACGGACCTGGCAAATCTTCCGTCGGACCCGGACACGACGACCTAGGAGGAAGGAGATTGCTGAGTGCCGTCCTCCTAACTGTGGACCGAAACGCCCTCCGACCCAGAGAAAAATAGTGCTTTCGGGCTAGGTGAGGGTCATCCCAGGCGTCTGCCTCAGAGCCCGAATTTCACCTATTGGCACTCTCGCACCAGGTGGAAATTCTACCTTGCACCGGCGTGCAAGGCTCACCGTTCGCACTGAAGGAAGGGAGACAGATAGGGACACACACAGAAGGAACACACAGACCGATGTTACTCACCGTACTACGTCTTGTACTCCGATCTTCTCCACTTACAGGTCCCTGTAAGGAGGCAAAGAGAGAAACAGCCGTGCAGGGCCTCACTCTAACCTAGTGTGCATCCGCTACACTAACTACATAAACAAAGCCCTCAAACAAAGCCCCCTGCACGGTAACAACACACACATCGGAGTACAACATCAAACGGTGCGGTCCCTTTAGATCCCTACCTACACTCTGGGGGGGGGGGGGGGTGGACGCCGCACAGCCTACCCACCTCCTGTACCTTCCCTTATGTGGGCCTCAGGCCTGCCTACCTAAATACCTAAGGGTGGCCTGGGCCTAGCGCCCAGTGCCACCTTTATTCACCTCGGGGGAACTTATTCCCTGGGCCTAGCGCCCCCTGACTGCACACAGGCCGGAGGCCTGACTTCACCCACGGGCCTAGTGCCCGCCTAACTTGTCACCAGTTGGGTGACCTGGGCCTAGCGCCCAGGGTCACCTTATGTTACCCTATTCGGCCAGAATACACTAGGGCCTAATGCCCTCTAATGCCCCACAGGCCTATTGCCTGATATGACCCTCGGGTCTAATGCCCGCCTACTGTGCTGTTGGGGTGGCTTGGGCCTAATGCCCAAACCACCAAATCCAATGGTGACTCAAACCTCCTATCTGCGCCACAGGCCTAGTGCCTGAATTGTGCCCCCGGGCCTAATGCCCGTCCCTGATGGTCTAGGGAGGAAAGGAGAGGGGGTGGAAGTAGCCTCACTGAGGCCTCACCTGCTCCAAGGGGTCTCCGGCACCCTCTTCTGCCGCTGGCACGGCCGGGCCAGCGGCGCAGCCTCCGCTGCTCCGCGTCCAGCTGCCGCTGGACATCTTCTTGTAGGAGCCCGACGTCTTCCGGCCTCTTCAGCGGCCACCGGAGCTCTTCTTCCCACGGCCGTCGTCTTCTCCTCCGCGCAGGACTCTCTTCTGCGCTCCGGCGCGCAGACTCCTCTCTCCAGGTCCCGGCTGCTTTCTTCGCGTTCTTCCGCGCGCGCGGTCTCTTCGGCTCCCGACTGGCGTCTGACGTCAGACGCCGGGGCGGGGCCTATGACGAGGTGAGCGCTGATTGGCTCGCCGCGCCCCTCTCTGATTGGCCGCCGCTCCGGGAGCCGCGATTGGCTCCCGGAGAGCGCCAATATTTGAACCTCTCCGCAGCCTCCGGTCCGGCGCAGGGAAAAGGGTAATCCCTGCACCGGACACCCGCCGCCGCCATGCACCCAGCGCTGGGGACAGACAAGCTGCCCCAGCGCTGTCCCCAGCCAGGGACAGCACCACTGATGTGCCCACAGGGCACATCTTACAACAGGAAGAGGTGAGTAGCAATTACACTGTCGACTGATTCACAATGTTGACATCTGAAACGTCACCATGTGACATGTCTACAGTTTTCAGGAAGCTGTTTAAAGTTAGGTGCTTCTGGGTTGGTTAGGATTAGGCTGGGGGGGAGGGGGGGGGTTAGGCTGCAGGGGGAGGAGAGGGTTAGGCTGTAGAAAAGGTTAGGGTTAGGCTGCGGGGGGAGGTTAGCGTTAGGTTGCAGAAATGGTTAGGGTTAGGCTACGGGGGGAGGTTACGGTAAAGCTGTGTGGGGGGGTAAGGTTAGGCTGCGGGGGAGGTTAGGGTTAAGCTGCAGAAAAGGATAGGGCTAGGCTTCGGGGGGAGGTTAGGGTTAGGCTACGGGGGGAGGATAGGGTTAGGCTGCGAGGGGAGGATAGGGTTAGGCTGCAGAGAATGTCAGGGTTTGGTTGCGGGGAGAGGATAGGATTAGGCCGTGGGGGGAGGTTAGGGATAGGCATTTTGTGGGAGTTGTGTCTCACCAGCGTCATCCCTCCTTGTGTCTCTCCAGCATCAGCGTCCTGTCTCATCGTCACTCTCCACATGTCTTTCCAACACCACCTCCCTCTTCAGCACCATCTCCTTGTGTCTCCCCAGCATCACCTTCCGCTGCGTTTCACCATCTATCATATCAAGATCAATCCTAGCCTCACAGACATATTTTTTTTTAGTAAGACTTGTGCAATGTGCAGTGACTGCAGTCACACAGTAAGCGCACTCCAATCCGCACACTCACATAACACAAATGTCACTTGCGTCCACATGGGTCCTCCTCCATACTCCTCTCACAATGTGCGTCATGGGAAGGAGACAGACGTTAGGCACCAGTGGGAGAGTTAGGGTTAGGCACCAGGAGGAGGGTTAGATTTAGGGTTAGGATTAAAATAAATAAAAAAAGTATCAACTTTTTCTGTGTCGACATTTTTTTCATGTCATGTCAACTTTGTGACAATTTAACCTTTTGACCCTGTCAACCAATGTCCATGTGATGGTCAACATTTTAACTGTCGTTTAATCCAGACCCGGGGGAGACAGGAGGTATTTGGCAGTATTTGCTGGATGGATCTGCACTACTGCATTACTTATTGCAGGCACCATTACTAGTTCACACACAGGGGCAGATGTACTAAGCCTCACAGAGTGATAAAGTGGAGAGAGATAAACTACCAATTCATCAGCTCCTGCCAGTCTGCAGGCGAGGTCGCTGCGGTTAGAGGGGGCGGCCCCTGCAGCCAGGAGGCAGTCCCTGCAGTTAGGGGGCGGACCCTGCAGCCAGGGGGCAGTCCCTGCGGTTAGGGGGTGGCCCCTGCAGCAAGGAGACAGTCCCTGCGATTAGGGGGCAGCCCCTGCAGCCAGGATGAGCTCCCTTCAGCAAGGTGGAGGTCCCTGTAGCTCTCCCATATACTTTGAGTCAGTTATATTAGACTCCTCATCAGAAGTCATTGGAGCATGTGCTGAACTATGATTGGAACAGAGGGGGTAATTCCAAGTTGATCGCAGCAGGATTTTTGTTAGCAATTGGGCAAAACCATGTGCACTGCAGGGGAGGCAGATATAACATGTGCAGAGAGAGTTAGATTTGGGTGGGGTGTGTTCAATCTGCAATCTAATTTGCAGTGTAAAAATAAAGCAGCCAGTATTTACCCTGCACAGAAATAAAATAACCCACCCAAATCTAACTCTTTCTGCACATGTTATATCTGCCTCCCCTGCAGTTTACATGGTTTTGCCCAATTGCAAAAAAAAATCCTGCTGCGATCAACTTGGAATTACCCCCTGAGTGTGCTCTGCTGCGATTGGAAGAGCTGTGCTGAGCTGTGATTGGAAGAGAGTTCTGAGCTGTGATTGGAACACTGTGTGCTGTGGTTAAAGGACCTTTGCTGAACTGTGAATGGTAAATAAGGTAATTGGAGGAACTGTGATGAGCCACTTGGCAGATGTTTTGGGATAAAGGCCCGGTACCTTGTAGTCTGACACCTGACCAATAGTAGGAGGTGTGGTAAAAGGATTTGTTATATAGACAGTAAAAGTAGAAGATGATTAGTATAATAGCCATTAAACTTTAAGAAGATGGGAGATTTATCAAATCTTACAGAGAGTTAAAATACCAACCAATCAGATCCTAACTGCCATGTTACAGGCTGTGCTAGAAATATGACAGGTGGGAGCTGATTGGTTGGCACTTTATTTCTCTCCACTTTATCTCTCTCCAAGATCTGATAAATGTCCCCTCAGTGCAGACACTTGTAGCAGAATGTACATAGAATAACAGTATACAATTTATAATGTAGTGTTGAATACAACTGACAGTAGTACACAGTGACATACAATGGCGATATGAAGCTCATGCAGCAGGGTAGGGATAACAGTGTGATTAAACACCGGCATCACACCTTTGGACATAGTGATGCACTTGGCACAGCAACGTGGATGAGTCTGTGTGTTATACCGGCCAGCATCTATCACAGGTGGTCACTGCTGCAGGCAAGGCTAGAGCTATGACAATGCGTCTCTGGGAATTGCATCATCACCGTCCCACCATGTCAGAACGTGGATGGGATGCCGGCGTCTCCCTGACGTTCCAGGAGGATATGTATATGGGGGGTAATTCTGAGTTGATCGCAGCAGGATTTTTTTTAGCAGTTGAGCAAAACCATGTGCACTGCAGGGGAGGCAGATATAACATGTGCAGAGAGAGTTAGATTTGGGTGGGGTGAGATCAATCTGCAATCTAAATTGCAGTGTAAAAATAAAGCAGCCAGTATTTACCCTGCACAGAAACAAAATAACCCACCCAAATCTAACTCTCTCTGCACATATTATATCTGCCCCCTGCAGTGCACATGGTTTTGCCCAACTGCTAAAGAAAATCCTGCTGCAATCAACTTGGAATTACCCCCATACTGTACAATAGGCCATGTGTTGGTATCACACTGCAGTAAGCCTTGTGCCAGGGATGGATACCATGTAGTAATGCAGATGAGTTACACTCTATGGGGTATATGCAATTGCGGTCGAATTCCCGAAATTGTCGAATTTCGGGTCATTTTCGACCAAAAAAAAAAATCACCTATGCAATTCAGTGCTTTCCGACCAAAAAACGGACTTTCAAAATTCGACTTTTTGAAATTCGACTTTTTGCAAATTCGACTTTTCTGCAATGATACAAGTGCTGCAATTCGACCAAAGCATATTCAATTCAAGTTTGGAAATTCGACAGCAGTGCTTTTAGACAGCAAATTCGTCATTTTCAATCCGCCACACTTTGGAGGGTGAAAACAAATAAAAAAAATTTAAACATGTTTTTTTTTGTGTTTTTTAGGGGGGGGAATAGCAGATCTATTTATATTAGAAGGGATTAGGTACTTTTTTTTTTTTTTTTTGGAGGCACAAATATTATTTATATATTTTTTAAAATATTATTATTATTATTATTTTTTATGCTGGAACGGTGAAATCATAAAAAAAAATGGCGTGGGGTCCCCCCTCCAAAGCATAACCAGCCTCGGGCTCTTCGAGCTGGTCCTGGTTCTAAAAATGCGGGGAAAAAATTGACAGGGGATCCCCCGTATTTTTAAAACCAGCACCGGGCTCTGCGCCTGGTGCTGGTGCCAAAAATACGGGGGACAAAAAGAGTAGGGGTCCCCCGTATTTTTAACACCAGCATCGGGCTCCACTAGCTGGACAGATAATGCCACAGCCGGGGGTCACTTTTATGCCGTGCCCTGCGGCCGTGGCATTAAATATCCAACTAGTCACCCCTGGCCGGGGTACCCTGGGGGAGTGGGGACCCCTTCAATCAAGGGGCCCCCCCCCCCAGCCACCCAAGGGCCAGGGGTGAAGCCCGAGGCTGTCCCCCCCCATCCAATGGGCTGCGGATGGGGGGGCTGATAGCCTTTTGTGATAATAAAAAGATATTGTTTTTTCCAGTAGTACTACAAGTCCCAGCAAGCCTCCCCCGCAAGCTGGTACTTGGAGAACCACAAGTACCAGCATGCGGGAGAAAAACGGGCCCGCTGGTACCTGTAGTACTACTGGGAAAAAAATACCCAAATAAAAACAGGACACACACACCGTCGACAGTAAAACTTTATTTCATACGTCGACACACACATACTTACCTATGTTCACAAGCCGACATCGGTCCTCTTCTCCATGTAGAATCCACGGATACCTGAAAAGAAAAGATCAATATACTCACCTCAGCCATGGTCCAGAGATAAATCCACGTACTTGGCAAAAAAACAAACCGAACACCCGCTCCATGCCGGACTGAAAGGGGTCCCATGCTGACACATGGGACACCTTTCCACGAATGAGACCTGTCAGTGACAGCTGTCACAGAAAGGTCTCTAAGCCAATCAGGAAGCGCAACTTCGTTGTGCTCACCTGATTGGCTGTGCGCTGTCTGTACTGTGACAGCACATCGCAAAGCCGCTCCATTACTTTCAATGGTGGGAACTTAGCGGCTAGCGGTAAGGTCACCCGCCGGTCAGCGGCTGACCGGCGGGTGACCCCACCGCTACCCGCAAAGTTCCCACCATTAAAAGTAATGGAGCGGCTTTGCGATGTGCTGTCACAGTACAGACAGCGCACAGCCAATCAGGTGAGCGCCACGGAAGTAGCGCTTCCTGATTGGCTGAAGGGACGTCAGTGACAGGAGTCACGTGATGTCCCGGCATTTGGGAGAAAGGGGTCTGATGTGAAAACATTGGACCCCTTTCTAGTCCGGTATGGAGCGGGTTTTTGCGTGTTTTTTTTTTTAAACAAGTACGTGGATTTTACTCTCTGGACGTGGATTTATCTCTGGACGCTGGAAGGTGAGTATAATTTTTTCACAGGTACCCTCGGATCGTCGGAGACCGTGGCAGTCGGCGTGTCAACATAGGTAAGTATGTGTGTGTCGGTAGTGTGTAATAAAGTTTTACTATCAAGGTGTGTGTGTCCTGTTTTTATTTGGGTATTTTTTCCCCAGTAGTACTACAGGTACCAGCGGACCCGTTTTTCTCCCGCATGCTGGTACTTGTGGTTCTCCAAGTACCAGCTTGCGGGGGAGGCTTGCTGGGACTTGTAGTACTGCTGGAAAAAACAATATCTTTTTATTATCACAAAAGGCTATCAGCCCCCCCATCCGCAGCCCATTGGATGGGGGGGGACAGCCTCGGGCTTCACCCCTGGCCCTTGGGTGGCTGGGGGGGGGGACCCCTTGATTGAAGGGGTCCCCACTCCCCCAGGGTACCCCGGCCAGGGGTGACTAGTTGGATATTTAATGCCACGGCCGCAGGGCACGGCATAAAAGTGACCCCCGGCTGTGGCATTATCTGTCCAGCTAGTGGAGCCCGATGCTGGTGTTAAAAATACGGGGGACCCCTACTCTTTTTGTCCCCCGTATTTTTGGCACCAGCACCAGGCGCAGAGCCCGGTGCTGGTTTTAAAAATACGGGGGATCCCTGGCCAATTTTTCCCCTGCATTTTTAGAACCAGGACCAGCTCGATGAGCCCGAGGCTGGTTATGCTTTGGAGGGGGGACCCCACACCATTTTTTTTCTCGGGTTTTTCACGTTTTTTTACCGTTTTTTTAAATCGCGGCAAAATCCGCCAAATCGGCCGATTTTCGCCCGCGACTCTGGCGAATCCGTTTTTCATTGAATATGGTGAATTCCGGAAGCCACCTTCCGGGATTCACCTGTCGAATTGAGTCGAATTAAAAAACGGCGAAAAATTGCCGCGATTCGCCGTGAATTGCATATACCCCTATATATATATATATTTGTTTGGGAATATACAGTTGTGCTCAGCAGTTTACATACCCTAGCAGAATTTGTGATTTTATGGCCATTTGTCAGAGAATATGAATAACTCACAAACTTTTCTTTCACTCATGGTTAGTGGTTGGGTGAAGCCATTTATTGTCAAACAACTGTGTTACTCTTTTTAAATCATAATGACAACAGAAACTACCCAAATGACCCTGATCAAAAGTTTACATACCCTGGAGATTTTGGCCTGATAACATGCACACAAGTTGACACAAATGGGTTTGAATGGCTACTAAAGGTAACCATCCTCACCTGTGATCTGTTTGCTTGTAATCAGTGTGTGTGTATAAAAGATCAGTGAGTTTCTGGACTCCTGAAAGACCCTTGCATCTTTCATCCAGTGCTGCACTGACGTGTCTAGATTCTGAGTCATGGGGAAAGCAAAAGAATTGTCAAAGGATCTGCAGGAAAAGGTAATTGAACTGTATAAAACTGGAAAGGGATATAAAAAGATATCCAAGCAATTGAGAATGCCAATCAGCAGTGTTCAAACTCTAATTAAGAAGGGGAAAATTAGGGATTCTGTGGAAACCAAATAACGGTCAGGTAGACCAACAAAAATTTCTGCCACAACTGCCAGGAAAATTGTTCGGGATGCAAAGAAAAATCCACAAATAACTTCAGCTGAAATGCAGGACTCTCTGAAAAAAAGTGGTGTGGTTGTTTCAAGATGCACAATAAGGAGGCATTTGAAGAAAAATGGGCTGCATGGTCGAGTCGCCAGAAGAAAGCCATTACTACGCAAATACCACAAAGCATCCCGCTTACAATACTCCAAACAGCACAGAGACAAGCCTCAAAACTTCTGGAACAAAGTCATTTGGAGTGATGAGACCAAAATTGAACTTTTTGGCCACAACCATAAACGTTACATTTGGAGAGGAGTTAACAAGGCCTATGATGAAAGGTACACCATTCCTACTGTGAAACACTGTGTTGGATCGCTGATGTTTTGGGGATGTGTGAGCTACAAAGGCACTGGAAACTTGGTCAAAATTGATGGCAAGATGAATGCAGAATGTTATCAAAAAATACTGGAGGAAAATTTGCACTCATCAGCCTGGAAGCTGCGCATGGGACGTACTTGGACGTTCCAACATGACAATGATCCAAAACACAAGACCAAGTCGACCTGTCATTTGCTACAGCAGAATAAAGTGAAGGTCCTGGAGTGGCCATCTCAGTCTCCTGACCTCAATATCATTGAGCCACTCTGGGGAGATCTCAAACGTGCAGTTCATGCAAGACAGCCCAAGAATTTACAGGAACTGGAGGCTATTTGCCAAGAAGAATGGGCAGCTTTACCATCTGAGAAAATAAAGAGCCTCATCCACAACTACTACAAAAGACTTCAAGCTGTCATTGATGTTAAAGGGGGCAATACACGGAATTAAGAACTGGGGTATGTAAACTTTTGATCAGGGTCATTTGGGTAGTTTCTGTTGTCATTATGATTTAAAAAGAGAAACACAGTTGTTTTACAATAAATGGCTTCACCCAACCACTAACCATGAGTGAAAGAAAAGTTTGTGAGTTATCATTCATATTCTCTGACAAATGGGCAGAAAATCACACATTCTGCTAGGGTATGTAAACTTATGAGCACAGCTGTATTTCTCTATATTTCTCTGGGATATTGGGAATCCATTTAGTACCATGGGTTATAGACGGGTCCACTAGGAGCCATGGGCACTATAGAAGTTTGATTGTGTGTGCTGGCTCCTCCCTCTATGCCCCTCCTACCAGACTCAGTTTAGAAAATGTGCCCGGAGGAGCCAGTCACGTATCTGGAAGCTCCTGAAGCGTTTTCTACATTTATTTTAAAAAATTGTTATTTTCAGGCAGGACTGGATGGCACCAACCTGCCTGCTTCATGGGACTTAGGGAGGGGGAACGGCCCAACCCCACTAAGGGTTAATGGCCCCATTCCCCGCTGACAGGACGCTAGCTCCTGAGGGAACTATTCGCAAGCCCCACCACGGCGAGCGTACATTCCTGCAGCACGCCGCCACCCCTAACAGAGCCAGAAGATAGAAGAGTGGTGAGTACTAAGCTGGCGTCCCGGTCAGCCGGTCATTATGGCGGCATGAGGGTACGGAGTCGCACGGCTTCTACACGGGGCGGACTGAGTCTCCTGACTAAGTGGGTCATTCCGACTTGTTCACACGCTGCCGTTTTTCGCAGCGCATCGGTCAGGTCACTCTTGAGCATGCTTATGCACCGCAATGCGCAGGCGCGTCGTACGGGTACAAAGCGGATCACTGCTGAGTGATGGATTTAACGAAGAATCCATTCACACAGCCGAGATTGACAGGGAGAGGGCGTTTGTGGGTGTCAACTGACCGTTTTCTTGGAGTGTTTGGGAAAACGCAGGCGTGTCCAAGCGTTTGCAGGGCGGGTGTTTGACGTCAATTCCGGAACCGGACAGGCTGAAGTGATCGCAAGGGCTGAGTAAGTTCAAACCTACTCAAAAACTGCACAAAATGTTTTTGCAGAGCTCGGCTGCACAGGCGTTCGCACACTTGCAAAGCGAAAATACACTCCCCTATAGGCAGCGACTATCTGATCGCAGTGCTGCAAAAAGTAGCTAGCGAGCGATCAACTCGGAATGACCCCCCCAAGTACACAGTAGTGTACACAGTACCCAGCCTGGCACCACAGCCATAAAAGGGGAATGTCTCCATTTTATGCACACAGACACATAAGCCAATATAAAGAAGAGCGGGAAGACCACGTGCCATTGAAGGGGCCAGGCTTCACTATGAGCGGATCCAGCAACTCACAAGCGCCAATTTCCCTACTGCAGCTGATACAGATGCTGACTGACCTGTAAAGCCTCCAGTTTATCTCAGCGGTACCAGGGGGGAGCGGTTTACTAGTGTACTAAGGGGGACATTTACTAAGCAGTGATAACGGAGAAGTGAGCCAGTGGAGAAATTGCCCCATCAACCAATCAGCAGCTCTGTATCATTTTATAGTATGCAAATTATAGATGTAATTTCAGTGCTGATTGGTTGCCATGGACAACTTTTCCACTGGCTCACTTCTACGCTTTTATCACTGTCCCTAATCTAGGTACTTAGTCTGCGACCCGGCTAAGCTTGGCATTAGCGATAAGGGCACTGTGTGCTGGTTGCATACTCTCGGTGTGTCTCTCTGGAAGGTCTCTTTGTGGGTTAATTGTGTATTTAACCTTTTCCTGTGTGTGTGCTGTCACTACTGCAGTATGTCAGGCAAAGAGTGTGTTTCATGTAAGGCACAGTGTTCCTCTTCCCCAGGGGGTTCACTAGTGTGTACTCAGTGTAGTTAGGCTAGCGGGGCAGAACCAGTATGTCAGGCAAAGAGTGTGTTTCATGTAAGGCACAGTGTTCCTCTTCCCCAGGGGGTTCACTAGTGTGTACTCAGTGTAGTGACGCTAGCGGGGCAGAACCAGCATGGCTGGACTCCATTAGGGGAATGATTTCCACCATTTCTACAAAATTATCTCATAATGAGAAAGAGACGCAATACTTAAGGCAGTCTATGAATGAGTTTATGAAAAAGGACTCAGTACCCAGACCAGCGTCTCAGTCCTCTACCATTTGGCCGCAAAAACGTACCTTGGCCCATATCCTGCATTCTGACTCTGATAATGAAGGGTCAGAAATGGAGGAAGATGAGGTGGATACAGAGGTAGGGGAGGGTACTCTGTCACAGGGTGTAGAGGCTCTCATAGATGCTGTCAGAGAAATTCTAAATATCACTGATGAGGTGACAGAGGAGAGTGAGTAATCTTACTTTAATATTAGGAAAAAATCCTCAGCCACTTTTCCTGTGTCAAAGGAACTAAGGGGGTCATTCCGCGTTGATCGCTCGCTGCCGATTTTCGCAGTGCAGCGTTCAGGTGAAGAAATGGCATTTATGCGCATGCCCTGTAATGCGCACGCGCGACGTACGGGTACAAAGCTCTTTGTGGTTGTGCACAGGTTCTAGCAAAGTTTTCCTTCGCACTGACGGCCGCAAGAAGATTGACAGAAAGGGGGCGTTTCTGGGTGTCAACTGACTGTTTTCAGGGAGTGTTTGCAAAAACGCAGGCGTGGCTGGGCGTTAGCTTGGTGGGTGTATGACGTCAAATCCGGACACAAATAGGCACAAACTGGTTTTGCAGAGTACTGCTGCACAAGCGTTCGCACTTCTGCTAAGCTAAAATACACTCCCCAGTGGGCGGCGGCATAGCGTTTGCACGGCTGCTAAAAACTGCTAGCGAGCGATCAACTCGGAAAACCCCCCTAAATACCCTGTTTGAAGAACCATGGGTTAAACCAGATAAGAAATTTCAAATTCCCAGGCGGCTGTTATCATCTTTTCCTTTTCCTCCTGAGGATAGGAAAAAATGGGAAAATCCACCGATAGCAGATGCGTCAGTCTCCAGGCTCTCACGTAAAATTGTACTACCTGTGCCTGGTGCAACCTCCCTAAAATATGCGGCTGATCGCAAGATTGAGACTACACTCAAATCTTTTTGTATTGCTGCCAGGGTGGCCCAGAGACCCACTATAGCATGTGGGTGGATTACAAGAGCCATTGCTAAATGGTCAGGTAATTTAATTGAGGGGTTAGACACCTTACCTCAAGAGGAAATTATTTTGCTCCTGCAACATATACAAGACTCTGCAAACTTTATGGTGGAAGCCGTAAAAGAAATAGGTTTGCTTAATGCACGCACTACAACTATGGCAGTGTAGGCACGCAGAGGATTCTGGCTACGTCAATGGACTGCTGACGCGGACGTCAGAAAAGGAGTGGAAGGCTTAACTTTCACAGGAGAGGCCTTATTTGGAGATGAACTCAACAAATGGATCTCCCGAGCTACTGCGGGTAAGTCCACATACTTACCTTCTGCAGCTCCACCAGCTAGGAAGGCCTACCCAGGACCTAATCTGCAGTCCTTTTGGACTGCCAAGTTTAGGGGCAAAGCCAGAGATTCCTCTACCGCCGCCAGAGGTGCTAGAGGTAAACCACGCAAACCAGCGACTGCTGGTCCACAGGAACAGGGCTCAGGCTGTGCTTCCTCAAAACCTTCCACATGACGGTGGGACGCGATGCCTGGAAGACATGAGGGTGGGAGCCTGGATAAAAAATTTCAGTCACATCTGGGCAGGATCGTGCCAGGATCCCTGGGTTATAGACCTTATATCCCAGGGCTACTGACTGGAGTTCCAGGAGCTCCCACCTCAAAGATTCTTCAAATCAGGCTTACCAGTTTCACAAAAGGTGAGAGTAAACTTACACGACGCAATTCAAAAACTGTTACAGACCCAGGTCATTATTCCAGTTCCACCTCATCTACACAACAAGGGTTACTATTCCAGCTTGTTTGTAGTACCGAAACCGGATGGTTCGGTAAGACTGATTCTGAACCTCAAGTCATTGAACCCGTATTTACGAGTGTTCAAATTCAAGATGGAGTCCTTGAGAGCCGTAATCTCAGGTCCGGAGGAGGGGTAATTCCTAGCGTCTCTGCATGTCAAGGATGTGTACCTTCACATTCCGATCTCATCAGGCTTATCTACAGTTTGCATTGCAGGACTGCCACTAACAGTTTCAGGCCCTGCCATTTGGTCTCTCCACGGCACCGAGGGTGTTCACCAAATTGATGGCGGAGATGATGATGTTTCTCCACAGACAGGGAGTGAATATAGTTCCGTACTTGGACGTTCTTCTGATAAAGGCACCGTCCAGTGAACAGCTGTTGGAGAACATTGCCCTCTAAACCAGACTACTCCTGGATCATGGGTGGATTCTGAACCTGCCAAAATCTCACCTAGAACCAATGCACTTTCTGGGAATGATACTGGACACAGAGTCTCAGAACGTTTTCCTTCCCTTGGAAAAGGCAATGGTTATCCAGTCGATGGTTCGGGCCGTCATGAATCCGACCCGGATCTCAGTGCATCTCTGCATACGCCTTCTGGGGAAAATGGTGGCTTCTTACAAAGCAATTCAGTACGGAAGGTTTCATGTGAGGCCCTTCCAGCTGGATCTGTTGGACAAATGGGCCGGATCGCATCTTCACATGCACCAGAGAATTTGTCTGTCACCAAAAGCCGGGATCACTCTCCTGTGGTGGCTACAGACTTCTCACCTGGTCCAGGGTCGGAGGCTCGAGATTCAGAATTGGATTCTGCAAACCACAGACGCAAGCCTCAGAGGTTGGGGAGCAGTCACCCAGAGGGTGCAGTTTCAGGGAAGATGGTCAAGTCAGGAATACGTCCTTCCAATAAACATCCTGGAACTCAAGGCTACCTACAATGCCCTTCTGCAGGCCACATCACTTCTTCAGAATCAGGCCATTCAGGTCCAGTCGGACAATGTGGTGGCAGTGATGTAAATAAACCAACAGGGCAGAACGAAAAGCAGAGCTGCAATGTCAGAGGTGTCAAGAATTCTCCTCTGGGCGGAAAAACATGCAGTGGCGTTGTTGGCGATCTTCATTCCGGGAGTAGACAACTGGGAAGCAGACTTCATCAGCAGACACGATTTGCACCTGCGGGAATGGGGCCTCCACTCAGAGGTGTTCCGGTGGTTAACACGTCGGTTGGGGTATCCACAAATCGACATGATGGCCTCTCGACTCAACAAGAAGCTGAAGCGGTATTGTTCCAGGTCAAGGGGCCCACAGGCAGTAGCGGTAGACGCACTAACAACTCTGTAGGTTTACCAGCAGGTGTACGTGTTTCCTCCCATTCCTCTGATCCCAAGAATTTTAAAAAGAATAAAAAGCAAAAAGGTTCAAGCAATCCTCATTGCACTGGACTGGCCATGAAGGCCTGGTATGCGGATCTTCTCGAGATGCTGATCGAAGATCTGCGGCCTCGACCTCTTCGAGAGGTTCTTCTGCAACAGGGCCCATTCGTCTATTAAGACTTACCACGGCTACGTTTAATGGCATGGAAGTTGAACGGTTGATTCTAGCCAGGAGGGGGATTCCTGACAAGGTCATCCCGACTGTGATCCCAGCCAGAAAGGGGGTAACGTCCAAACATTACCATCATATTTGGAAGAAATATGTCTCTTGGTGTGAGAGCAGACAATGTTCTGTGGTGGAATTTCATCTGGGACGTTTCCTGCTTTTTCTGCAGTCGGGACTTGATGTGGGCCTACACCTAGAGATGAGCGGGTTCGGTTTCTCTGAATCCGAACCCGCCAGAACTTCATGTTTTTTTTCACGGGTCCGAGCGACTCGGATCTTCCCGCCTTGCTCGGTTAACCCGAGCGCGCCCGAACGTCATCATGACGCTGTCGGATTCTCGCGAGGCTCGGATTCTATCGCGAGACTCGGATTCTATATAAGGAGCCGCGCGTCGCCGCCATTTTCACACGTGCATTGAGATTGATAGGGAGAGGACGTGGCTGGCGTCCTCTCCGTTTAGAATTAGAATAGATTAGAGAGACACTTGATTTACTAATTTTGGGGAGCATTAGGAGTACTCAGTAGTGTACAGTGCAGAGTTTTGCTGATAGTGACCAGTGACCACCACTTTTATTTATAATCCGTTCTCTGCCTGAAAAAAGCGATACACAGCACACAGTGACTCAGTCACATACCATATCTGTGTGCACTGCTCAGGCTCAGGCCAGTGTGCTGCATCATCTATATATATTATATATCTGTCTGACTGCTCAGCTCACACAGCTTATAATTGTGGGGGAGACTGGGGAGCACTACTGCAGTGCCAGTTATAGGTTATAGCAGGAGCCAGGAGTACATAATATTATATTAAAATTAAACAGTGCACACTTTTGCTGCAGGAGTGCCACTGCCAGTGTGACTAGTGACCAGTGACCTGACCACCAGTATATAATATTAGTAGTATACTATCTCTTTATCAACCAGTCTATATTAGCAGCAGACACAGTACAGTGCGGTAGTTCACGGCTGTGGCTACCTCTGTGTCGGCACTCGGCAGCCCGTCCATAATTGTATATACCAGTGACCTAACCGTGGTTTTTTTTTCTTTCTTTATACATACATACTAGTTACGAGTATACTATCTCTTTATCAACCAGTCTATATATTAGCAGCAGACACAGTACAGTGCGGTAGTTCACGGCTGTGGCTACCTCTGTGTCGGCACTCGGCAGCCCGTCCATAATTGTATATACCACCTAACCGTGGTTTTTTTTTCTTTCTTTATACATACATACTAGTTACGAGTATACTATCTCTTTATCAACCAGTCTATATATTAGCAGCAGACACAGTACAGTGCGGTAGTTCACGGCTGTGGCTACCTCTGTGTCGGCACTCGGCAGCCCGTCCATAATTGTATATACCACCTAACCGTGGTTTTTTTTTCTTTCTTTATACATACATACTAGTTACGAGTATACTATCTCTTTATCAACCAGTCTATATATTAGCAGCAGACACAGTACAGTGCGGTAGTTCACGGCTGTGGCTACCTCTGTGTCGGCACTCGGCAGCCCGTCCATAATTGTATATACCACCTAACCGTGGTTTTTTTTTCTTTCTTTATACATACATACTAGTTACGAGTATACTATCTCTTTATCAACCAGTCTATATATTAGCAGCAGACACAGTACAGTGCGGTAGTTCACGGCTGTGGCTACCTCTGTGTCGGCACTCGGCAGCCCGTCCATAATTGTATATACCACCTAACCGTGGTTTTTTTTTCTTTCTTTATACATACATACTAGTTACGAGTATACTATCTCTTTATCAACCAGTCTATATATTAGCAGCAGACACAGTACAGTGCGGTAGTTCACGGCTGTGGCTACCTCTGTGTCGGCACTCGGCAGCCCGTCCATAATTGTATATACCACCTAACCGTGGTTTTTTTTTCTTTCTTTATACATACATACTAGTTACGAGTATACTATCTCTTTATCAACCAGTCTATATATTAGCAGCAGACACAGTACAGTGCGGTAGTTCACGGCTGTGGCTACCTCTGTGTCGGCACTCGGCAGCCCGTCCATAATTGTATATACCACCTAACCGTGGTTTTTTTTCTTTCTTTATACATACATACTAGTTACGAGTATACTATCTCTTTATCAACCAGTCTACATATTAGCAGCAGACACAGTACAGTGCGGTAGTTCACGGCTGTGGCTACCTCTGTGTCGGCACTCGGCAGCCCGTCCATAATTGTATACTAGTATCCAATCCATCCATCTCCATTGTTTACCTGAGGTGCCTTTTAGTTGTGCCTATTAAAATATGGAGAACAAAAATGTTGAGGTTCCAAAATTAGGGAAAGATCAAGATCCACTTCCACCTCGTGCTGAAGCTGCTGCCACTAGTCATGGCCGAGACGATGAAATGCCAGCAACGTCGTCTGCCAAGGCCGATGCCCAATGGCATAGTACAGAGCATGTCAAAACCAAAACACCAAATATCAGTAAAAAAAGGACTCCAAAACCTAAAATAAAATTGTCGGAGGAGAAGCGTAAACTTGCCAATATGCCATTTACCACACGGAGTGGCAAGGAACGGCTGAGGCCCTGGCCTATGTTCATGGCTAGTGGTTCAGCTTCACATGAGGATGGAAGCACTCAGCCTCTCGCTAGAAAACTGAAAAGACTCAAGCTGGCAAAAGCACCGCAAAGAACTGTGCGTTCTTTGAAATCCCAAATCCACAAGGAGAGTCCAATTGTGTCGGTTGCGATGCCTGACCTTCCCAACACTGGACGTGAAGAGCATGCGCCTTCCACCATTTGCACGCCCCCTGCAAGTGCTGGAAGGAGCACCCGCAGTCCAGTTCCTGATAGTCAGATTGAAGATGTCAGTGTTGAAGTACACCAGGATGAGGAGGATATGGGTGTTGCTGGCGCTGGGGAGGAAATTGACCAGGAGGATTCTGATGGTGAGGTGGTTTGTTTAAGTCAGGCACCCGGGGAGACACCTGTTGTCCGTGGGAGGAATATGGCCGTTGACATGCCAGGTGAAAATACCAAAAAAATCAGCTCTTCGGTGTGGAGGTATTTCACCAGAAATGCGGACAACAGGTGTCAAGCCGTGTGTTCCCTTTGTCAAGCTGTAATAAGTAGGGGTAAGGACGTTAACCACCTCGGAACATCCTCCCTTATACGTCACCTGCAGCGCATTCATAATAAGTCAGTGACAAGTTCAAAAACTTTGGGTGACAGCGGAAGCAGTCCACTGACCAGTAAATCCCTTCCTCTTGTAACCAAGCTCACGCAAACCACCCCACCAACTCCCTCAGTGTCAATTTCCTCCTTCCCCAGGAATGCCAATAGTCCTGCAGGCCATGTCACTGGCAAGTCTGACGAGTCCTCTCCTGCCTGGGATTCCTCCGATGCATCCTTGCGTGTAACGCCTACTGCTGCTGGCGCTGCTGTTGTTGCCGCTGGGAGTCGATGGTCATCCCAGAGGGGAAGTCGTAAGCCCACTTGTACTACTTCCAGTAAGCAATTGACTGTTCAACAGTCCTTTGCGAGGAAGATGAAATATCACAGCAGTCATCCTACTGCAAAGCGGATAACTGAGTCCTTGACAACTATGTTGGTGTTAGACGTGCGTCCGGTATCCGCCGTTAGTTCACAGGGAACTAGACAATTTATTGAGGCAGTGTGCCCCCGTTACCAAATACCATCTAGGTTCCACTTCTCTAGGCAGGCGATACCGAGAATGTACACGGACGTCAGAAAAAGACTCACCAGTCTCCTAAAAAATGCAGTTGTACCCAATGTCCACTTAACCACGGACATGTGGACAAGTGGAGCAGGGCAGGGTCAGGACTATATGACTGTGACAGCCCACTGGGTAGATGTATGGACTCCCGCCGCAAGAACAGCAGCGGCGGCACCAGTAGCAGCATCTCGCAAACGCCAACTCTTTCCTAGGCAGGCTACGCTTTGTATCACCGCTTTCCAGAATACGCACACAGCTGAAAACCTCTTACGGCAACTGAGGAAGATCATCGCGGAATGGCTTACCCCAATTGGACTCTCCTGTGGATTTGTGGCATCGGACAACGCCAGCAATATTGTGTGTGCATTAAATATGGGCAAATTCCAGCACGTCCCATGTTTTGCACATACCTTGAATTTGGTGGTGCAGAATTTTTTAAAAAACGACAGGGGCGTGCAAGAGATGCTGTCGGTGGCCAGAAAAATTGCGGGACACTTTCGGCGTACAGGCACCACGTACAGAAGACTGGAGCACCACCAAAAACTACTGAACCTGCCCTGCCATCATCTGAAGCAAGAAGTGGTAACGAGGTGGAATTCAACCCTCTATATGCTTCAGAGGTTGGAGGAGCAGCAAAAGGCCATTCAAGCCTATACAATTGAGCACGATATAGGAGATGGAATGCACCTGTCTCAAGTGCAGTGGAGAATGATTTCAACGTTGTGCAAGGTTCTGATGCCCTTTGAACTTGCCACACGTGAAGTCAGTTCAGACACTGCCAGCCTGAGTCAGGTCATTCCCCTCATCAGGCTTTTGCAGAAGAAGCTGGAGGCATTGAAGAAGGAGCTAAAAGGGAGCGATTCCGCTAGGCATGTGGGACTTGTGGATGCAGCCCTTAATTCGCTTAACAAGGATTCACGGGTGGTCAATCTGTTGAAATCAGAGCACTACATTTTGGCCACCGTGCTCGATCCTAGATTTAAAGCCTACCTTGGATCTCTCTTTCCGGCAGACACAGGTCTGCTGGGGTTGAAAGACCTGCTGGTGACAAAATTGTCAAGTCAAGCGGAACGCGACCTGTCAACATCTCCTCCTTCACATTCTCCCGCAACTGGGGGTGCGAGGAAAAGGCTCAGAATTCCGAGCCCACCCGCTGGCGGTGATGCAGGGCAGTCTGGAGCGACTGCTGATGCTGACATCTGGTCCGGACTGAAGGACCTGACAACGATTACGGACATGTCGTCTACTGTCACTGCATATGATTCTCTCAACATTGATAGAATGGTGGAGGATTATATGAGTGACCGCATCCAAGTAGGCACGTCACACAGTCCGTACTTATACTGGCAGGAAAAAGAGGCAATTTGGAGGCCCTTGCACAAACTGGCTTTATTCTACCTAAGTTGCCCTCCCACAAGTGTGTACTCCGAAAGAGTGTTTAGTGCCGCCGCTCACCTTGTCAGCAATCGGCGTACGAGGTTACATCCAGAAAATGTGGAGAAGATGATGTTCATTAAAATGAATTATAATCAATTCCTCCGCGGAGACATTGACCAGCAGCAATTGCCTCCACAAAGTACACAGGGAGCTGAGATGGTGGATTCCAGTGGGGACGAATTGATAATCTGTGAGGAGGGGGATGTACACGGTGATATATCGGAGGGTGAAGATGAGGTGGACATCTTGCCTCTGTAGAGCCAGTTTGTGCAAGGAGAGATTAATTGCTTCTTTTTTGGGGGGGGTCCAAACCAACCCGTCATATCAGTCACAGTCGTGTGGCAGACCCTGTCACTGAAATGATGGGTTGGTTAAAGTGTGCATGTCCTGTTTTGTTTATACAACATAAGGGTGGGTGGGAGGGCCCAAGGACAATTCCATCTTGCACCTCTTTTTTCTTTTCTTTTTCTTTGCATCATGTGCTGTTTGGGGAGGGTTTTTTGGAAGGGCCATCCTGCGTGACACTGCAGTGCCACTCCTAGATGGGCCCGGTGTTTGTGTCGGCCACTAGGGTCGCTAATCTTACTCACACAGCTACCTCATTGCGCCTCTTTTTTTCTTTGCGTCATGTGCTGTTTGGGGAGGGTTTTTTGGAAGGGACATCCTGCGTGACACTGCAGTGCCACTCCTAGATGGGCCCGGTGTTTGTGTCGGCCACTAGGGTCGCTTATCTTACTCACACAGCGACCTCGGTGCAAATTTTAGGACTAAAAATAATATTGTGAGGTGTGAGGTATTCAGAATAGACTGAAAATGAGTGTAAATTATGGTTTTTGAGGTTAATAATACTTTGGGATCAAAATGACCCCCAAATTCTATGATTTAAGCTGTTTTTTAGTGTTTTTGGAAAAAAACACCCGAATCCAAAACACACCCGAATCCGACAAAAAAAATTCGGTGAGGTTTTGCCAAAACGCGTTCGAACCCAAAACACGGCCGCGGAACCGAACCCAAAACCAAAACACAAAACCCGAAAAATTTCAGGCGCTCATCTCTACACCTAGGCTCCATTAAAGTTCAGATTTTGGTCTTGTCTATTTTCTTTCAGAAACAATTGGCTTCTCTCCCTGAGGTCCAGACGTTCTTAAAAGGTGTTCTGCACTTACAGCCTCCCTTTGTGCCTCCTACGGCACCATGGGATCTCAATTTGGTACTGCAGTTCCTTCAATCGGACTGGTATGAACCATTGCAGGAGGTAGACGTAAAGTACCTTACGTGGAAGACTGTCACACTGTTGGCCTTGGCTTCAGCAAGACGTTTGTCAGAGCTGGAAGCATTGTCTCACAACAGCCCCTACTTAATTTTCCATGAGGATAGAGCGGAACTCAGGACTCGTCAGCAATTTCTTCCTAAGGTGGTGTTCACGTTTCACACCAACCAACCTATTGTGGTTCCGGCTGTTATGGATGCCTCTGCTACTTCAAAGTCTTTGGATGTCATAAGGGCTTTGAAGATCTTTGTGAAGAGAACAGCTCGTCACAGAAAATCGTATTTGCTGTTCGTTCTTTATGATCCCAATAAGATTGGGTGTCCTGCTTCGAAGCAGTCCATTGCGCGCTGGATCAGGCTCACTATCCAGCATGTTTATTCCACGGCAGGTTTGCCGATTCCGAAATCTGTTCAAGCCCACTCTACTAGGTTGTTTGGTTCCTCTTGGGCGGCTGCTCTGGGTGTCTTGGCTTTACAGCTCTGCCGAACACGTTTGCTAAGTTTTACAACTTTGATACTTTGGCCTCTGAGGACCTTCAGTTTGGTAAATCAGTTCTGTAGCAACCTCAGCACTCGCCCACCCAGTTTGGGAGCGTTGGTACTTCCCCATGGTACTAAATGGATTCCCAGTATCCCCTAGGACATAAGAGAAAATAGGATTTGAATTACCTACCGGTAAACCCTTTTCTCGTAGTCAGTAGGAGATACTGGGCGCCCGCCCGGTGCTTCGTTCTTCCTGCTGTGTTACTTGGTTCAGTGATGTTGTTTGGTTCAGCTGTTGCTGTCCCTGTGTCACGATCCGGGTATCTGGACGCCATTTCTTACCCATCAGATGCCTCCTAAGGCTGGCTCAGCGCTCCAGGACTGGATCCCATCTGTTATCCTAATGTTCACATTCCTGCATCCTCTCCTGTCTCTCTGAGACGCTGTCACAGTAACGCCTTATTACATCTGGCATGGCGTCTCCCGCGGCCTCCGCCGCCGTCCCTGAGCTTCTGCATGCAGAGTGTCAGAGTGGCGATTACGTCAGCCGCGGCCTCCGCTGTGTCCGCGTGGTTGGATGTGCACTTGTCAGCCTGGCGTCTCCTGTCTCCAGTGGCCGGCGCCGCCATTACTGTTTTCATTACCACATGGATTACAAACCAAACTTCCCTCCAAGTGTCTGCATGGGCGCAGCCATCTTGGATTCTGTCAGCTGATCATTTCCTCCAATCTGTTGTCAGTATTGTTAATCTGCATAATTGCCTAGCCAATCCCTTCCTTGCTGCAGGTATAAATACACTGTGCCTGAGCAAGGAAGGCGTCAGTGCTTTGGTTGTCAAACCTAGTTCCTGTTTGTCTCTCTCCTGTGATTGTCTTCCAGGTTCCAGCTCCTGTCTCAAGACTTCCACCATAGAGACCCGCACCAGCATTCCACCTGCGGTGTAGCCTGACTCTCCAATCCATTGTGGATTCATCTGTTTCCAGCTACAACATTACCTGCTTCCAGCTCAGCTTCCAGCAGAGTACAGCTTCCCTTAAAGGGCCGGTGTCCTTTCTACACTTTACCACTCTCCACCGGTATTATTATTTCTCCGCTCTCAAGTTCTACATTTCAGTTCATATTTCATCGCTCCCAAGTTCATTTATTATTTAACTGGTTCCAGCCAGTATCCACTCCGTGCTAACAACAGTCTGGTTCCAGCCAGTATCCACAGCAGCTGTTTTACCTTCAGCAACCCAGCTTTTCCTGGAACACCAGCTGGCACAATCCTGGGTTATCTCCATTGCTACAGTCGGGCCTGGTAAGGACTTTCCATCTAGAAGATCATAAGAACTATCTCACACTACCAGTGCCCTGTGGCTCCTGCCATCCTGTAGTACCCAGGAACTGTATTTATTATTTGCTGACTTTTACGTTTTCTTTTACTGCTGCTGTGTTGCGGAGTTGTCATAATAAACATCATTGACTTTTATCCAAGTTGTCGTGGTCACGCCTTCGGGCAGTTATTATTCATGTTACTTACATGTCCAGGGGTCTGATACAACCTCCCAGGTTCCGGTACATCTCAGCCCCTACAACTGAGGCTGCCTCCCGTCAGCTCAGGCCCTCAGTTGTGACAGTAAGCACTGACCTAATGAATCCAGCCGGAGACCAGGATCAAGCGGCCAGGCCGATGCAAGAACTGGCAGCCCGACTAGAACATCAGGAGGCTGCACAGGGCCACATCATCCGCTGTCTCCAGGATCTCTCTACTCGGCTGGATGGGATTCAGACAACTCTCCGTGGATCAGGCGCATCTGGTGCGTCAACCACAGTGACTCCAGCTATAACCCCACCCACCTTACCCATTTCTGCTCCACGTCTTCATCTTCCAACGCCAGCAAAATTTGACGGATCTCCAAGATTCTGCAGGGGATTTCTCAACCAGTGTGAGATTCAGTTTGAGCTACAACCTGGCAATTTTCCCAGTGACCGTATAAAAATTGCCTACATCATCTCTCTTCTCCGTGGCTCCGCCCTTGACTGGGCATCACCGTTATGGGAGAGGTCCGACACCCTGCTATCTTCTTACACTGCATTCGTGTCAACATTCAGGCGCATCTTCGACGAGCCAGGCCGGGTAACCTCAGCTTCATCCGAGATTCTCCGTTTACGCCAGGGGTCACGTACTGTAGGACAATATCTGATACAGTTCCAGATCCTGGCATCCGAACTGGCATGGAACGACGAGGCCCTGTATGCTGCATTCTGGCATTGCTTATCTGAGCTTATTAAAGATGAGTTAGCTACCAGAGACTTACCTTCTAAGTTAGATGAGCTAATCTCACTCTGCACGAAAGTTGATTTACGTTTCAGAGAGAGAGCAACTGAGCGTGGAAGATCATCTGCTCCAAAATCTTCTGCTCCTCCTCCTCGTCAACTGTCACCATCTAAAGATGAGCCCATGCAAATTGGCCGTTCCCGTTTAACTCCTGCTGAGCGCCGAAGACGTCTCTCTGAGTCTCTTTGTCTTTACTGTGCAGCTCCGTCTCACACCATCAATGCCTGTCCCGAACGTCCGGGAAAACTCCAAACCCTAGCTCGCCCAGGAGAGGGCCGGCTAGGAGTAATGATCTCCTCTCCATCTCCTCATGATTGTAATCTCCCAGTCTCGCTTCAAGTTGCTCAACGTTATCGGAACGTCATTGCTCTCCTTGATTCCGGAGCAGCTGGGAACTTTATTACTGAAGCCTATGTTAAACGGTGGTCCCTACCCACCGAGAGACTTCCTTCCTCCTTTTCCTTAACTGCCGTGGATGGCAGTAAAATTTTTGATACTGTTATTCCTCTAAGGACTCTACCAGTTCGTCTGAGAGTGGGAGTTCTTCATTCCGAACTTATTTCACTTTTAGTGATTCCAAGAGCCACACATCCTGTGGTCCTGGGCCTTCCATGGCTCCGTCTTCACAATCCTACAATTGATTGGACGACTACGCAAATCCTGGCATGGGGTTCCTCCTGTGCAGAGACATGTTTGTTTAAAGTATTGCCTGTCTGTTCTTCCTCCCCCAGGTCGTCTGATGTTCCACCTCCTCCATATCAAGATTTCACGGATGTGTTCAGTAAAGCTTCTGCTGATATCCTTCCTCCTCATAGAGAATGGGACTGCCCGATTGATCTCGTTCCAGGGAAGGTTCCACCTCGAGGCCGAACTTATCCGTTGTCTCTGCCTGAGACGCATTCTATGGAGGAATACATTAAAGAGAACCTAGCAAAGGGGTTCATTCGACCTTCTTCTTCCCCAGCCGGCGCAGGCTTCTTTTTTGTAAAAAAGAAAGATGGTGGTCTGCGGCCGTGCATCGACTACAGAGGTTTGAACGACATTACCATCAAGAACCGTTATCCTTTACCCCTTATTACTGAGCTCTTTGACAGAGTTAGCGGAGCTACCATCTTTACAAAGCTGGACTTGCGAGGTGCATACAATCTCATCCGGATCCGTGAGGGTGACGAGTGGAAGACCGCCTTTAACACCCGTGACGGACATTATGAGTACCTCGTCATGCCCTTCGGATTGAGCAATGCTCCAGCTGTCTTCCAGCATTTTGTCAATGAGATTTTCAGAGACATTCTATACCGTCATGTCGTGGTCTATCTAGACGATATCCTCATTTTTGCCAACGATTTAGAGGAACATCGTTTTTGGGTTAAAGAGGTTCTGTCCCGTCTCCGTGTCAATCATCTCTATTGCAAATTAGAAAAATGCGTCTTTGAAGTCAAGTCCATTCCGTTTCTAGGGTACATTGTGTCCGGTTCCGGACTAGAGATGGATCCTGAGAAACTACAAGCAATTCAGAATTGGCCGGTACCCTTAACCCTCAAAGGGGTCCAGAGGTTCTTAGGGTTCGCCAATTATTACCGAAAGTTTATACGAGACTTTTCCACCATTGTGGCGCCTATTACTGCTTTCACCAAGAAGGGTGCTAACCCGTCCAAGTGGTCTGAAGAAGCCATGCAAGCTTTTCATCTTTTAAAACAGAGGTTCATCTCTGCGCCTGTCCTGAAACAGCCTGACATCGACTCTCCTTTCATCCTAGAGGTGGATGCCTCCTCCGTTGGAGTAGGAGCGGTGTTATCTCAGAGGGCTAAAGATGGCCATTTACATCCTTGCAGTTTCTTCTCCCGGAAGTTCTCCCCAGCTGAGCGCAACTATGCCATTGGCGACCAGGAGTTGCTAGCCATCAAGCTCGCTCTAGAAGAGTGGAGGTATCTGTTGGAGGGAGCTTCTCATTTAATCACCATACTTACAGACCACAAGAACCTTTTATACCTGAAGGGCGCACAATGTCTCAACCCTCGTCAGGCCAGATGGGCACTTTTCTTTTCCAGGTTCGACTTTAAACTCCAGTTCTGTCCGGGCTCTCAGAATCGCAAGGCCGATGCCCTTTCCCGCTCATGGGAGCAAGAAAATGAGTCAGAGTCTTCAGACAAGCATCCTATTATAAATCCGTTGGCATTCTCCACGGTAGGGATGGACTCTACGCCCCCATCAGGGAAAAGTTTTGTGAAGCCGATGCTAAGGAAGAAGCTCATGCATTGGGCCCATGCTTCCCGTTTTGCCGGACATACAGGTATCCAAAAAACCCTGGAGTTTATCTCTAGGTCCTATTGGTGGCCAACTCTGAAAAAGGACGTCTTGGAGTTTATTGCATCTTGCCCAAAGTGTGCCCAACATAAAGTATCCCGCCAGTCACCTGCGGGGCAACTGGTTCCACTATCCGTTCCCCGTCGACCATGGACCCACTTGTCGATGGATTTCATTACAGACTTACCCATGTGCAACAAGTTCAATACCATCTGGGTGGTAGTTGACCGGTTCACCAAGATGGCACACTTCATTCCTCTCACCGGTCTTCCGTCAGCTTCCAAGTTGGCTCAAGTATTCATACAAGAGATCTTCCGACTCCACGGTCTTCCTGAAGAAATTATCTCAGATCGAGGAGTTCAATTCACAGCCAAATTCTGGCGAAGTTTATGTCAAGTCCTCCAAGTCAAGCTAAAGTTTTCCACGGCTTACCATCCTCAGACCAATGGTCAAACCGAGAGGGTGAATCAGGACTTGGAGGCCTTCCTCCGCATCTATGTGTCCTCCTCTCAAGATGACTGGGTTCAATTACTTCCCTGGGCCGAGTTCTGTCATAACAACCAGTATCATTCTTCATCTGCTTCAACACCATTCTTCACTAACTTTGGATTCCACCCTAAAGTTCCTGAGTTCCAACCGCTTCCAGCAACTTCTGTTCCCGCAGTGGATATCACCTTGCATCAGTTTGCCAATATCTGGAAGAGCGTACGATCAGCTCTGCTCAAGGCATCGTTCAGGTACAAGAAGTTTGCGGATAAGAAGCGTCGAGCAGTTCCTGCTCTCAAGGTGGGTGATCGGGTATGGTTATCCACGAAGAATTTGAGGTTAAGAGTTCCCAGTATGAAGTTTGCACCTCGCTATATCGGTCCTTTCAAGATTGAACAAGTCATCAATCCTGTTGCTTACAGACTCCAGTTGCCTCCCTTCTTAAAAATACCCAGGACATTCCATGTTTCCCTGTTGAAACCGCTGATCTTGAATCGGTTTCATTCCTCACTTCCTCCAACTCCGAAAGTCCAAACTCAACGAGGCGTTGAGTATGAAGTGGCCAAGATCCTGGACTCACGTCACCGTTACGGTCAACTACAATATCTTATTGACTGGAAGGGTTATGGTCCTGAGGAACGTTCATGGACCAATGCTTCTGATGTCCATGCTCCTGCCTTGGTCCGGAGATTCCATTCCAAGTTTCCTCAAAAGCCAGAGAAGTGTCCTGGGGCCACTCCTAAAGGGGGGGGGTGCTGTCACGATCCGGGTATCTGGACGCCATTTCTTACCCATCAGATGCCTCCTCAGGCTGGCTCAGCGCTCCAGGACCGGATCCCATCTGTTATCCTAATGTTCACATTCCTGCATCCTCTCCTGTCTCTCTGAGACGCTGTCACAGTAACGCCTTATTACATCTGGCATGGCGTCTCCCGCGGCCTCCGCCGCCGTCCCTGAGCTTCTGCATGCAGAGTGTCAGAGTGGCGATTACGTCAGCCGCGGCCTCCGCTGTGTCCGCGTGGTTGGATGTGCACTTGTCAGCCTGGCGTCTCCTGTCTCCAGTGGCCGGCGCCGCCATTACTGTTTTCATTACCACATGGATTACAAACCAAACTTCCCTCCAAGTGTCTGCATGGGCGCAGCCATCTTGGATTCTGTCAGCTGATCATTTCCTCCAATCTGTTGTCAGTATTGTTAATCTGCATAATTGCCTAGCCAATCCCTTCCATGCTGCAGGTATAAATACACTGTGCCTGAGCAAGGAAGGCGTCAGTGCTTTGGTTGTCAAACCTAGTTCCTGTTTGTCTCTCTCCTGTGATTGTCTTCCAGGTTCCAGCTCCTGTCTCAAGACTTCCACCATAGAGACCCGCACCAGCATTCCACCTGCGGTGTAGCCTGACTCTCCAATCCATTGTGGATTCATCTGTTTCCAGCTACAACATTACCTGCTTCCAGCTCAGCTTCCAGCAGAGTACAGCTTCCCTTAAAGGGCCGGTGTCCTTTCTACACTTTACCACTCTCCACCGGTATTATTATTTCTCCGCTCTCAAGTTCTACATTTCAGTTCATATTTCATCGCTCCCAAGTTCATTTATTATTTAACTGGTTCCAGCCAGTATCCACTCCGTGCTAACAACAGTCTGGTTCCAGCCAGTATCCACAGCAGCTGTTTTACCTTCAGCAACCCAGCTTTTCCTGGAACACCAGCTGGCACAATCCTGGGTTATCTCCATTGCTACAGTCGGGCCTGGTAAGGACTTTCCATCTAGAAGATCATAAGAACTATCTCACACTACCAGTGCCCTGTGGCTCCTGCCATCCTGTAGTACCCAGGAACTGTATTTATTATTTGCTGACTTTTACGTTTTCTTTTACTGCTGCTGTGTTGCGGAGTTGTCATAATAAACATCATTGACTTTTATCCAAGTTGTCGTGGTCACGCCTTCGGGCAGTTATTATTCATGTTACTTACATGTCCAGGGGTCTGATACAACCTCCCAGGTTCCGGTACATCTCAGCCCCTACAACTGAGGCTGCCTCCCGTCAGCTCAGGCCCTCAGTTGTGACACCCTGTTTGCAGGTTTGGTTAGCATGGCTTACCTCTTGTTGTGTGTGCTGGTTCGAATTCTCACCACTTTCCTTTTCTATATCCTTCTCTCAAAGTATGTCCGTCTCCTCGGGCACAGTTTCCTAGACTGAGTCTGGTAGGAGGGGCATAGAGGGAGGAGCCAGCACACACAATCAAACTTCTATAGTGCCCATGGCTCCTAGTGGACCCGTCTATACCCCATGGTACTAAATGGATTCCCAGTATCCCCTACGGACTACGAGAAAAGGATTTACCAGTAGGTAATTAAAATTCTATTATATAACACAGCTGACACGGCTAGATGGCAGAAATAAGAACAGTAGTCAGCAAATTGACCTGCCAGACTAAAGATGGCTTCAATCCTGAGGAACGTAGTACAATAATAGAAAAGTCACCACCTGATACATAATGAACGCATAGCGCTGTAACAGGGTGGCAGTGCGCCCTGTTCCAGCCCCTCTCCCTAAAACTGTGATTTTACCCCTAAGGGGCAGGACCGTCGGTTTTGGGAAGTAGAGTCCCTTGGATGATCTGGGCAGCTCTGCAGTAGCACTGCTGGCACACTGCAAGCCACATGCAGGTATCGTGGGACAGCGTCATGGCCCTGCACCCTCTGCGATGAAAACACATAATAATTTATACTGTGCAAGATGAGAAAAACAAAGACAAGTGGGGCCAAAACCCTTCGAATAATTACAGGTTTCATTGGAAGTAGAGATATGCACGCAACCTTGTGTTTTGGTTTTGGTTCTGATTTCATCGTCATATATTGGTTTTGGTTTTTCAAAACTATCCAAGTGTTTTGGTTCGGAATTCGGATTCAGGGGTCTATTCATAAAGCAGTGAAAAGAGTGGAGAAGTGAGCCAGTGGAGAAGTTGTCAATGGCAACCAATCAGCTTCTCTGTATAATTTTATAGTATGCAAATTATAAATGTTACTTCAATGCTGATTGGTTGCCATGGGCAACTTCTCCACAGGCACACTTCTCCACACTATTCACTGCTTCATGAATAGACCCCTCAAAATCTTGGATTTCTTGAAAATGGATAAAAACTGCTAAAATCATGTAATTTTTTGCAATCCAAATCCCAGAATTTGGATTTAAAATCCGAATTCCAAACCAAAGGAAGATCCATACTGGGACTCAGTTTGGAACTGAACTCCTCGGAAGATCCAGACCGAGTTTTGGTTCGGATCCACAAAATTTGTGTGGGTTCGGATTTATAGAGAACTGCACAGCACTCTAATGAGAAGTTAAGCGGAATTGTCTGTATCACACAACACTTCTTATGATACAGTCCAACCCTTTATAATCAGAAAAATGACATTCAGATATCATTGTACAGTAATACAGAATCACTAGCTACAGTACCTCATGGACATGCTGCCGACACAGCAGGGTACTGTTTTAGTGACAGATAAAATCTACACATTGTCTGATTATACGTCTCTTCTGATGGAGTTTGGATCATTTTTGGATGATTAGATTAGTTAATATTTGAAAGCAGAACAACTAAGCTGCACTGAGATCCCATATACTGTATACACGGTGGAGTCACATTATTATAACCACCAGCTAATGGTCGGAGTAACCGCTGTATGCAGCACGGGCAGCAGCTACACGGGCTGAACTGTTGTTTTAGACACACGTCTGGTAGTCCCCAGGTTCATACTGATGGTGAGCTGCTCCCCTGTAGCGTGTCGGTCGGCCTCAAGCACTTTCGTTGCTGACATTCATCTTTCACATCAATGGCACACGGTGCTCCACAGTTTCCATGTTGGGTATTCACCACAGCAGCACGCGGACAGTTCACACACTGCGTTGTGTCAGAAATACTGCCACCTATGTCCCGAAAGCCGATAATCATCCCCATTATGCATCTTGGATACAGTATGTGTGCAGACGGCCTATCACACACCTTATATACCCACCAAACCAGCGCACGACACGTGACGCACTTCATAGGCTACGTGCTGTATGTATATATATATATATTATTACACTCATTGTTTCAGGGAAAAAAATGTAACTGCAAACCCAATAATAACAGTACAATCCCAGACAGGTACTCCGTCCATGATAAACATGCCGGAAGAGACACAAACAATCCTGGTGCAGGACGCAGGCTGAGAGTGTGGGGCTCACAGGAGGTTATCCCTCAGGGGGGGTAAATTACAAGCGTATCACCTGTGGTGTAAGAATGCGAGATAAATGCGCCTCCCTGGCCTCGCACAAACATGCCTGGCGCAATTGTTTATTTTCATTGCTTTGCATTGCTATGTCTTTGTTTTGGATATGAAGTGCACACGGGCAGCCAAGTGAAGAGGTGAGGGGAGATCTGGCAGACACTGTGGAGAAATGTGTGTCGCTAAATGCACGGACGCTGCAGCCAGCGAGATTTACAGCCACTTACAGTACATACATCGCAATACATGTGCCAGATCTCTCCGCTCAGCGCCCCGTAGCCTTTGCCCTGCCGGTGAGGTCAGTGCTGCGCTGGTATCACGGAACCAAGACTATTCACTCTTCTCGGTGCGCAACACTGAGCTTAGAAATTCCAATTACTTATACAGGGAATATATAGGTGTAAAGGAAAATTCTTTACTGGGTTTGCGTGCATGTACATAATACCATTCATACACTTCCATTGGTACGGTAATTCGCGTCTGCAATCTAATTGCGGATGCATCGGGAGGGGGCCTCACACATGCTGGGTGGCCCTGCGCTGTGCTGGGTGGCCCCCAGCATCTGAGAAGATGGACGCAGATCTGGCTGTGTATGCAGCAATCTGCGTTAGGCGATGAATCAGCCCTGAATTAAAGAATAAATTAGCCCTCATTCAGAATCTGCTACTCTTTAAAATGCATGCTACAGGCCACCCACCCACTGCGACCGCGCTCTAATTGCGATTGCGCTGCAATTAATGTGCGGTCACAGAAACTAGGGAAGCCTTCGGCTGCGACGGGAGGAGTCCTGCTGCCATCTTTTTGTTCGGAGCGGCAGCACGTGACGACACGCAGCCACCCCAAAAATGCAGCAGCCCCGCACCCGTTTTCCCCGCTCCGGCCCTGCAAGGGTCCGTCGCCGCCCCACGAACGCCTCTGCCTGTCAATCAGGCAGAGGTATCTGCAGTCTATGCGATCCGTCCGCATTAACTGCGCACGCACACACAGGACGGGACCTGTGCGCTGCGCTACAATCTCAGAAATTGCAGTGATGCGACCTGATGCAAGAGACCACTTTATATATGCAATAGTCAGATTCTGTGTCTTATATACTCTGACAACAGCCGTCACTCTTTCAGCTCAGTATAGAGCAACCTATGCAGAGCAGCCGTCTATCACCATTATACTGGTGTTCTCCCCCCTCCCCTACCCCCTAAGCCTCCCTTCCTGAAGCCTAACTCTAACCCCGCCCCTTCCTTAGTGCCCGCCTCCCAACCCTAAACCTAACCCCCCCTCCCCGACCCTAAACCTAACCTCCCCTACCCCGACCCTAAACCTAACCCCCCCTCCCCGACCCTAAACCTAACCTCCCCTCCCCCGACCCTAAACCTAACCCCCCCTCCCGACCCTAAACCTAACCTCCCCTCCCCCGACCCTAAACCTAACCCCCCCTCCCCGACCCTAAACCTAACCTCCCCTCCCCCGACCCTAAACCTAACCCCCCCTCCCGACCCTAAACCTAACCTCCCCGACCCTAAACCTAACCCCCCCTCCCCGATCCTAAACTTAACCTCCCCTCCCCCGACCCTAAACCTAACCCCCCTCCCCCGACCCTAAACCTAACCCGGCGGCTATACTTACAGTTGGGATGCAGCTGTTGGGATTCTGGGGTCGGTCTCCTGGTCCTTTCAGAGTTCTAGTTTCGGGATACCAATAGGTGTCGGGATTCCAGTGTTGTGGTTTCAGCTGCTGGGATCCTGACAATTGGCATTCTGACTGCAGCCCCTAGGGACAGTGGTATTTTATACTGCTGTATAAAGCTGGTAAGATGGGGATAATCTGTTGCTATCGTATTTGGTAATTGTTATGTGTTTTTGTGTATTGCGTGGTTAAACCCTTGTCTTGCAGGGAGAAAAAACAAGATGTATTTACTACTAGAGATGAGCGGGTTCGGTTTCTCTGAATCCGAACCCGCCCGAACTTCATGGTTTTTTTCACGGGTCCGAGCAGACTCGGATCCTCCCGCCTTGCTCGGTTAACCCGAGCGCGCCCGAACGTCATCATGACGCTGTCGGATTCTCGCGAGACTCGGATTCTATATAAGGAGCCGCGCGTCGCCGCCATTTTCACACGTGCATTGAGATTGATAGGGAGAGGACGTGGCTGGCGTCCTCTCCATTTAGATTAGAAGAGAGAGAGAGAGAGAGAGATTGACCTGATTTACTGGAGCTTAGGAGTACTGTAGAAGTGTAGAGAGTGCAGAGTTTACTAGTGACTGACCACAGTGACCACCAGACAGTGCAGTTTTATTTAATATATCCGTTCTCTGCCTGAAAAAAACGATACACACAGTGACTCAGTCACATACCATATCTGTGTGCACTGCTCAGCCCAGTGTGCTGCATCATCTATGTATATATATCTGACTGTGCTCAGCTCACACAGCTTATAATTGTGGGGGAGACTGGGGAGCACTGCAGTGCCAGTTATAGGTTATAGCAGGAGCCAGGAGTACATATTATATTAAAATTAAACAGTGCACACTTTTGCTGCAGGAGTGCCACTGCCAGTGTGACTGACCAGTGACCTGACCACACTGACCACCAGTATAGTTAGTAGTATACTATATTGTGATTGCCTGAAAAAGTTAAACACTCGTCGTGTGACTTCACTTGTGTGGTGTTTTTTTTTTTATTCTATAAAAAACTCATTCTGCTGACAGACAGTGTCCAGCAGGTCCGTCATTATATAATATATACCTGTCCGGCTGCAGTAGTGATATATATATATATTTTATATCATTATTTATCATCCAGTCGCAGCAGACACAGTACGGTAGTTCACGGCTGTAGCTACCTCTGTGTCGGCACTCGGCAGTCCATCCATAATTGTATACCACCTACCCATGGTTTTTTTTTCTTTCTTCTTTATACATACATACTACTACATCTCTTTATCAACCAGTCTATATTAGCAGCAGACACAGTACAGTACAGTAGTCCACGGCTGTAGCTACCTCTGTGTCGGCACTCGGCAGTCCGTCCATAATTGTATACCACCTACCCGTGGTTTTTTTTTCTTTCTTCTTTATACATACATACTACTACATCTCTTTATCAACCAGTCTATATTAGCAGCAGACACAGTACAGTACGGTAGTTCACGGCTGTAGCTACCTCTGTGTCGGCACTCGGCAGTCCGTCCATAATTGTATACCACCTACCCGAGGTTTTTTTTTCTTTCTTCTTTATACATACATACTACTACATCTCTTTATCAACCAGTCTATATTAGCAGCAGACACAGTACAGTACGGTAGTTCACGGCTGTAGCTACCTCTGTGTCTGCACTCGGCAGGCAGTCCGTCCATAATTGTATACCACCTAACCGTGGTTTTTTTTTCTTTCTTCTTTATACATACATACTACTACATCTCTTTATCAACCAGTCTATATTAGCAGCAGACACAGTACAGTACGGTAGTTCACGGCTGTAGCTACCTCTGTGTCGGCACTCGGCAGTCCGTCCATAATTGTATACCACCTACCCGAGGTTTTTTTTTCTTTCTTCTTTATACATACATACTACTACATCTCTTTATCAACCAGTCTATATTAGCAGCAGACACAGTACAGTACGGTAGTCCACGGCTGTAGCTACCTCTGTGTCGGCACTCGGCAGTCTGTCCATAATTGTATACCACCTACCCGAGGTTTTTTTTTCTTTCTTCTTTATACATACATACTACTACATCTCTTTATCAACCAGTCTATATTAGCAGCAGACACAGTACAGTACGGTAGTTCACGGCTGTAGCTACCTCTGTGTCGGCACTCGGCATTCCGTCCATAATTGTATACCACCTACCCGAGGTTTTTTTTTCTTTCTTCTTTATACATACATACTACTACATCTCTTTATCAACCAGTCTATATTAGCAGCAGACACAGTACAGTACGGTAGTTCACGGCTGTAGCTACCTCTGTGTCGGCACTCGGCAGTCCGTCCATAATTGTATACCACCTACCCGAGGTTTTTTTTTCTTTCTTCTTTATACATACATACTACTACATCTCTTTATCAACCAGTCTATATTAGCAGCAGACACAGTACAGTACGGTAGTTCATGGCTGTAGCTACCTCTGTGTCGGCACTCGGCAGTCCGTCCATAATTGTATACCACCTACCCGAGGTTTTTTTTTCTTTCTTCTTTATACATACATACTACTACATCTCTTTATCAACCAGTCTATATTAGCAGCAGACACAGTACAGTACAGTAGTTCACGGCTGTAGCTACCTCTGTGTCGGCACTCGGCAGTCCGTCCATAATTGTATACCACCTACCCGTGTTTTTTTTTTCTTTCTTCTTTATACTTATACATACTACTACATCTCTTTATCAACCAGTCTATATTAGCAGCAGACACAGTACAGTACGGTAGTCCACGGCTGTAGCTACCTCTGTGTCGGCACTCGGCAGTCCGTCCATAATTGTATACCACCTACCCGTGTTTTTTTTTTCTTTCTTCTTTATACTTATACATACTACTACATCTCTTTATCAACCAGTCTATATTAGCAGCAGACACAGTACAGTACGGTAGTCCACGGCTGTAGCTACCTCTGTGTCGGCACTCGGCAGTCCGTCCATAATTGTATACCACCTACCCGTGGTTTTTTTTTCTTTCTTCTTTATACTTATACATACTACTACATCTCTTTATCAACCAGTCTATATTAGCAGCAGACACAGTACAGTACGGTAGTCCACGGCTGTAGCTACCTCTGTGTCGGCACTCGGCAGTCCGTCCATAATTGTATACCACCTACCCGTGGTTTTTTTTTCTTTCTTCTTTATACTTATACATACTACTACATCTCTTTATCAACCAGTCTATATTAGCAGCAGACACAGTACAGTACGGTAGTCCACGGCTGTAGCTACCTCTGTGTCGGCACTCGGAAGTCCGTCCATAATTGTATACCACCTACCCGTGTTTTTTTTTTCTTTCTTCTTTATACTTATACATACTACTACATCTCTTTATCAACCAGTCTATATTAGCAGCAGACACAGTACAGTACGGTAGTCCACGGCTGTAGCTACCTCTGTGTCGGCACTCGGCAGTCCGTCCATAATTGTATACCACCTACCCGTGGTTTTTTTTTCTTTCTTCTTTATACTTATACATACTACTACATCTCTTTATCAACCAGTCTATATTAGCAGCAGACACAGTACAGTACGGTAGTTCACGGCTGTAGCTACCTCTGTGTCGGCACTCGGCAGTCCGTCCATAATTGTATACTAGTATCCATCCATCTCCATTGTTTACCTGAGGTGCCTTTTAGCTGTGCCTATTAAAATATGGAGAACAAAAATGTTGAGGTTCCAAAATTAGGGAAAGATCAAGATCCACTTCCACCTCGTGCTGAAGCTGCTGCCACTAGTCATGGCCGAGACGATGAAATGCCAGCAACGTCGTCTGCCAAGGCCGATGCCCAATGTCATAGTACAGAGCATGTCAAATCCAAAACACCAAATATCAGTAAAAAAAGGACTCCAAAACCTAAAATAAAATTGTCGGAGGAGAAGCGTAAACTTGCCAATATGCCATTTACCACACGGAGTGGCAAGGAACGGCTGAGGCACTGGCCTATGTTCATGGCTAGTGGTTCAGCTTCACATGAGGATGGAGGCACTCAGCCTCTCGCTAGAAAAATGAAAAGACTCAAGCTGGCAAAAGCAGTAGCACCGCAAAGAACTGTGCGTTCTTCGAAATCCCAAATCCACAAGGAGAGTCCAATTGTGTCGGTTGCGATGCCTGACCTTCCCAACACTGGACGTGAAGAGCATGCGCCTTCCACCATTTGCACGCCCCCTGCAAGTGCTGGAAGGAGCACCCGCAGTCCAGTTCCTGATAGTCAGATTGAAGATGTCAGTGTTGAAGTACACCAGGATGAGGAGGATATGGGTGTTGCTGGCGCTGGGGAGGAAATTGACCAGGAGGATTCTGATGGTGAGGTGGTTTGTTTAAGTCAGGCACCCGGGGAGACACCTGTTGTCCGTGGGAGGAATATGGCCGTTGACATGCCTGGTGAAAATACCAAAAAAATCAGCTCTTCGGTGTGGAGGTATTTCAACAGAAATGCGGACAACAGGTGTCAAGCCGTGTGTTCCCTTTGTCAAGCTGTAATAAGTAGGGGTAAGGACGTTAACCACCTCGGAACATCCTCCCTTATACGTCACCTGCAGCGCATTCATAATAAGTCAGTGACAAGTTCAAAAACTTTGGGTGACAGCGGAAGCAGTCCACTGACCAGTAAATCCCTTCCTCTTGTAACCAAGCTCACGCAAACCACCCCACCAACTCCCTCAGTGTCAATTTCCTCCTTCCCCAGGAATGCCAATAGTCCTGCAGGCCATGTCACTGGCAATTCTGACGAGTCCTCTCCTGCCTGGGATTCCTCCGATGCATCCTTGCGTGTAACGCCTACTGCTGCTGGCGCTGCTGTTGTTGCTGCTGGGAGTCGATGGTCATCCCAGAGGGGAAGTCGTAAGACCACTTTTACTACTTCCACCAAGCAATTGACTGTCCAACAGTCCTTTGCGAGGAAGATGAAATATCACAGCAGTCATCCTACTGCAAAGCGGATAACTGAGGCCTTGGCATCCTGGGTGGTGAGAAACGTGGTTCCGGTATCCATCATTACTGCAGAGCCAACTAGAGACTTGTTGGAGGTACTGTGTCCCCGGTACCAAATACCATCTAGGTTCCATTTCTCTAGGCAGGCGATACCGAAAATTTACACAGACCTCAGAAAAAGAGTCACCAGTGTCCTAAAAAATGCAGCTGTACCCAATGTCCACTTAACCACGGACATGTGGACAAGTGGAGCAGGGCAGGGTCAGGACTATATGACTGTGACAGCCCACTGGGTAGATGTATGGACTCCCGCCGCAAGAACAGCAGCGGCGGCACCAGTAGCAGCATCTCGCAAACGCCAACTCTTTCCTAGGCAGGCTACGCTTTGTATCACCGCCTTCCAGAATACGCACACAGCTGAAAACCTCTTACGGCAACTGAGGAAGATCATCGCGGAATGGCTTACCCCAATTGGACTCTCCTGTGGATTTGTGGCATCGGACAACGCCAGCAATATTGTGTGTGCATTAAATATGGGCAAATTCCAGCACGTCCCATGTTTTGCACATACCTTGAATTTGGTGGTGCAGAATTATTTAAAAAACGACAGGGGCGTGCAAGAGATGCTGTCGGTGGCCAGAAGAATTGCGGGACACTTTCGGCGTACAGGCACCACGTACAGAAGACTGGAGCACCACCAAAAACTACTGAACCTGCCCTGCCATCATCTGAAGCAAGAAGTGGTAACGAGGTGGAATTCAACCCTCTATATGCTTCAGAGGTTGGAGGAGCAGCAAAAGGCCATTCAAGCCTATACAATTGAGCACGATATAGGAGGTGGAATGCACCTGTCTCAAGCGCAGTGGAGAATGATTTCAACGTTGTGCAAGGTTCTGCTGCCCTTTGAACTTGCCACACGTGAAGTCAGTTCAGACACTGCCAGCCTGAGTCAGGTCATTCCCCTTATCACGCTTTTGCAGAAGAAGCTGGAGACATTGAAGGAGGAGCTAACACGGAGCGATTCCGCTAGGCATGTGGGACTTGTGGATGGAGCCCTTAATTCGCTTAACAAGGATTCACGGGTGGTCAATCTGTTGAAATCAGAGCACTACATTTTGGCCACCATGCTCGATCCTAGATTTAAAGCCTACCTTGGATCTCTCTTTCCGGCAGACACAAGTCTGCTGGGGTTGAAAGACCTGCTGGTGAGAAAATTGTCAAGTCAAGCGGAACGCGATCTGTCAACATCTCCTCCTTCACATTCTCCCGCAGCAGGGGGTGCGAGGAAAAGGCTCAGAATTCCGAGCCCACCCGCTGGCGGTGATGCAGGGCAGTCTGGAGCGACTGCTGATGCTGACATCTGGTCCGGACTGAAGGACCTGACAACGATTACGGACATGTCGTCTACTGTCACTGCATATGATTCTCTCACCATTGAAAGAATGGTGGAGGATTATATGAGTGACCGCATCCAAGTAGGCACGTCACACAGTCCATACTTATACTGGCAGGAAAAAGGGGCAATTTGGAGGCCATTGCACAAACTGGCTTTATTCTACCTAAGTTGCCCTCCCACAAGTGTGTACTCCGAAAGAGTGTTTAGTGCCGCCGCTCACCTTGTCAGCAATCGGCGTACGAGGTTACATCCAGAAAATGTGGAGAAGATGATGTTCATTAAAATGAATTATAATCAATTCCTCCGCGGAGACATTGACCAGCAGCAATTGCCTCCACAAAGTACACAGGGAGCTGAGATGGTGGATTCCAGTGGGGACGAATTGATAATCTGCGAGGAGGGGGATGTACACGGTGATATATCGGAGGATGATGATGAGGTGGACATCTTGCCTCTGTAGAGCCAGTTTGTGCAAGGAGAGATTAATTGCTTCTTTTTTGGGGGGGGGTCCAAACCAACCCGTCATATCAGTCACAGTCGTGTGGCAGACCCTGTCACTGAAATGATGGGTTGGTTAAAGTGTGCATGTCCTGTTTTGTTTATACAACATAAGGGTGGGTGGGAGGGCCCAAGGACAATTCCATCTTGCACCTCTTTTTTCTTTTATTTTTCTTTGCGTCATGTGCTGTTTGGGGAGGGTTTTTTGGAAGGGACATCCTGCGTGACACTGCAGTGCCACTCCTAAATGGGCCCGGTGTTTGTGTCGGCCACTAGGGTCACTAATCTTACTCACACAGTCAGCTACCTCATTGCGCCTCTTTTTTTCTTTGCGTCATGTGCTGTTTGGGGAGGGTTTTTTGGAAGGGCCATCCTGCGTGACACTGCAGTGCCACTCCTAGATGGGCCCGGTGTTTGTGTCGGCCACTAGGGTCGCTAATCTTACTCACACAGCTACCTCATTGCGCCTCTTTTTTTCTTTGCGTCATGTGCTGTTTGGGGAGGGTT
The DNA here is from genome assembly GCF_028390025.1 of Pseudophryne corroboree. NCBI lineage: Eukaryota > Metazoa > Chordata > Amphibia > Anura > Myobatrachidae > Pseudophryne > Pseudophryne corroboree. The sequence continues at coordinate 1,181,192,741 of NC_086444.1, forward strand.
TTTTGGAAGGGACATCCTGCGTGACACTGCAGTGCCACTCCTAAATGGGCCCGGTGTTTGTGTCGGCCACTACGGTCGCTAATCTTACTCACACAGCTACCTCATTGCGCCTCTTTTTTTCTTTGCGTCATGTGCTGTTTGGGGAGGGTTTTTTGGAAGGGACATCCTGCGTGACACTGCAGTGCCACTCCTAAATGGGCCCGGTGTTTGTGTCGGCCACTAGGGTCGCTTATCTTACTCACACAGTCAGCTACCTCATTGCGCCTCTTTTTTTCTTTGCGTCATGTGCTGTTTGGGGAGTGTTTTTTGGAAGGGCCATCCTGCGTGACACTGCAGTGCCACTCCTAGATGGGCCCGGTGTTTGTGTCGGCCACTAGGGTCGCTAATCTTACTCACACAGCTACCTCATTGCGCCTCTTTTTTTCTTTGCGTCATGTGCTGTTTGGGGAGGGTTTTTTGGAAGGGACATCCTGCGTGACACTGCAGTGCCACTCCTAAATGGGCCCGGTGTTTGTGTCGGCCACTACGGTCGCTAATCTTACTCACACAGCTACCTCATTGCGCCTCTTTTTTTCTTTGCGTCATGTGCTGTTTGGGGAGGGTTTTTTGGAAGGGACATCCTGCGTGACACTGCAGTGCCACTCCTAAATGGGCCCGGTGTTTGTGTCGGCCACTAGGGTCGCTTATCTTACTCACACAGTCAGCTACCTCATTGCGCCTCTTTTTTTCTTTGCGTCATGTGCTGTTTGGGGAGTGTTTTTGGAAGGGCCATCCTGCGTGACACTGCAGTGCCACTCCTAGATGGGCCCGGTGTTTGTGTCGGCCACTAGGGTCGCTAATCTTACTCACACAGCTACCTCATTGCGCCTCTTTTTTTCTTTGCGTCATGTGCTGTTTGGGGAGGGTTTTTTGGAAGGGACATCCTGCGTGACACTGCAGTGCCACTCCTAAATGGGCCCAGGCACGGATACAGAGGGGGGCGGTGGGGGCGATCGCCCCCCCTAGCACACTTCTGCCTACAGACAATCTGTCTGTGAAGTCCTGCTCCTTAACCCCTTCCTATCTCAGCTGGCCGTCAGCTATAGTCAGTCAGCTATAGTCAGTGGTGTGAGTCGCAGCAGCTCACAGCGGGTGCCCCTTCCTCCTCACTCACCCTTTTGGCCTGCACGGCAGTTAATCAATCAACATAGTTTGTTGATTGAGACTGCTTTCATCTCCCCAGCGTCTCCTTGCTGATAACAGATCCAGGAAGTGTGGCTGTGTGTTGGGGGCGTGGCTTCACTTATAAGACAGGCTAGTGGGCTAATACAAACAGTATACTATAGTGTGTTTACTTTTTTCCACGCTGAGAGCATGCTGCATTCCTGCACCCAGAGACCAGCCAGAGGGACTTTCCTGCCAATCTGTGCCATTGACCAGCCTGTGGAAAAGGGACCATCTTACCAGCCTGTTGCAGAGGAACCAGCCAGTAAGAGATCTTCTTGCCATATTCCCTAGGCAGGGTATTACAGGTTGAGTCTCACATATGTGCGATACAGTAGAACAGAGGATGTCTGTAGTAGATGCACTTATAGGTTTTAAAATATTCCTTGTATTTCATAATATTAAACATTACATATCATGTCCTGTCAGTGAAATACTAAAATAATAGAGAGATGCGTGTAAAAGTACAGAAAATGTGTATAAAAATGCTATACAAGAAATATGGTGTATGCTAATCTGTCCTCTATTTGGTTACTTTCTCATAACACCATACTCCTTCTACAAGGTATCAACTCGGAATTGTCCTCACCGTGTAATTCCCCTACAAGGTGCCCTCACTATAGCCTCACAAATGAGTATTAACGTCTTCAAGTTCCTGTATAGCATTGGTCCTATAATGTGCATCAGTTTATATATCAGTGGGAGAGATCCCTTGATTATAAATGGCACCCTAATAGCTGGTAGGGATATATTGCAAGATAAGCAGGTAAAGGATTTGTTAGTGGGTGTTTGGTATAATAATCACTTCTACAACACATCAAATCAAAGTCCCCCAATATAACATCTATCCAAATCCCTAGAAATATTTCAATTGCTTGATATGGTGCGTCCTCGGGAGCCTCACTCTCTTATAACTGATGTCATTACAGACAAGGGGCCTAATTCACACCTGATCACTGCTGTGCATTTTCTCACAGCAGCCGTTCAGGTTTGAACTGCACATATACGCTGGTGCATGCCAGACAGCCGACGGCCATCTCAGCCCTGCCAGGCAGAGGCGGACGCTGGGCAGGAGGGTGCGGGCCGGTGGCGTTTTGCTGCCTTTTTAGGGGTGCGGTCCAGGCAACGCAGGTGTGCCCGGACCGTGCGGGGGGCAGGCTGCTGCGTGACGTCACACGCAGCCGCTGTGACCCGGTCAGTGACTAGTAGCTCCCTGCCTGTGCGCAGGAGCTGCGCTGGTAGGGAGCTACTCATCAAGTACAAAAGCATTGCCGCTGTGCGATGGTTTTGAACTTGTACGGTGGGGAGTCAGACATGCGGGGCGGACTAGCCTTGTGCTGGGTCCCCCCCCCCCCCCCCGCATGTCTGAGTAACTGATCGTAGCTGCACGGCTACGATCAAGTTTGAATTATGCCAAATGTCTTGTCACTACTGTTGCCACAAATGCCGTATTTTGATGGCCCTCTATTATACCATCTATATGTTCATCATAATTTATGACACGTCATGTACAGTTGTGATACCTACAGTATACAAAGTTGTAATTCCCTAATATTGGGGTATAACAAAAAAATATTAAATTAAAGCAGAATGTCTGGATTAATTATGATTGACTTATTCTATATCAGCACCTCATATTAACATGAGAAACATTAACAATCTGATAATAGATTTATAAAATAGACAATCCTAGCAGTGCGCACAAGCAGAAAAAAAGCAGCTCGGTGAGCTCAATATTTTACTTAAAGGTATCCTCACATCTTCACCAAATATGTGCCAAAAAAGGTTGAATAGAAGTTATCCAGCGCTACTGCATACAGTATGTAGGTCATTCATAAATATACCACTTCAGATACAGCAGATGTCATATCTCACAGTATACTTCTTATTAGGCTCATTCAGATATACCCAAAATGTAAGAGATAAGCAATTATAGTGAAACACTGTTTAATAATTGTAAGATTTAATATGAGAAAAACGAAAACATATAAACTCCACACAGATCACATGTATTTCCAAGTGGCCAAATTTTGACAATTCCAGCTAGACATGAACTGTTATTTAAGCAGTTCAGAATGCACTTGAAACAGTGCAAGTCCTGGGTTCTCCCACTGGTGCAGGCTCAGGTTTGGCTGAAATTTACAATTATTAAACAGTACTTCACTATATTTGCTTATCCCTTTCATTGGAGATAGCTGAATGAGCCTAATAAGAAGTATGACATCTGCTGTATCTGAAGTGGTATATTTATGAACAACCTACATATGCAGTAGCACTGGCTAAATTCTATACAACAATGTGATAATACCTATAATTCCTTAAATTAATTGTATCAATCAGATAACTATGGTATACTTGCAACATTTTTCTGGAAAAAAAAGGGTGGTGGGGGGATTTCCCAAACCTATGTGGCACATAGATGCAAAAGGGATTTTAATCTACAGGTGAACTCCTGCGAGTATTACGTACTCTCACTTAATCCTGGTTAGTCTCAAACTCCATTATTGGACAATTACAAATGTGGAATTCATCTATTAGGGTTGGCAAGTGTTGAGTACTGTGTGGGATTATCAAATAATTGGTCTAACCCCCCAAGACTCTGTGCCTAAAATCCCCTTGGTACTATTCAGCAGTTCCCCTTATTATAATAATATAACAGGGTATTATAATGTGTCTTCCCTTCCTGGTTCAGTAACACATAAAATGCCAGTTGTTACCATTTGTATCCATAAAAGTTGCTAGTATCCCAAAGAAAGGAATTATAGGTATTATCACATTGTTACTGTTTCTCATTTTAATATAATGCGCTTATATAGATTCAGTCAATCATCAAGGTTTATGATAATACTGTATTTCATAACGACGTTGACATATAAACCTTGATGATTGACTGTCTCTATATCAGTACCTCATATTAAGATGAGAAATAGCTGCAAATAATTACTCCAGACATTTTGTTTATATTTAATTTTCTTTTGCTATACCCCAATATTAGGGGATTATAACTTTTTATACTGTAGGTATCACAATTGTACATGACGTGTCATACATTATGATGAACATAAGGAGGGATTTGGATAGATGTCATATTGGGCAACTTTGCTTTGATGTGTTGTAGAAGTGATTATTATACCTAACATCCACTAACAAATCCTTTACCTGCAATTATACCTATTTGTGTGATGGATGAATTTGGACGGGAGAGGGGAGGAGTCAAGATGGGAGGGGTCAAGATGAGAGGGGTGGAGTCAAGACGAGAGAGGGGAGGAGTCGGGACTGGAGAGGGGAGGGGTCAAGATTAAACCGTAAACCGCCCCCCCTAAAAGAAAAGTCTAGATCCGACCCTGAATGGGCCCGGTGTTTGTGTCGGCCACTAGGGTCGCTAATCTTACTCACACAGCTACCTCATTGCGCCTCTTTTTTTCTTTGCGTCATGTGCTGTTTGGGGAGGGTTTTTTGGAAGGGACATCCTGCGTGACACTGCAGTGCCACTCCTAGATGGGCCAGGTGTTTGTGTCGGCCACTAGGGTCGCTTAGCTTAGTCATCCAGCGACCTCGGTGCAAATTTTAGGACTAAAAATAATATTGTGAGGTGTGAGGTATTCAGAATAGACTGAAAATGAGTGGAAATTATGGTTTTTGAGGTTAATAATAATATGGGATCAAAATGACCCCCAAATTCTATGATTTAAGCTGTTTTTTAGGGTTTTTTGAAAAAAACACCGGAATCCAAAACACACCCGAATCCGACAAAAAAAATTCGGTGAGGTTTTGCCAAAACGCGGTCGAACCCAAAACACGGCCGCGGAACCGAACCCAAAACCAAAACACAAAACCCGAAAAATTTCAGGCGCTCATCACTATTTACTACCTGCGGCTGGGTTATACTGAAACATATTACCTGAATTGTTCCTGAATTGGTCTTGTCCTAATCCATCTTGTAGAAATCGGGGGAGAGACTTGCCTCTCTGAGGGCCAGATGTACTAAGCTTGAAAAGTGATAAATATCACTGTGATAAAGCACCAGCCAATCAGCTCCTAACTGTCATTTTTCAAACACAGCCTGTGACATGGCAGTTAGGAGCCGATTGGCTGGTTCTTTTTTTCACAGTGATATTTATCACTTTTCAGGCTTAGTACATCTCCCCCTGAGAGAGAACGTTCACTTCGCAAACCATTGTAGACCTGTGAAAGTCCTAACACCGCAATGGCACCAGTTTATTACACTGTTACTGTAAATGTACATCTCCCGTCTTAACCCTCGTATTCACCACCATTCCCTCCCTGCGTAACACTGGCACATAAGCTAGCCTTGCAGAGCTATCTGCATCTTGACATTTTGCAATTCTGCCAGCTGCGCAAAATATGTGTCATTTTTGGGTTCTGCTTTCCATTCAAGTTTTTGGGGCATCAGCCCAACAACATGCTGTCTCTTCTGTTGGTATGGACCATTGCATAGCCACACTTCTGTAGGATGGATATGATCCTCGGTGATGAGACCGACGGTTTAAAGACCATACGTCTTAGCGAAGAAGGCGGGAGGAACGCGGGTGAAATGATGGGGCAGTTGCCCAGTTTGCACAGTGTTGCATTTACAATGTGTGTCACTTTTTACCATCTGAGAATCTAACACGAAGAGACGGGTCACCCTGCGGTCTAAGAATTCCTGTTTTTTAATTTGTTTACTTTTTCTGCGTGCGGGGGGGAAACAGTTCAAGGAGAGTTTAGGGGCCGATGCGTGGAGCTGGGATAATTGTTAAATCTTTTCATCACACAAACAATTCATTTTCTTGCCAGCGTATAAACTGTAGCAAATTCCAAAGGTCCTGCAGCTCCTAGTGCGAAAGGTTCAGAGGTAACACAGCAACATCTTGTACTGACAATATCTGCAGGGTCTTTACTTTGGAAGCGAGACCCTGAGTGTACATTGTGGTTGTGTGTGATGGCTGATAGCATTCAGATGGGCTTACAAGAGTCAAATATTTATACAGAATCATACATATTGTACACATACTGCGCACATGGAACATATATAGCTGTAATCACGGGGCGGCATGTTCTCAATTCAAGGGCTTAAGAGATCGGCTTATTACTCAAATCAAACATAGCTGGTAGTATTGTACCAAATGCAAACACAGCGCCAGAAAATAGAAATACATCACACATCTCCCACGTAGCGTTCCGGGAGGAGAGGCGTCTAATCAGGAGTTTCAGAGAGTAATGACAGCTGCATTGTTCGATAAGGAACATTTCTAGTAGAGATGTGCAGGTTCGGATGTACTCGGTTCCTAAGGCCAAAATGAACGCAAGTTCAGATTTATCCATATGTTTTTTTTTTGGCAATCCAAAACACGCGACATCCGAAAGCCCATAAGATGCCGTTTTGAGATCCGAGTAAATCCGGGTAAATCCGAATTCGCACATCTCTAGTTTCTAGCAGTTCCCTTTAATTAGAGTCCAATAAGTTTGTAAATTATGCATAATAATAATTCATTCATTCGCTGCCACATATCATTTATAGATTGCCGTGTATCATTCATACACTGCCATATCATTCATACACTGCCACATATCATTCATATACTGCCACGTATCATTCATACATTGCAAGATATAATTCATACACTGCCACGTATCATACACACACTGCCACGTGTCATTCCTATTCTGCAAGATAGCATTTATACACTGCTACATATCATTCACACACTGCCACATATCATTCCTATACGGCAAGATAGCATTCATACACTGCTACATATCATTTATGGATTACCATGTATCATTCATATACTGCCATGTAACATTCATATACTGCCACGTATCATTCATATACTGCCACATATGATTCATATACTGCACAACCTGTCACATATCACTTTTATACTGCCATGGATCATTCATGCACCGCTACATATCATTCATACACTGCCATTTAGCATTCATATACTGTCACAAATTCACACATTGCCTTATCATTTACACACTGCCTTATCATTCATATACTGCCTTGTATCGTTCACATACTGACATATCATTCACACATTGCAACATATCATTTATACACTGTCACATATCATTCACACACTGCAACATCTTATTTATACACTGCCACTTATCATTCACACAGTGCAACATATCATTTATACACTGCCAAATATCGGAGGTAATTCCAAGTTGATCGCAGCAGGAAATTTTTTTGCAGTTGGGCAAAGCCATGGCCCTCATTCCGAGTTGTTCGCTCGCAAGCTGCTTTTAGCAGCATTGCACACGCTAAGCCGCCGCCTACTGGGAGTGAATCTTAGCTTAGCAAAATTGCGAACGAAAGATTCTCAAAATTGCGAATAGAAATTTCTTTGCAGTTTCTGAGTAGCTCGGGACTTACTCTGCCACTGCGATCAGTTCAGTCAGTTTCGTTCCTGGTTTGACGTCACAAACACACCCAGCGTTCGCCCAGACACTCCTCCGTTTCTCCAGCCACTCCCGCGTTTTTCCCAGAAACGGTAGCGTTTTTTCACACACTCCCATAAAACGGCCAGTTTCCGCCCAGAAACACCCACTTCCTGTCAATCACATTACGATCACCAGAACGAAGAAAAACCTCGTAATGCTGTGAGTAAAATACCAAACTTCTTAGCAAATTTACTTGGCGCAGTCGCAGTGCGAACATTGCGCATGCGCAATTAGCGGAAAAACGCTGCGATGCAAAGAAAATTACCGAGCGAACAACTCGGAATGACCACCCATGTGCACTGCAGGGGAGGCAGATATAACATGTGCAGAGAGAGTTAGATTTGGGTGTGGTGAGTTCAATCTGCAATCTAAATTGCAGTGTAAAAATGAAGCAGCCAGTATTTACCCTGCACAGAAACAAAATAACACACCCAAATCTTACTCCCTCTGCACATGTTATATCTGCCCCCCCGCAGTGCACATGGTTTTGCCCAACTGTTAAAAAATTTCCTGCTGCGATCAACTTGGAATTACCCCCATCATTCACACCCTGCAACTTATCATTCATACACTGCCACATATCATTCACACACTGCAACATATAATTTATACACTGCCACATATCATTCACACACTGCAACTGTCATTCATACACTGCCACATATTCACACACTGCAGCATATCATTTATACACTGTCACATATCATTCACACATTGCATACACGGTCACATATCATTTTTACACTGCCATGTATTATTCATACACTGCCACTTATCATTCATACACTGCCACTTATCATTCATACACTGCCACATATCATTCATGCACTGCCACATATCATTCATACATTGCCACATATCATTCATACATTGCCACATATCATTCATACACTGCCACATATCATTCACCCACCGACGCATATCATTCATACACCGTCGCATACATTCATGCACTGCCACATACAATTTATAGACTCTCACATATCATTCATGCACTGCCACATACTGTATCATTCATACACTGCCACATATCATTCATACACTGCCACATATCATTCATGCACTGCCACATATCATTCAGGCACCGCCGAATATCATTCATACACCGCCGCATACATTCATGCACTGCCGCATACCATTCATGCACCGTCGCATACATTCATGCCCTGCCACATATCATTTATACATTGCCACATACCATTCAAGCACTGCCACATACTGTATCATTCATACACCGCCGCATATCATTCATACATCCCCGTATACATTCACGCACTGACACATATCATTCACACACTGCAATATATCATTCATACTCTGCCACATATCATTCATACACTGCCGCATACATTCATGTACTGACACATATCATTCATACACCGTCACATACATTCACGCACTGACACATATCATTCACACACTGCAATATATCATTCATACTCTGCCACATATCATTCATACACTGATGCATACATTCATGTACTGACACGTATCATTCATACACCGTCGCATACATTCATGCACTGCCACATATCATTTATACACTGCCACATATCATTCATGTACTGCCACACATACTGTATCATTCATACACTGCCACATATCATTCATACACTGCCACATATCATTCATACACTGCCGCATATCAGTCATACACTGCCGCATATCATTCATACACTGCCACATGTCATTCACACACTGCCGCATATCATTCATACACTGCCGCATACATTCATTCACTGCCACATATCATTCGCACACTGCAATATATCATTCATACTCTGCCACATATCATTCATACACTGCCGCATATCATTCATACACTGCCGCGTATCATTCATACACTGCCGCATATCATTTATACACTGCCGCATATCATTCATACACTGCCACGTATCATCTATTTTGTGCATAAGATTTGTTCTGTTAACATAAAAAGCGTATTGTCCTTTCAATGCCTATATCCAAACGTTGCTAGAAAGAAGCACAGATTTGCCTTTCAGCTCCTTTCCCTGTGGAACAATTAATACAGAACGTTGTGAATCCGCCTATTGTTTGACTCCTAAGGCGAACTCCAAGTATCAACAGGAGAAAATGCTGAGGCGTAAATGATCCAGGTCACTGATAGGATGTGGGCTTTATGGAACAAGATAATAACCTGATAACAAACCTCCCTCAGAGGCCGCTGAGATGTAAGTGTTGATGTATAGCAGGCCTGGCCAACCTGTGGCTCTCCAGCTGTTGTAAAACTACAAGTGCCATCATGGCTGGCCCCAGTTTTGCTATTAGGAAATGCTAGAATGGTGGCAGGGCATGCTGGGATGTGCAGTTTCACAACATCTGGAGAGCCACAGGTTGGCCAGGCCTGATGTATAGTGAGTAACAACGGATCACTGCACCCGGACACCAGATGGTTACTCTGAGGTGCGGTGTCATAGCTATGTATAGGAAGGGGACACATACAAACTAATTACATCTGGTATCAACATCGCAATGAGTCTGTGATCTGTGTATAGATGCTTAACCACTTCAATGACGATTTTACCCCCGCAAATCCGCTCAGAAATTGTTGGGGGGTTTTATTACTTATTAAAGTTTAAAAAGTATTTTTTAAATAAAAATCTATGGGGCCTATTCATTATGCGGATGTGGTGTGATAAAATCGCCCAAATCCGCACTGTGGTAATTGATTACATCGCACGGATGTATCAATTATCGCATGCAGGGACAGAGCTTGCGAGCAAGCTCTGTTCCTGCGATTACACTCCGCTGCATCATCGAGGTAACTGTAAATATATTCGCCAGTCCAGGGAGCCGATCATCGCTGCACCTGCAGGGCTGCCGGGTGCCGGATCCTGTGCGCTGCTGTGACCCCCTGTGCTGTAAAGTGATCTGCCGTTTTGCAGCGTCACTTTACTGCAGCGGGGCTCACAGCTCAGCATATGGAGGACCCGGCATCCGGCAGCCCGCACAGGAGAACCGATCACCGGTTCCTGGATGGGTAAGTATGTTTTTTTTAGTAAATTCGTCCACATTGCATTTCCCATTAAAAGAACTGTGGCAGCGCATTGCATGTGATGCAACCAAACTAGGTAACGTACATCTGGCTCTGGTTGCATCACATGAGACTATGCCTGTTAAGTGGTTAATAATTCATTATTACGGTTTATTATTATACTAGGTATTGTCTATTGTATGAAGACACACATACTCTTTCTAAGGAGTGATAATACAGATTTTATTACAGAGAATGTCCTCCATCAGACACACTCCCACACGGTTCCTGTTAGTCACACTCCCGCACTGTCCCCGTCAGACACACTCCCACACATTTCCTGTCACACACACTCCCACACGGTTCCTGTCAGACACACTCCCACATGGTTCCTGTTAGTCAGACCTCCGCACTGTCCCCGTCAGACACACTCCCACACGGTTCCTGTTAGTCAGACCTCCGCACTGTCCCCGTCAGACACACTCCCACACGGTTCCTGTTAGTCAGACCTCCGCACTGTCCCCGTCAGACACACTCCCACACGGTTCCTGTCAGACACACTCCCACATGGTTCCTGTTAGTCAGACCCCCGCACTGTCCCCGTCAGACACACTCCCACACGGTTCCTGTTAGTCAGACCACCGCACTGTCCCCGTCAGACACACTCCCACACGGTTCCTGACAGATACACTCCCACACGGTTCCTGTTAGTCAGACCACCGCACTGTCCCCGTCAGACACACTCCCACACGGTTCCTGTCAGACACACTCCCGGACTGTCCCCATCAGACAATTCAGACAAACCCCTGCACGGTCCATGTCAGACACACTACCGCACTGTCCCATCAGACAGACACCTGCCTGCACGGACCCCATCAGATACACTCGCAAGATCTCCGTGAGACAGAGACACGCACCATCAGATACACTCCCACACTGTCCCTGTCAGACACACACCTGCATGGTCCCCATCAGGCACACTCCCGCGATGTCCCCGTCAGACACACCCCTGCATGGTCCCCATCAGACAAACACCTGTACAGTCCCAGTCAGACACTGACACACTCCCGCAAGGTCCCTGTCAGATACGCTCCTGCACAGTCTCTGCCAGAAACACTCCTGCACAATCTCTGTCAGACACACACATGCATGGTCCCTGTCAGACACACTCCTGTATGTATGGTTCCTGTCAGACACAGACACACACCTGCACTGTCCCTGTCAGACACACTCCTGTATGGTCCCTGTCAGACACACTCCTGTATGGTCCCTGTCAGACACACTCCTGTATGGTCCCTGTCAGACACAGACACACACCTGCAGTGCACTGTCCCTGTCAGACACACTCCTGTATGGTCCCTGTCAGACACAGACACACACCTGCACTGTCCCTATCAGACACACTCCTGTATGGTCCCTGTCAGACACAGGGTACTGGACGCCCTAGGCTAATACACTTGTACCACCTAGGGCCGTTGAGAGGGTAGGCAGGAGGGGCGGTCAAGGGTCCCATCTGTAACAGTCCTGTCTGCCCACTACCGCTACGGATGTATCTGTATAGGGCCCAGGTAAGTAGTTCCCACTCCCCCTCTCTCAGTGGCACTCCCTGTAATGCTGCTAACCACAGCACAGTACTTATGCATGCGTAGGAAATCTCCAGTCATGCTACACATGTGCATGTAACGAAGGTTATACAGTGAATGTTCTACAACTGACATATTTAACCTTGGCACCTAATGATCTAATGATGTCTGTGGAGTATAACGGAGACTTGAGTGTCTGGGGAATTTAAAGAAGACTCTAAAGGTAATTTGCACCTGGTGTCTAGCTGGTGCTGTAGCACAACGGGGCAGAGTCAGGTACAGTGGGCGGGATGTACTAAGCGGAAAATGCAGTAAACCCCCTGTTTACCGCATTTTCCTGATGTACTAAGCCCCATCCGGCAGGTCAGCGCTGCGGCGGGATTCGCCCAGGGCCGTCTTTTCGTATGGGCTCAATGGGCTCTTGCCCAAGGGCCCCAAGAGAATAAGGGCCCTAGGCTGATAGCTGAGGGTCCCCTCTTTCCAGGGGTACCAGATTTTTGAAAATCGGCCCTGGGGAACCGAAGATATCCGACTTGAAAGCAGTGGTCCCCATCCAAGCCTGTTAATTGCTTTTCCCAGCCAGATATTTCGGGTTCTGTATGACTTTGAGTATTTTTAAGGGTATAAGCCAAAAACTTGGACTCTTCCCTTTCAGTGGACACTGGCAGTGTGTCCCTACTATGCCCAGAACCAGAGATATCAGTCTTCAAGCAGCTGGTTATTGCTCCAGCTCCACATGCCTAATATGCAGTTTTAGATTTTCGTTGGCGAATTGCTCTGGCTCCTGAACTCTGATCCCCAAGTCCCCAGAATCTTCTGAAAGGTGGGACTCTCTAGTATTTAATCCCATTCAAAGCTAAGAAATATATTTTCAGGAACTTGAGATATCTGCAGTCAAGCAAGCTGCTCTCCCACCGTAAAATTATAAATATTAAGCCCACTCCACTAGCCACCCCTCCCCTACGTATTAAACACCCCCTACCACCCTGGAAGTCATATACCAGGGCTTCTTCATTCAGCCCAATGACCCCTTCTACAGTTTAGCCCCATCTGTGCAGTAAAGGAGTAATTAGCAGAAATCACTGCTTCAGGTCCTACATGCTGGGCAGAAGATAGAACACCCCCTACTGCCCGCGGGACATCAAAGCTGCCTCTGATAGCTCCTCCCACCGCTACCGCTGCAGCATGGGTAGGGGGCCCAGTGCATTGCTGTGCCCAGGGGCCTACACTGCTGTTAAGACGGCTCTGGGTTCGCCAGCTTTAGCTGGCGATAGTCTATAGAAGCCTATGGGCTTCTCTCCGCGGCGCTGTGTGAGGGATCCGATCGGATCCCTCTCAGCATGCCCTGCGGCCGCCCCCATCACCCCGCGCATGCGCACACTGACTCCCGGGGCCGAATCCCGGAAGTCAGGCTGCCGCTGCGCATCGCGGAGGACAGCTCTTATCGGAAGAGCTGTCCTCCGCATTAATACATATGCGATCAGCATCGTGGCGCAGGGCGGCGATGTACATTAGTACATCCCACCCAATATGTGCAGGACCTGTATTGCACACGTGCAGTACAAATCCTGTGTCTTTGGGCGCCATATGACTGCAGCCTGTTAGTGATTGACAGTCTGCTGCCATTTGGGGGCAACAACAGCCTGCATTTAAGAAAACAGGTGTGTCGCTGCCGTTTGGGTGGAGTGACAAGATGAGGATTTCCATAGAGAGATGATGATTTCCTGCCCTCTTTGTGGGAACCGTAGTGGTCGACCACGGCGGGTCACTCAGCTGGCTGATGGGTGTCACAGTTGTTCAGAAGCTGCGTCCTAGGACACAGCATGGATACTAATGCATGCAGGAGGCATCTACTTATACCAGACGCCTCCCACTACATCATACTTGCCTACTCCGGGAGGGAGCAGCCAGGTCACACAGGAGGGGGCGGTCGTGCACAGATTGTTACTAAGGCGCATATTGAGGGAAAAGCCGCCAGCACAGGACCTGGTGCACTCAGAGGGGCTGTTGGCGCGACTGCAGCAGTGATGTATGAGGAGAGGACACATCTGTATTGATACGTAGTACTGGCTGCAATAGAAGGGGCTCCAGCTAAAGTCTTTCCAATCTATTGCCCCCTCCATGCACCAGCCACTGAGGCACCTGCAGATGAGACTCTTATTGCAAATGCTGTGAGGTTCCATTTTACCACGTTAGATACACCAGGTTATATGCACAACAAAACCTAGGGGAAGCCCCCTGTCCCTCCATCATATCACATCATAATGACACCCATACTGTATTAACCAGTGACGTGTGGTGAGGGCAGTGACTGGTGAGGCACTGGCGCCACCGCTCTCTCTCTACCCCCCCCCCCCCAGAAAAAAAAGCATAGGGTTCCCATTCTTATATAAAGACCAGCACTAGGCTGAACCAGCCAGGCGGCGGCCTTTAAGCTCTTTTGCATGCCCGCAGCTGCCACAGGGCTTCTGGCGTCTTCTATCTTCGGGAGCTCTTGCCTGTGCCCTCCCTGCCGCCAGACTGGCCGCCGCTACCTCGCCGCTGGCTTATAAAAGACAGTTGAGGGGGCGGAGTGATGACACGGCGAGCCATGATTGGCTCGCGGTGACCATCTTGAATTTCAAAAATGATGCTGAGGCGCCATTTTTGAAATTGGAAGCCGCTCTCTGCTGCCGAACTCTGCAGAGTGGCTGGCAGGGGCTTTATCCTCTTGGATCCAGATCTGCCAACAGCCACCCTTTCACCGCCAGGTCCCGCCGCCGATTGTACCCGCTGGCCCAAACACATCTGGGGGACTGACAGGGGCGTGCATTCATGTGGGCTGAATGCACGCCCCTGTCATAGTGGTGCCGCTTCCCCATACATTTTCAATGGGCTTATACAGCCCATTGCTTCGCTCTGCCCCCTGCCCGCCCCCCACTACCTGAACTTTAATGTTAACAGTGGGAGGCACCTCTCCCACTGCCTCCAACCCTATGATGAAAGGATTTTCTATTTCTAAGGGGGGGGGAATAGTTAAAATAATAAAAGAAAATATTTATAACAGACTCTGTGTTATAAATATCTTCTTTTTATTATTTTAATCATTATGACAGGGGAGGCACTGCCTCCCCTGACTGCACGTCCCTGGTATTAGCCCATATTACCTGGTGCAACACCAAATAGTGGAGAGCCTATGGAGACAGCCATTTACTCATCATAGCTTTATGGGAAGTGGAGGGCAGGAGGGGGGGGGGGGGTTAATGGGGCAACCAAGTGTCCACAAAGGTCTAGAGTTCTCCTCTACAGAACTAACTGTCAAGCAGTGGGGGGGGGGGGTTTGAACCCAACGAACCCAAAGTGCCGAGTCTCCTACAGTGACAGGATCAGGGTGCTGCAACATGGTATTCTCCCCACACCTGGTGACGCCTCTGCTGTCAAGTCCCGCCAGTAACTCCTCCACCTTTTTATACATACACTTTTTCTTTATGTTTTATTTTCCTACTATTTATTAATAAAAAAAAAAACAATTTGCGTATCTTTAATTCATATTATTTTTATATTTTATTATTTTTAAAGTATAACACATGGAAATATGTGTGCACAGGCTTAACAAGGAAGCGCAGCTGTACACACCAGTAGATGCCTTACAACTACGAACAGCCCAGTTACTAAACCAGTGGAGTGTTTTATTGAAGATTAAGCAGATACAGCTGTACTCACTGTTACACACACTGGTAGTTGGAGCGGAGCATGAGCAGAGCAGGGTGTCATACTGCTCACCAGCTAGTGAGTGTACAGTATGTTGATAGTGTGTAGCGGTGCAAGAACACTGGAAAATGTTGTGGATTGCAGATAAGCACAGGTCTCTGGAAATAAGTAGGAGACTTCTGTCTTGCACCCTGTCACTCTACACCAGGCCTGGCCAACCTGCGGCTCTCCAGCTGTTGTAAAACTACAAGTCCCATCATGCCTTGCCACAGTTTTGCTATTAGGGAATGCTAAAACTGTGGCAGGGCATGCTGGGATGTGTAGTTTTACTACATCTGGGGAGCCACAGGTTGGCCAGGCCTGCTCTACACAGTACAGACAAGATGGCCCCTACACATGCTCAATAGTGATCCTGGTGGCCATCTTGGGATAGGACATGAAGCCTCCCTGGAGGAGAGGAAGACTGGAGTCTGTGCAGTAGTGTGCACTCCTCATTTAACACAAGCAGTGTCTGATAGAAGTAATCTCTAATGGCAGATCCCCACAATCATACACTGTAAATTTACTATGAAACCCCAGTTTGTTAGATTAATTGGTGTTGGACTGGAAATCAGGCTCCTAGACTCTTGCAATGAAAGGCAAAGGGTTAACATGTTAGCTAATTAAATTACTATGGGCTTTTCATGGAACATATAACTCCACGGTCTGTCTAGTCTCTTAAGCAGATACTCCTATCAGGACCATCACCTACATAGTATATATAGCCAGTGTCGGACTGGGGCATGTAGGGCCCACCGGGAACATGCAGTGGTATGGGCCCATGTTTAGGGGTGTGGCCAGTCTCTAGAGGGGGTGTGCCCAGCCACCACATTGGTTTGCCTAACCATTTTGCAAGTGTTGGTCCCCTAGATAAATATATACAGTGAATACTGTCTGTAGTGCATGCAAGATAATGTACTAGATTCGTAACAGCAGTGTCTGGAACCTGATCCCTAGAAGAGGGGGTGGGGCCCCAGGCAGTAGGGCCCACCGGTGGTTTCCCCTGTACCCGTGGGCCAGACCAACCCTGTATATAGCTCAGTAACACTTTCAGAGTGTCATGGAGGAGTCATTAGAAGCACTGCCTGCTCCCATTGAGGCGGAATACCTTATAATGACCATGCAGAGCTGGTTTCATATTTCACACCTACCTGTATCCTTCGGGTTATTATTATGGGTAACGCAGTTCTCTCTGAAGAGTCCTGGCAATGTATATAAGTGCAGGGATACCTGTGGTCAGATGAAGGTGACCGCGCAGGAGAGCGTTGTACATTTGGGGTCGCTCTCTGCACTATACTGTACAGTGCGCTGTTTCGGACAACATAAGGAATGTCTGCAATGTTTTTGATATTGTCTCTCTTTGACCTTATGAGAGCGTTCCATTGTTTTGCATGTAACACCAGTCTCCAGGACCCAACTGCTCTCTTTATAGGATCCAGGTGGCTGATGAAACCTGGAATGTCCGCATCTGCTGGTTCTATTTTAGTACAGAGCCCCTTGAAGACTCGCGTATAAAGATTTTATTTTTTTCTTTACAAGATTTTCTCCCTGTCTTTGTAGGGGTTCTGCGTCTCTTAAAAATACCATACCGTAGGAAAATGTCTTAAGCAATGCCCTCCCCGTGCAGCACTTACCCGCGTAACCTTCTAGTTCATTCTCTGAACTTTCTTGCAGAGATTTCATATATGATTGTGGGGTCTGTTTACTAAGTCTTGAATGGAGATAAAGTGGAAGGAGATACAGTGCCAGTCAATCAGCTCCTAACTGTCATTTTTCAAACACAGCCTGTGACGTGGCAGTTTGGAGCTGATTGGCTGGTCATTAATTTGCGCCCAGGGCAGCTGGGAGAATTTGCTGACACCCCCACTCCCTTCCCACTCACCATAGATAGGGGCAGTGATATTCTTGTTTTCACTCGTTACTAATCTAATGGTGCTCCGGCCTATCAGCTACTGTTATATGTTTGATAAATGACAGTTAGGAGCTGATTGGATGGAACACCATTTAAGATTAGCGGAGGATGAAAACAAGAATATCACTCATTAAATGAGCCCCTTTGTGCAGAGCGGATATTTTAGGGGATGTGACGGTGTTATTACGGTGTGCAGAGGCCTATCTGCGTGAAAACACCGACCATCCAGCGTTACCTGAGGGCTATACAGATGACCAATGCAGATTGACCTCTGGATGCAGCAGGAAAGGCCGCCAGCAGGCGTCTACACTGGCGTATTTATAATGGGCGCCATTTTCCTGATGTTTTGCACATGAGCAGTAGGAAAAACACTGGGAAAATGGCCGTTGTGCCATATTCCCAGAGATCTGCACATGCACTCTAGACTCTGGGACAGCGGTAGAGTCACCTAGGGACCCTAGTGCCCAGGGTTACAGCGCTACTGCAAGCAAGAGAGGAGGGGGCCTAACGGAGCCTGCACATGGGCCTTCTTATCTCCAGATACGCCCCTGGGTGTCTAGATACACAAGTTAGCAGTACAAAGACGTCCATCAACCATTCGGGCACTTACAGCATTACCATAGGACTCCATTGTGTTTTACCGAACTGCACTAATTTATTTAGAGATCGTTATATACTGTGCGCACATATTCTGCAGCGCTTTACAGAGACTATTTGGCCGTTCGCCTCAGACTTCTAACCTGCCTGGACGTTTTTGGAGTGTGAGAGGAAACCGGAGTACCTGGAGAAAATCCACGCAAACATGGCGAGAACATGATAGGGCCTTGATGGGAATAAAACCCAAGACCTCAGGTCTGTGAGGCGGTGATGCTAATCACTACGCCAACTGTGCTGCTGTGAACGTCAGGTGATGCAAGCACTTGTCTGATAACGTGTGTGTCCGCTCCCATTTGCCTGCATTATGCTTGAGAACAACAACATCAAAGTGTTTAATAGGCCTTAATAACACGTGCTAAATGCCTAATATAATCCCGCACGTACGAGGCCTCAGCGATTATGTTATCATTCTCCAGGGAATGTCTCACAACTTCAAACTGCAGCAGAATGTGGAACACGTGTGGAATCATTTATATATGGATTTTTAATAGTCTGGCAATTATTAGCCAGACCACATGAACAACAGTAAAATGAAATAGATGCATTATTGGCATAGTTGTAAATGAAGGAATGAAGTGGCATTTATAGGCACCAATATAGTGCAGTGTAAAAGATCTCAGCCCTAGAGTCACCGACACCCATTCATCAAGTCATGAAAAGCACTTTAGATTGTCCCTAGGTTCGTTTCAGCCAAACACGTGATCGCAGCAGCATAAGGTTCGGGTACAAAATGTCGGCAGTCACAGTGTCAACATTAATTTCATCCTGGTGGTCCAGCGAAGACTTACCTCCTCCCTGGTGGCCTCAGGTCCCAGTGGTTATGTGACTGCCGCTTCCTGGTCAGACCTCAAATCCTCCGACGTACCGGTAAGTGCGTGACAGCTATCCCCATCCCTAACCTCCCCCCAGCATAACCCTACCTTTCCCCGCATCCTAACCCTGACAGTGTTAACATTTCACCTATCAACGTTATGACAATGTTGACACGTTGCCTGTCGACATTTTAACCTTATCAGCATCATTACTGTCATCGGTGTTATTGTCAACCTTTTGACTACACGGCGCAGCATAAAGAGCCTGCCCCAAATGTAATACATGCAACGTCAGGATGGCGATTGCGTGAATAGCGAAACCATCATGCTAAACGGGTGCACTAATTGTTTTTAATGAAGTGGTTTAGTCATTGGTAAAACAGTGTTTATGCTGAATATTAAAAAAATGATCGATTTTTTTTATCTGCTTCATGGATTAGAGAGTTGATATAAATAAAGAATTCAGTTTTGTTTTTTGTTTTTTTGGATTTATAAAGATTTTATATTTGTAGATATATAAAAAAAGAAAAGGACAAGGTTGTAAATTCAGTCTATAACAGCTACCCCACCCCTTTCCCGAGCTATATAACAAGCATGGTGCAGCTGGGAAGGTAATACATGACCTGACGCCACAGCTTGGTGCTCACCAATCAGGGTCTGCGTGTAAGACGAAACATTGCTGTCAAGCCATTGGCATATGAAATACTTGGCAACCTTTTAACATTCTGGTCCCATTACCATTCCCCTATCTCCCCACAAATAGCGTGTAACGTATCCTAAATGATTAGCTGGGGAAATAATAATTGCCCCGACCACAGAATAAATGTACTTTTCTTGTGACATGAATAAACAGTCTTTAATGTAACTCTGAAAGATATCGTTTTTATTTGATATTTTCGTTTCCATTGAAAAGCTGGTCTTGTAAATACAGTACTGTGACCTGAACTCCATCGTGTGAGAATGGGGCCAGGTATTTATTCAGGGTGGGGGCCTGTGATTTGGGTTGGGAGGGGGGGGGGGAGGTTGTCGAGGGCTTCACATCATTCCCTTAAGGTAAACACTCACAAAAAATGGATGTCAGACCAGTGAGATTCCACCCCTAAAAAATAATTTAAAAAAAATGCTTTCCTGGCAACGTCACCCGTACCCATTAAAGTAAAGTGGATTTTGTGAATGGGAGCTTTAAGTTTTCTGATTCAACCTTTGGCAGACGCGACCAGGAGCCAGAAAATGAGTCTTGGACTCAGAACGATCCTCAGTTGGAATAATCCGAACAATGACTGCCAGGAGTGCCAGTGATAAAAAAAACTCAGATTCCTTTGTAAGGCTGTTAATAGTTTCAAGTTCTTCCCGGTGGCAGGATACAAACAGAGAGCTGGCGAATGCCAGTCAAACATCTGCTGCTGGAGTGAGACAGTGGCTGACGGCTGTGCGGTCGGTCTGGTCAATTAGCTGTAAAATTAATCGTCTCTCAATATATTAGTCGTGGGCTGCATTGTGTTCACCGTTGAGAGGTTGGCCTGTGTGCATTACACATTATACTGATTGTAGTGGTGGGCTGTGCCCATGCTGCCGCACACATACCTGGTGGCACACAAGTATGAGATACACATTTCCCCTGCTTGTCTACACTGCCATTATAGCATGCTCTCCCTCTGGGGGTTCTGAGTAGTGAATGGCAGCTATAGCAGAGGGACTGAGGCTTGTGGCCGCAGGGCATACAGCTGCATAGGACATGCATAGAATAGTAAAAATGTGTGCAACCGGTGGACGGGTAATGGGCTTCAGGGGGGTATTAGAATCCCCAACTGACAGGAGCTAGTCCAGGGCCTGTGTCCATGAACATTTTCCACGTAAGCAGATTGTAAACTCTCCACCTTAGGTGTCATGTCTTCCCCGCAACTTATAAAGCTCTATTCCTAAGTGCCAGATATACTTCATTCTGTAAAACAAATATATTTATTGAGGCTTTACTAAATCTTAAATGCTGAATAGTGTCATTGCATTAACAACATTATTAGAGTTATACAGGAGTTAAACAGGAGGAAAAAAGTAGGATAACAGTCAACCTGAAATCTCTACTACTGCAAAACTAATTTAAAGAAACAGCACTTTGATCTCTCTCCAATTCAAACACCTGCTTCGTCCATGTAATGGTCACACTACCTGCTGAGCACCCTGCTAATACCCTAACGCTCACAGTTAATCCTACTACCCTAAAACTAACACTCCAACCCATACACTTAATACTAACCCTCCCTGACCCTAATACCCTAACCAAACACCTAATCCAACTCTAAACCCTAACCCTAATACCCACACCCTAGAAGGATAGACTAGATGGTCCAGATGGTCCTTATCTGCCTTTGTTTCTATGTCATGGTACAGTATGTAAAGCTCTTGCATAATAACCCCCTCCATTTATAACAAATGAAGTTCTACACTTGTGTGCAGTGGCAAATTTCTTATTAGGCACATGAGGCACGTGCCTAGGGGCGGCACTTGTTTGGGGGCAGCACTTGGATGCTTGTGTTGGTACTGTCAGCCTGATATGTACCAGTAACTGCTAAATATTCCCACTGTCCTGTACTATATGCCATCTCGAAT